>NC_045560.1:138620747-138923872 GCF_009819795.1 Aythya fuligula | reverse complement strand
AAGGGCCTCTACCGAGGAGCACATGGATATATCTTAGTTGTAATCAGAAGATTTCTTTTTGAAGCACCATGTTTCCAGAATTCATTATAAGTACAGTTCCCGACAGGGTAAATGAATGTTGCCATGGGTAGGCCCGTTGGGCCATGAATGTGCAGGTGATTTAACTCACTGACTGGCCTGAAAGGAAAAAAGCTAAAACAATAAAGAAAGGAGTGAAAACAAAAGGTGAGGGCCTCAATGATTGTTCTTCTGACATACCTGGTACTGAGCAATGGAGGCCTGGCTTAGGATCTTACCAGGGGTTTTTGACTGTACAGGTGGGAAAATGGAAATATTTATGAATATGCATCTGAGTGTATGGTCTGGCGTGTTGCCTTTGCCTCATACCAGAATGCCAAAGGAACCCAAGGCGCCGTGGAACAGACTCACAAACCACCCAGGGCACTTCTACAACACCCAAGGAAGGGTAAGATCATACCATTAGTGGCAGTCACCACAGCTCAATCCACCACCAAATGCGTCTAGTATCCCATAAAGGTCCATAGCTAGAAATTTTGATTTCTAGATGTCTGTCAGAACATGCACTTTTCATAAACTACTGGGCTCTTTAAACAGATCTCTTTAAAATGTTTCAAGTCATGCAGACAAAATCACCAGTCATTTTTTAATATCATGGCATCTACCTTTTCTTCTTCTGGAAGAAGATAATACCCACACCTCATGAGGATGGTGTTAGGAATTACAGGAATTATCTGAGTTATTCAAGAATGGAGAGGGATTCTTCTCATATGTTCTCATCAAATATAGCTTAGATTTCTAATGCTCTCATCCTGGTTAAATATCCATAAGTTTTAAGACATACGTAATTGGTTCCAAATTTAGGGTGATTTAAATTCAAAAATGTAACATACTAACTGGATTGTGGTCAATTGTCCACATTTGACCCCTCCTCTTTTTTTCTTCCTGGTGGGAAGTTGCAACCACATACCAGGTAGGATATTCTTAGCATCCTCATGTAACAGTAGCTGATGCACAAAGAGAATAGAGAGAAACCTGTTACGGCTGCAAATATCCCCAGCTCTGTGAGATGCACAGAGGAAGCATATGTCACTTTATTAAATCTGCAGCAACTGAGGTGGAAGTAACAGAAGGTAGCTCTCTCCAGAGCTGGAAGAGATAGGAAGGGAGATGGTTCTCTAAGGAAATCTCTCTCTTACTTTTCTCTCTCTGACTGATTTTTTTCCCCAGAAAAAAAAAGGATTTAAAAAACAAGTCCCAAAAAAATTAACAGCTGCCAAGACAGGATGCAATACAGAACTTCTTCCCAAAAAGAAATAGCTTCAGGGCATGTTCAGTTTCTTCTTGCATGGGAAACAGAAAGATGAGAAGGAGGAAACTAATATACTCGTGCTGCTTGCCCCACTTTCTCCCAAAGTAGAAAATTAAGGGCCAAAGGATGGATGGTGTTCAATATACTTGTTCACAGCTCAAAGAGCACATGGAGTGCTCTGTGAGGACACATGGCAAAGGTGCAAAGAAGTCCAAATGTGGTCACTAATTTCACCACTGAGCTCCCTCACCCCTGCTGTCTGCTCTACTTCATTGGGTTGCTGTGGTAGTGGGCTTTTTTGTAATCCAAAAGCTTGGAATTTTTAAACGGGTTACAGGAAAAAGAGGAATTTAAAAGGTTCTCCTTATTCTGACAGCTGCTTTTCATGGAATACCAGGAAAGAGAGTCGTAACAGTTTCTTTCTGTCTTTTATATGCAACCTGTTGTCTATGTCTTATATACAACCTCTTGATCCAGCCAGTCTTCACCTTGTGTTTATAGAAGTTTAAATATATGCATAGGCGTTCACCTCAATATGGTTCACGACTCCAATTTTAGGTGAAAAACGATTGTTGATCATATGACATGGTTAACCTCTCTGAAGTAATGCAGAGATGTAGGGGTGGCATTAGCTTAGTTTTGGAATCCTGATTGTGTCTGATGTAACACACTGTTAGGAACCGGGGAAAAATAGCTTTGCTATGCCTTTGACTCGTCAAGGAAAAAAAATATATAAAGAAAAGGAATACAGATAAATGTTCTGGATTTCTTTCTAGTATCACATGGCTTTTCAACTGATGAAGCACATCAGCTGAAAAATTCAGGAAATGGTTTAAGATGGGTTTATATGTATCTAGTAGGGAAGTGAACATCCCAACAAACAACATAGTTAAAGGTAGTTATGGGCAAGCTCCATTCTGAATGGGAGGGAGGCAGTTGCAGTTATTACTCAGTACCGTATGTCAGAAAATGGACAATAGACTCAGTTCAAATGTCATCGCTGTGTTTTTATCCTTGACTCTTGGACTAGAAATATGTGTAAATGCAACATACCCTTAAAATTATTGCAAACCCCATGCTTTGTTGAACCTATACAGTCAGGAAAATTAAAAATCTGTTCTGCAGAAATATCTCCACAAAATCATTTCCCAACAGGGAATAGAAAATGATCTTTTTCCTTCAATGTCAAAGTAATCATTAATTGCACCATGATGAATAACAAATGTCTGTGCCAGTAATTCTTGACATCATGTGATGGCTTAACTATAAAATGGAGCATCAGTAAATAGCTCATAGGTATCTTCAGGAAAGAAAACAGAAAATTAAATAATGAAAATAAGTAAGAGTTTTCTGTTAGAATCTTATTTTCTGTGTAAGTATCTGGTTTCATAAATAGGGTGATATATTAGTTATTTTAGTAACCTCTTGAAAATCAGCATACTTATTTAAAAGATGCTTACCGAGGAGTTCAAAAAGCGTAAACACTTAAGAATCTCTAAAAATAATGAGTTTAAATTTAATGAAATAAAATATAGTCTACTTTTTTAAACTAGGTGCGTCTAATTTCAAAGCATGGACCATTCCCGAGCCTCTGCTGTACATAGAATTTGTGGTGAGAACAACCTTGGTACTGGTACTTGGGGCAGAATATATAAGTTATCTTATGCCCCTGTGTGGCCAACCTATACAACAAATTCACCTTCACATGGCTGTAACAAAAAAAATATTAACATGTTGTGGGACAAACTAGATTTAAGTAAATCCCCTGCTTTCCATTCTCAGAAAAAGCCCTGCTAATATATACTGCAATGGTAAAATTGGACTGATACTCCTCCGTGCCATTTGTATCAATTTTAGTCACAAAAGATACTCGCCATAATGCAGTGATGTCTTAATCTGAATATTGCCCAAAGCAACTGTGACTTCTCAAAGCGTGCTGCTACAAATAAAGCATCTGACAGCACAGTATTTGTACCCTGAACTCTAAATGAAGAATGACGATCAGAATATCCAACATATCTGATAATTAAAGGCTTTTAAAGACATTCAAAAACTTTATCTCATTGTCTTTACTCATGTGAATGACAGCTAACATCATCAGAAAGAAATTAAGAGTTCAAAAATCTGGAGCTCCTTTAGATGCTGCTGAGCAATTTGAATGTAATGTAAGCACTTGGTACGCTTTCAGAATCAAAAGAAAAGTCTCCCGATTTCTTTCCCCACCCTTTCTTTCCCAGACACATGAAGACTTCATTCCCCAAGCTTGCTGTTTGCCAAATGCCAAGAATACAAAACAATTCTACTGATTTCCTAACACGAGGTAATTCTAATAATTTTCCAGCAGAAAGCAACCTATTGCAGGGGAAATAGCACTGCACTCACAAGGTAGGTGAAACACGATTTTGAAGTGAACTCCTAGCACGTACTGCTTCAGCTGGCCAGAGCTGGTAATGTGGGACAGGAGACATGCAGGACCAGGAGGAAGAGCCCGTAAAGCTCGCCCTTTTACACCCACAACAGCATCTTACTGAAAACCGAACTGCAATATTCCTCCAGCTGAAGCTGTTAGCAGAGGCTAACTAAAGCTATTTTGATGGTAAAATCAATCTAACTCATGAGGAGTTCAGTGTCATTTGGGTCCTCTCACACCAGCTACTGTAACACAAAGAACATGCAATAAAAAGCCAACTCATGTAAGGTTTCTTTGTAAAATGACAAAAAAGCAGCTTAATATATATTCCTGCTAATGTTTGGTATAATACCAGAACACCGAGGCCATGATAACTGGTTTTCCAAAGCCAAAATCACAGCACATCTAAACTTCAGGAGAACTCTTAAGAATATAGATCATGTGAAAATTAATAGGAATGCATTTTCAGTTACAGTCATATGCAGACTACCTATTCCCCTATGACTCTTCTTAATATTTTATTACCTGCTATGCTGTTAGTATGTGTAAACCTGTTTTCTTCCCATTATTGCTTTGTATACCAGTAGTTAATCATTTTGTGCTTAATGTCAGCTGTTATCATTCTGGACTCCAACTTTTACTTTTTACATATAAAAACAGACTGAAAATAAAACTGAAAAAGCACAAAAGAGGCTTTATAATCTGAATAAATATTTAACTTCAAAGCCCAAAGAGACAGACCACATTATACATTGGTAAAGCACAATCTTGTACATGCTGTAGATATTTTTGTTTTCCTTGCTACAGTTCTGATGCACAAACAATCGGGTTTTAGCAAGTATGGTACCTTAATAATGCAAAACTCAGTGAAAAATCTACCTAAAATACACACTACATTGATGTAATTAGAAAAATTAAAATGTAATTTCTAATGAGTAAGACAATAACAAGGAGTACCCTCCAAAATAAATGTAGGAAAGACTTTTAGTGACTACTCAATATGTGACTTCTTCAAAGCCCTTTTATCATGACCAAATTTAAAATACTTATTCCGAATTTAGAAAGAACCTCTTTACCCCTTAAGTTTAAATAACTTCCAACTAATAAAAAAGTTTAAATAACACAGAAAGCATGACTTGTCTACCGTGGTTACTGCTGCATTTTGTTAAAAAATTGCACAATGCTTTGCACTGGTACCCAGAAAATCATTAAACAGCTCCTTATAAATGTAGAAATATTCTCATCCTAAACCTGACAGCCCATACCGGGTGAGAGGCTGGGTTTCCAGTAATTCTTTCTTCTTTGCCGGTCTTCTAGAATAAATGTAATTCTAAATCTCAGGCACAACAAATGCAATCAAATATTCCTCTGATGCCTTTTGATTGGAAACTGCTATCATTTGCAGCTTTTGCATGAGACTTACAACAAAATACACACCTAAAAGCAGTACGCAGACGTGTCTGCACAAAATTAAGAAGAAGCATGCACCTTGATCTGCAAAAAGCAGGCACTTTGATCTGCAAAAACAGATACAGAGAACCAGGAATCGGTTTGTAGATGTCTGGAACAGTTGCTAAGGGCTTTGTTGGTTGCTGCAGGCCTGAAACTGTGCACTTGGAAATATGCACTGCTTTACAATCACAGCTGATAATACATGAATTATTGCTCCATTTTGTTGAGCTTCAAAGATTTCACAGCACACTAAAGGGAGGTAAGGAAAATCCCACCGACTACAGATTTCAGCTATATCTAAAAGAATCTTAATTCACTAAACTGATTGTGATTACTAAAGCTGCCTCCCCCATTCTGCATGCCTAAATAGAAATTCACAGCCAAGGTACGAGAACTTGAAAGCACTAACATTAAATAAATATTAAAATATTGATAAAAGAAACATCAGGAGTAAGGGATAGAATCCTTAGAACAATGCTCTGGGAAATAACAGTTTTCTGAAGTATTAAATACAGATATCATTGTATTGAAGCAAGGATACCTCATTTAAAAGGGATTTCTCCCACAGATACAGAGAGGAAGATTAAAATGCTGGGTACAGTCTCTGCAATATTACTTCCATGCTTTTTCCAGAATGTTTCCATCAGTGCACTATCTTTACAAAAAACTACAGGCTTCCTCTTCTCCCCAGTCTGCACTCACAGGCTTTTAGATACATTTCTTAATCGTTTTTTTCTGTTAATATTTAAAAGCAGTATGAAAAAGTTCTCAACACCGGCATTACAACATTATCTTCACTGAATGCAACAAAAATGAGTTGCTATGAATTCAGTTTCCTCTCAGAAATAAAACTGAGCAGCCAATTTAATAACCATCTCCCACAAATAAACAACAACTTCTCCCCATCGCTTTGAATTTCCACAAAACAACAGCTAAAGGGTAGCCTACAGAGCTGACCGACCTACTGCAAAGCATCCCCTGACCAGCTGTAATTTGGCTAGTTAAAGCCATTAGTGACAAGCATCGCACACAGCATCAAAGTCTTCTAAAAATAAGGAACTGCTGTCTGCCTGTGTTGCAAATGGTATGCAGGGCTCCTAATTTACATCTCCCAACAAATTATATATGGTTAAACAGGCACATCGCTGAGCATTTAATCCTTTCACTGCCACATCCACACAGAAATCATTTTCCCAGGCAAATTTGTTTATGATTATTTAATATGCTTTAAGGATTAGAGCTAATAATGCGAGCTCCTAATGGCAGCTAATGTATTTGGAAGATACATACCCATCTTAAATATTTTATTCTATCTGTGCTGGTTTTATTTCTGCAGACTGACTTCTCATTCAAATCCTTACATAAAACATAAAAGCACCAACAGAAGAGAGTCACTGCCACCATAAAAATGTTAATATTTAAGAGTGCAATTAGAAAGGTATCGCACTGCAAAACATGCAAATAGATTGCTATCAGCACAAGCACAGAAATGGTAAGGGAAACATGTTTCATTTCTACTTACCTAGTGTTGTTCAGCGTCTGTCCAAAAAGATCATTTTGTAAAATATTTGGAGGGGATGAGAAAACCCCATGAAAATGAGATAAAACAGAATTGCAGACCTGGCGCAGTGTCTCAAATTGCATTTTCTCTTTCCTTCCCTTCTATTTTTCTTCACCACCTGTCTTAAAAGTCATCTATTTTGCACACACCATCAAATGCAAACATGCCAATCAAGTTCCATATTTCTCCTGGTCTCTGTAAAAACTGTGCCTAAATGAGCAGGGGCTGATAGTTAATTGTACAGTCATTATTCTTCTAATTCAGTCGTAGAAGATTTAGTACCCGTGCGGCTTTCTCCTGACTGTAGCAAGAATTCTAAACAGCAGTAAGCTTTTTGGGCATTCCCAGCTGAAGTGTGAAGCTGAGCTGCTTTCATGTACTCTACTCATATTTCTCTAAGCCTATTAAAAACACGCAGTGAATAGATGCTGTCGTCAGGAGTTTCAGCACATCTGGCTGCCAGCAATAAAATCTCAGAAGTAATAAAAATGAGGACAAGGCATCCTCACACTGTTACTACTGTCTAAGAGGAGGAGGATTTCTGCATCTTCCCCTCCTCCTTCCCTCCCCTGTAAAAATGACTAACACCAGTGGCTGTGTATGTAAGTCGATTTTTTTTTTTTTTTTAATGTAAAGGCAGCTGTACAGGACAGACAGACCACTCGAAAAATATTTTCACATAATAAATAACATGTAGCTGAGGCCGTAATGACAGACCTTGTGTCTCACCGGGAAGGCTATACTGTACCTCAGATGAGATAACAGGTTTTTCATTGCAAACATTTAAATGTAGGACCAATTCATGGCTGAAGCACACAGTATGCATCTTATACGCAACTGCTCTGCTAGGTACTGCACATGCAGCATCAAGGCAATGATTTATCACTGAAAACTTGAAAAACCACCAAAAGGAGTTGTTGCATTTTATATATATTAAAACGTTTCAAAATTAGAAGCCCTTAGCACCTTTTAAAAGTTCATTGCACGGCATCAACCATGCTAGAACTGAGCACAATCAGTGGCATCTCTGGGTGCTCCGTACCTGCCTACTTCCAGACAACCCCCCTGTCTTAGGAGCTGGTGCACGTACAGGAGAAGTCAAAGAGCAAGAAGCAGAAGCAGATTTTTAACTGAGGCCCACAGCAAAATCCTGCAGCAGAATATGCATGGTGAATACTACTGAACCTAGAGAAACCAAGTACCCCTGGCTCAGAGCATATTTTCCTTTTTCCTTTCAATACTTGTGCCAGATTAGAGGGTAACGTTACATAACATGACAGAATATATTCTATCATCAAATTGAAAAACAACAATTAAAAAGATTTGCCTTAGAATATCTTATTTACTATGCGCAGCTTTTAACATCTTAGCACTAATTACAAAATCTCTAAATAAACCAACATAAAATGAGGGCCATTATTAAAGCTCTTCCACTGAAAGCGATTTTAATCCCAGAAGATATGGGGAATAAGCAACCTTCCAGCTAATTAAAGTGTTGTTTTGATGTGCTCTGAATGGAGTACCCTTCCATGCTTCTTTGGCCAGAAGGATGGCAGCTACAACTCAAATTTTTAAGGAAAAAAAAGAAACGTGAACCAATTCAACTACAGGACTATCTAAAAGGGACCTTGAAGACTTCCAACCCACACCTAAGTTAAACTTGTCAAAAGAGGAACAGAGAAAATAACAAGTAATAAAGCTATTCCCAAATATTCCTGTTTTCACATGAAAACCTACAAAGTATTACACAAAATAGTTTTTAATATCTACTTTTTTTTTTTTTTTAAATCCACATAATTTTTAATATCTACTACATTTATTCCTATAGCATACTGTGCATTATGGAAACATTTGTATTTAACAACTGTATTACATTTTGTGGTTAAAAATATTAGGCTACATGTATGGCAAAGCTGGGAACTGGAGTTCCTGGAGTAGGAACTAATGAGTATTTATGGCTACCTTGCAATAACAAATGAAAACTTTACACTAGGTAACCACCTTGTGCACGTTACTTGCCAATTCATGTTTGTAATATAGGAAATTTTGCCTTCACTCAATTCCATCTGAAAGACAGTATATGGAAATTACTGCTGCAAGAAACAGAATCATGTTGTTACAAAGGATTCCAGTTATTCAAGTAATTATTAGACTCATACGCACTCATATAACTACATGGAGACAATGCTGACCACGGAGTAGCTACAAGACCAGTATCCTACCATATATTTCAATTAGATCAACATTTTAGTGTGCGACTTATGGATGGTTATCAAAGCCAAAATGTTCTTGTAGTTGCAAGGAAGGTCTGAATATTTGACTTTCACCTCCGCCTTCATTCTCAGATACTTAAGGATTTCAGTGATTTTTCAGATATGGAAGTTATGAGATGCATTCTTCTTTTGCAAAATTGTTCTAAACCTACTGAGAAATAGGATACATATTTTAAATTTCTCATTTTTTCATTTTCTTCTGAAGTAAGGAATCGATAGCTTGTAAACAATATTCTTACATTGTAAGTATATTGTTTAATGAGAAAAAGACAAAAGTAAAGAGAGACTTTTTAAAGGCATATACTCCATAGATGCAATTAGAAGAAAACTCATTTATAATGATGTGGGGTTTTTGAGCAAACACACTTTTTTTGGACATCTGAAATTTTTAATTAAGATTTAAGTTACTGTTGACTGGAAAAGTACTAATTTTTATTTCAAAAAATAAATATGGGACAGAAAAATAAACAGAATTTCTCTCTTTCCTGACCTGTCTTTGCTCTCACAGAGATCCCTTTGGCAAAGAGACAATTCCTCCCCATATTTACTAGGTAGCCTGTATTATTATAATCACTCCATAAGGTAGGCTTCTTCCTAAACCTTCTCCTTCCTTACTTACACCTTTACCAAAACGTAATTGTTTGGGCTGAAAAGAATGAAGGAAGCAAGAGGCATAACAAGAGCAGGTCGGAGGGGACAGAATAAAGGAGAATAAGCAGAGTGGGTTGTGCCCACTGAAGCACACATCCTTGCAGAGCCAGAACAGAGCTGACAATCAAAAGAAGTCTGCAGAACCACAAGTACAATTTATTTCCTGCACACTCATACTGTTGGAGAACAAAACAGTACAGGTACTAGTTGACTTACTGCAAGCCTGGTAGTGATTTTTAAACGTTTCAGCATTTTTTATATTAGAAAAGTTTCCTGTGGTGAAGGGCAGAGTGATTTGGTCTCAATTTAAGAAAGAATATCTTCAGCATTCCCACATTAAAAGCCTCATGTAAGAGTCCTGGAAAAGGCACCAATTATTTTTCACCAATTTGATATTTAACTTCCTTATTCTTGAGGTCTCCTTTTCACTTGTCACTCACTTGTCACCTTCCAATATATACATTGAAAGAAGAAGAGGTCCTATATATAAAAGCTCCCTTTTTCAGACAGTGCTTATTCTCTACTTCAACATGGATAAGGTAAACTAAACCTAAGCATTTGCAATTCTGCCATTTCCTAACATTTGAGGGCCTGACTTAACTAAACTCTGATTTTGATTATTATAATATTTTGTGTTTATACCTGCACATATAGATACACATTCCTGCTAATTACTGTTAAATAGTAATAAAAGTCATTTCTATACAACTTTTACAATGGATTTCATAGCCAGGAAGATGAAATGCTTTAAAGATATTACACGGAATAGGAATATCAAGTACCAGATACTGTAAGTGACTATTTTGACATGGCTGAAATGGCCCATTTCAAAACAAAAAGGCAAGCCTGGGAAAAGATTGTTGTATCCACTAAGCCAGGCCCCACTGAGATCCACACAGATACTACTTCTCTAGCCAAGATGAATCTTAATAAACACCCTCCAGCTATAGTATATAAGAAAAGTGTCTCAAGAAAAGGTCTTTTTGTTTGTAAGAAAAGGTCTCAAGTGTGCATGGATATTTTTCAACTTATATACATTTGTATTTCAAATATAAGATTAAACTGCCTCTTGACCTCAGAATACAGAAAGCTCATAAGGTAGATCTATTATACAAAGCATGTTGACAATGTGTAGAAATATGTTATCTCAAACACTACTTACAGGCATCACTTCTTTATCATAGCCACACAGAACATCATTTCATAGGAAGCTGTAGCTTCAAAAGGTAGTTTGACTGTAGTTTGAAAGTAGTTTGACTGAATCAAATAAAACGGTGGAGATCAGCCACTTGGAGTTTGGGAGCTGGAGTAGGTTTTTTACTTTACTGAAAATCAAACCTCTATTTTTTTTTCATCTAGACAGTAATAAAACTGGATAAGTAACAATATGTAAATCCCTGTAACGCATCGATTGCATTACTCTCCTATCTGCCCTTAACAAACATTTATCTAAATACTTAAGGTAAAAAGTTTTGGATTGTTTTACATATTCTAATTATGACTGGAAAAAATACCTGAACAACACTTTTCAGACAAGTAAGACAACAAGAGTGGCCTCGAACATTGGCTAGTTTTAACTGTTTATAAAACTACTCATTTTTGGTCAAATTAGCAAACTGGTGTTCCAAGATGGGGCATGATTTTAAAGGACTAACTTAAATTTAATTCGGGAATATGATGAACATTTGACTTAGCTACTGCAAATGAAATATAACCAGACTTTCTTCTGGGGTAAAGCACACGTTCATTTGTATTTCAGCACATCAACGTGCAAAGGTTCAGCTTCACATGAGAAGTTTTGCAAGTACTATGGCAAAATCTACAACCGTAAACTTAAAACGCATGAGCACAGAAGTCACAGAATCCAGTATTCTGAGTATCCAAGATCAGAAATAGCAAAGAGAGGAAAGCAAATAAAGCCCCATTCCCAAAATACAGAAGTACCTAAATCCAGGCTGCAGGGAAGCATCAGCCTCTGCTCAAGAATCGCAATAATGAATCCACTCCTTGAGCTGGCATCCGAGCAGTCAGTCACAAGGCACCTTCGTTTTTAATACAGGAAGCCTGGTGGTTAGAATGGTGTCTGGGAACATGGAAAACTAAGTCCCAAGTTTCTTTTCCGCCTTCTTCAAGTATTTCCCGAAAGTCCATATGAACCCCCTCTCGGTTAATCCAACGGGAATTTATCATCGCTGAGGCGGTTCTCTTTCCCATAAAACAATTAAATATTGAAAGAACTGTTTAATTCACTGAGTTAAACATTCATTGAGAATGGAAAAGTGATACTGATTTTATTCTCTTTTAGTCAGGTCAAAGATCTCAGATGGGAGATACTGAAATTCCAACTAAGAGATCAAACCTTGCCACAGAAAATATCCACTAACAAAGTACAGTAATGTAAACAATTGTGTGTTCACCTGAATATCCAACCATCAAAACTTGGGGGGTTTTTCTCGTCTGCATCTTTATCTCAGTACCTTCTGCATTTCCCTATTTCCCTACTTTCATTTCCAAGGCATTCTATCAATATTCATGTAATTCTTTTCAATGACCTTCTTTCCAAAAACAGTTCTCCATCTTCCTCCCATTTCTCCTTTTAACAGCAATCTATATTCTCCTTTTAGTTTAAGTTTCAAGTTTTAAACCCAAGGAGATGAGACTTTGAAATCTGGGTAGTTTGTCTGCTTTTTCTGTCCACCTTACTCTCCATTGCCACGACTGAAGACACTGGGTAACTTCAGCCAAATTGGAAAAAGGGGCATAAATAGTAAAATAGTTAAATTCCAACAAGCTGAGTGAAAATCATTATCACCAGAGGAGGAGAAAGACTGAAGTCAGTGTTCATGGAGTAAAGGCAGGTAGTGCTTAGCCAACACCCACTCACTTTGGCAGTAGATATTGGACAGTGAATAGCTACGTAATTGCCATGGTAAGTTCGACAGAAGAGTCTCAAGATAGGAAATGCTGCTTAAGCTATTGTTATCCTTTACCATATCACAAAGGAAATATGTGGGATACGTCTATAAGCTATCTGGATTGTGGTGCTTGTGGAACCCTCTGTCTCTGTTATATTTAACCCCTTCATTTCTCAGTTTCCACTGGATTTGCTGCTAAAAGTATCCCATGCACACAGGACTCACCACAGTTTGTTTCCTGTTCCACCAGCATTCCCACATTAAAAGCCTCAGGTAAGAGTTCTGGAAAAGGCACCAATTATTTGTTACCCAGTTTGATACTTAACTTCCTTATACTTGAGATCTTCTTTTCACTTGTCACTCACTTGTCACCTTCCAATATATATATTGAAAGAAGAGGTCCTATATACAAAAGCTCCCTTTTTCAAACAGTGCTTATTGTCTAATTCAACACGTATAAAGTAAACCAAACCTAAGCATTTGCCACCACGCTCAGAATGACTGCAAGGACACCAAGATCAGTCTACTTACATTCAGGAAAAAACACTGAGATAAACTCTCAGTTTACCTTTTGTACCTTTGCAGGAATCTGGATATTTTTAAATGTTATCACCACACGGCAGGGAAAAAGCATGCAAAAGTCTACTTTATAATTAAAGATAAAATTAACCTGGACACACCTAGATTCCCAATAAAGTCAGGGAGTGTAAGCCGTATTAGCCCAAAAGGCCAAGTCTTGACAGGAAAGCCTGTATCAGCCTTAAATTTCCTAAGCAGAAAAGTGCCAACTTTTCTAATTTACATGTTGAATTTCTGTTTCACCTTCCTACATCCCATTGTGGTCTAAGTAAAAGACACAATTAGTCATGATCCACCAGTCAGTATGGCTTTAAACCTTTCCAAAAGATGGTGAGTTAAACATGAGATTTTACCTACAAATTTATTACAGTTTGGCACGAATATACTTTGCAAACAGGAAGCTGAGATTTTACTTTATTTTGACCAACTGGGGCTTAATTAAAACCTAAATCTATGAAAGGAAAAAATGAAGACTTGTGAAACCTGAATGTTTAAATGAGTTGTTCGTTACAAACAGTTTCAGTGTTAAACAATCTACATTTCTGGAAACTCGGCTAACACAATGAGAAGCCTGATTTTGCTCCTTATGCAGATATTAGGAAATGTGCCATATGTTCGGTTGGGAAATCCTGCTGTTAGGCCCAGTGTGGACACATCCAGAACTGGCACAAACCACACAAATTGCGCATTTCAAGACGAGCGAAATAAACAAACAAACTGGACAAGGGAAATATGAAAATGATCATCAAAATCAGTTCTTTATTCGTGATGATGGACTCTACCACAACAGGTCTACTTCTTGAAACGAATCAATAGCCTCAGATTAAGGCACGCTTTCCATTATAATTATTTTGAAGTTATTTTTATTATTTTATTTTTTATTATACATATTTATTATTTTGTTATTTATTATATATTTTTATTATTTTATTATATATTATTTAATATTTAATATATATATTATCTTTTGTTTTGTTTTTTTGTTTTTTTTTCTCATATCTCTGTTCTTCTCTCCCTTCTGAAGATCACACAATATATGCAACTTGCATGGTGACAGAATGCTTCTATTGCTGGAGCACATCCCGAAATAGGGAATAAAGCAGCATAAAAAGCCTCATTCTCCTCTTATCTAGGCCTATTGCTGTAACTCCACAATGTCAAGTAAAGTTATTTCCAATTTACACTGGAGAAAGAGCAAAACATGCAAGTCGTGAATGGTAAAATCCTCATGCCAGAGTGAAAGCTCTCGAGCATTTTACCTTTTCAAGCCAATTGGAAACACAAGGCAGAGGGAAAGAGTTTGCAGTCAGCAGTTTTCCTCACACCCTGAACAGCATAAATTCAAAAAGTTCTATTGGAAATCTACTGAGTTCAATCACAAAGCTTTCTCAAAGGTGTAGGACTTAGGAATGACAGCTATCAATCATAATAATAAAAGTTGTAGATGCTTATGACATCAGGCATTTTTTAAAAAATAAATTATTACTTCTTTCTTCTTTTTCTTACTACAGTAATTCATCCCATGCTCAGAATCCTAGCAAATTCACTACGAATTGTCCCTAGGTGAATATGAACTAATATTACACATATTAGTCACCAAAGTTATGTGTATATATAAATAGAATATACAATTGCATATATATTCCAATAATATTCAGATCGTAAAATATAATGTACATTTTTTATTAGATAATATCAAAAAAGAAGTATTTGAGTTTCAGGATAGGTTTGAATGGGCATTTGAATCATGCTGTTCTAGTATTTGAATTCTAGTATTTTCATATTAATTTCAAATTTTCATATAATCACATTGATTCAAAGTAAAACAGATTTTACTCCTGCTTTCCAACAACAACCTCAAACTCAACACTATATTATTTTATATTTTTAAGTCACAAGATACAATTTCAATATTACTTTGTATTTCAGTATCTAAATATTATAAAGTATGTGACATGTTCATAGAAACAATCCTGAAAACTAAGGTTTAAGTATGTTGTTGCCTACCTCAGGTCCACAACAAAACCCTAGGGCCTCATTTTATTCACTCAGACACTTAAGCACTCTGATTTATTCCACTTAAATACAGATTCCTAAGGTGCCTAGTTTAGGAGCCCAGCCATCTTTTTCTTTCTAAATAATCAATTGACAGGAAGAGGGGGATGTAAAACTTCACGTTACTAAAAATTCTTTGAGTGCCCCCAAAATAGGTTTAATAAAGTGCTCTTACACTTGTCTAAGTACCTTATTCAGGAGGTATGAATATAACCTACCACATTTCTATGGCTGCATTTCTATTGCTGAATCTGATCAATTCCTGCTTTGGCTGTGTTCTGACACCATGTCAGAAAAGAAATGCAGGTGTGCACATACTCTCCTTTTTTCCTACCCAGCTCACTGCCCCAGTATATAATCCATGCTTTTCATAGATCTGCCAGTTTTCCAGCAAAACTCATATTGATCATAGATCTCCCATATATATACATATGCCCTGAAATATAGGGATGCATGTTATTTAATTCATTGTTCTGACTCAGGGAATAATTAACTCTATCTATCTTTCTGCTGGGGCAGAAATTGCATTTGGCAAATCAAAAAAAAAAAAACTACCTATTCTTCTAATAAATGTAGAAACAACTTTTTCAACCTTAATGATTCTAGCTTGTACCAAAATAATTCATACATACTGCCAATTTTATTTCCTGTCTGCAGGACTGGAAGGCTTCCTATAGGAGAAATACATCTGCTTTTCTCCATAGAAAATGCCTGTAAATTCTGACGCATAAAATGAACCTATAATCAGGTCCCCGCTTTATTCAGTGTCTGACAGCTTACTGAAATAGATACACATGTTAAGCTTTTAGCATTTGTGCTTATTCAAATGCATGGTATAAAATGGAGAATCATAAAATCACATAATGGGTTGGGTTGGAAGGGACTTTAAAGCTCATCCAAACCCCCTGCCCTGGGCAGGGACACCTCCCACCAGCCCAGGTTGCCCAAAGCCCCATCCAGCCTGGCCTTGAGCACCTCCAGGGATGGGGCATCCACAGCTTCTCTCTGGGCAAGTATTTTTAAATTTTAAAAGTATTAAACAAGTATTATGAAGATGGAAGAATCAGGTAATCAGAGTTAGAAAAGGTCTAGCTGAGACTTCATTTCCTTGACTAAAGGAGTAGCTGCCTTACCTGGCAGGGAACAGTAGGCCGTGATACTTTGGTTGAATAAGCAGAGGAATAAATGTAAAACGCATTCATACGGCAGGCAATATATGCAGTAGATGCCGCACCTTGCAGAATGCATGGTTTGGAGTAGTGTATTTCAACCAATTTAACCTTCACCTGACTCACAATCAATTGCTATTTCTTTGCACCTCATTACAGTACATGAATCCTGCTTTATGCCTCATTTGCAGTTCTGGATGGCTCACCAACGAGATGTGTCTCAGTAGGCAAAGAGGTGCTGGCCTAGAACAGAGATGTGATTGATTTTTGAAACAATGCCTATACATTGATATCTTCATCTGCTCCAAAAAAAAAACCTGTTCGTCATTTTCATAAGAAGTCAGAATTTTTCACCACTCAGAAAAAACAAAGGTGATTTAAAATACAGCTAAGAAGCATCATGCATGATTAGTAATGTAAAATATTACAAACAGAAGCCAAACTGCGTGCACTAGGAGTTTTCAGACATGTTTCCTTTTCTCTTCGTATCAGGATGACTGATTCAAGGTGAGAGCTGACGTCCACAGTGCTCACAGACAGTTACTACTTACATGTATATCCCCTATACTCTAAGTTAGAGTGATTTACAAGAGGACGTGATTAGCACAAAGCAGACAGCAAAAATTAAATCCTACAACAGCACGCTGATGATTCCCAACAAGGTAAAGGCACATAGCACAGTAACGAGTTCAGTATACACACTCAGGTAAAAAGAAGGAAAGCCAGCAGGAATAATATTTTCTTTGTGAAATAAGAAGCAATCATACTCTTTGGATGAGATCTATACACAAGCACTTACTTGACTGACCAAGGTGATCATAAAGCTCCTTACAATGAAAACAAAGTAACAACTACATTGAAGCCCATGGTGTGGTCATGTTGTGGAAATGTATATACTTTGTGTATATCTCATTTCATGTGATTTGGAGTTTAATTATTTTTATAAATTCCCTTTAGTCACCTGGCCAGTATCTTACAGAATTTATTGCAGTACCTCTACTTTCAGATGACTGATTTGGACCCTTAAAGGCCTCCAAACTTGTGTTGTGTGTCAAAGCATCCAGGTGATCTGTGATGGAAACAAATATGCGCATACTAGAAAATAGGTCATTCTACAAACGACAAAGATTAGCCTTTTTGTTTTATGAAGCAGGAGCTAAGAGAACACGTGTATACACTAAATTGCTCATTAATTTCTGCTGTAATTCAATGCACTGGCTAAAAGTTGGAGCCTTCCATATCTTGGGAACCAGTCGAAAGAGACTAATTTATCTTCCTTTCATGTCACTGTAGGATTTATGCTGTCCTGGGTTGCTCCTATCTTCAGCTGGCTGGAATACCAGAAGAATATTTTCCTAATGAGGACACACCTCTGGAATTCATTTCCTTTGACAGTGTCATACAGCCTGCATTTTATAAGCATTAAGGAATCGTGTAAATATTTTAATTTGGAGAGACTTCAGTTTAATGCTGGACTTTTATGTTAGTGGAGTAATGGCAACGCTGGCCATTGCGTTAAAATCTTTGGGGACGGGTGTAAACTAATTTAGTAATTGATTGTTTTCATAAATGTTAGACTTCATGATACTTAGTGATCACCATGGTATAGATTTCCAAATAAATTTAATTTTCACAGAGGAACAAATGCTTCCAAGAGAAGAAGCCCTATGCCACAAAGAGCATGAAATGTAAAATGCTTGTCTTGAGGGAAATCTCTTGGTTTACTCAGCTTCATCAAGATTAACTCTGAAAATAACTAACAGCTTCTGTGAAGAACTACAAATGTGACACAGGATATGCTTGTCTCTCTCACAAATATCCGTAGGTATTTGAAGGAGTAAGAAGTACCTAAGAACAAATGGTCCTGATATACGCCAGTGCATCAGTCACTACTGCAAAGTATCCAAAACTTTTTGGAGGAGAAAACGCAGAGACACTGCTAATACTGGCCTTAATATCCAAAACTTCAGAGTTTGTTTTAAGAGGCTCATCTAGCAAACAGTTTTCCTTTTACCCATTAACTAACATATCTTCCTCTCTTCATTCTCACTATGATTCTGAGTATCCTCAATTGATGTTCTCATTTAGAGAAGAATCTCTGCATAAAAAAAAAAAAAAAAAAAAAATCAAAGCAACCAACCTGCTGAGTAATAACTGAATTATTTTTCTTTCAACTTTCCTTTATTCAAAGATCCAACTTCTTGCTTCCAATCTACATACATATTTTCTAAATGAAAATAAATTCTCCAGCCATCATATTTACTTGAGCTGTAAGACATGGGAAGCACCCAAAATACGTATTGTTTTTAGGAAGTCTAAAACTCAAGTTAAATTGGTTTTGTTTCAAGAGATCTTTCTCAGCCTATTTCCTGCTAAGGAATGTTACAGGAAGATGAATCATTACACATCCATTTCAGAAAGAAAATCCAATTATCTCAGCATCATGAGGAGGTGAAATGGATGAACTAACTGTTGAGTTGTTGACTTGTTAAAATTCAAGAGGTGAGATTGTTAAATTAATTGTGATTCCTCTTCTAGCTTGGAGTATTCCTCACAGTTGTAACTGGAGCATAAAGATCCAACTGAGGAAGGCCCATTTTTGTCAGCCCAGGACCTGATGTCACAGTCAACAAGGTTTAATTAAAATTAATCCACCTCTGGAAGAAAAATTGGTTTTGTGCACTGATTTGGTACGTTAGAATCCAATGACCCTCTGAGGCTTTGGACTTTATTTGGCACTACAAAAAAAATCAGATGCTTTCCAGTTTAATCTCCTCTGCCACAGTGGTAGTTTTCTGTTTGTTTGTTTTACTGAGCATCGTGGAAGTCTATCATTTAAAGCTCAGCCAAAGATTTTCAGAAAGTCATTACAGAATAAAACAACCTGCAGCTAAAATGCAATGCTTTCTGTCAAGACATAACCATGAGGACTGTTGGCCTTGCCGTTTTCCTTTTGCCAAAGAAAATGGGTTTCTGCACAAAGTTCACGCTTTATCTTACTGCAACCTGCATAATAAAAACTTATTTGGCAGATATACTACATCTGGGGACCCATTCAGGCATGTAGAATCAGTTGAGAAAACACTGAACCAGACATTGGGAGAACTATCTGGAGCAACTTAAACCTGCTGTTATTCTCTGAACATGATGCACTTCCTGAGGTCCCCAGTCCGTCTCCCAGGAGCCCAGCGCTGCAGAATCGGGCACGTTCTGCTGTCGCTTTCCGAAAAGCCAGGGCATGGCTGCAGGGCACAACGCTGCACAGTGCAGAGATGTCAGAGCAAGGTCCGAACCTTAAGTTGGACATGCACAACCCACTGCGTATCATACCCAGATATTACCTTGGATTTTGTAACTCCACTTTACAGTTAAAGGTTACTGACCTCGTATAATTTGTATTTTCATCTTAACGTGAAATGATACCGTACTGCACTAGTTTGCTGGTTTATTCCTTTAAAAGGGAACAGTTCCTTCTGGTTAGTAGGCAACACAGAGGGGCCTGTTCTCACTCAAAGGCACAAAATTAAGATTTGTCAGAGCCTGGGAGAGAAGCACTCACATTACTACAAATCTGGAAGGAGACTTACGAACGGTTGAAGCATTGTTGGAAATCAAGAGAGAGGTGAGCTAGAGCAAGGGGAAAGAAAGACAACCAGGCTAGAGAATAAAAGGTCTGTCTTTAAGTGAAGGAATACCATGAGTATATTTTTGAAAACATTTCTAATGTCTCACCAGAGTTTGGTCAAGAACTCAGATCAGTGAAAAATAGATGATGGTGCACAAAAAAAAGAAAATTAGCAAATAATATCAAAAAAGACACTCCAGAGTGGACAAAGGGACAAACACGGATTTGGCTTCAACAAGGGGCAGAAAGAGAAGCAAAATAATTATGCCAAGGACAAGGCAGAAAACAAAACAGTACCTTTTAATAGCATAATATTTAATCATGAAAATATGGCCATCCCAGTCACATTATGTTACATTCACTTTTCATTTATTTTTTTCCTCAAATATGACTTAATAAAATAGGTTTACATTTACTAGAACTATTAATCTTGCCGTTCGGTTGTCATTTATCTTGTACATTGCATTACAGAGCTGATTGCTTTATTATTTGTGTCTTCCAGAGGCACAAAGGAAGAGCCAAGGAATTAGTGCCAGTACTACTTATTCATTCTCATTTTTTATTTTCAGCCCACATAGCCATGGTGAAACGCAGAAACACAAAAGACCATTCACTGAATCGCCTCCTGTAGGTTCCAGAACCACTTTGCTGCCAGAGACTGCAAACTTGAGTTTGCAGAGTCCGTTATTAAATGTTAGCCCATGCACCCAGCTGCACTCCGCAGACGCCTCTTATTCACCTTTACACACCAATTTTTTAAATATGGAATTCAAACAAAATCTGTTATTTACACTGCAAGAGAAATTAGACTCCAAAGGAAAAAGCACAGCACAACTAAGGATTATGTACACATGGTGAGCCCTAAAATTCATGTTTCTGCAAGGTCAACAAAACAGTGATTTGAGAAAATATGTTCAACCCAGAAAGGTACCGGTCTCGTTAATTAAAAATAAAAGCAAAAATACTTCTATCCTCATTTTTTTTTTTCTGATATTACTTTCTTTCAGGGTCAATTTAGCTAAAACCCAAACTGCACTTCATTCCATAAACGTTAGCTGATGCTAGTGTTTAATACAAGCGTTCAATACTCTGATACAGCTGAGATCTCTGTTTATAAATTTAGATTATGAATGGTCTTTTAGCACAGCTAAAGATGTAGCTGTGACATACAGAAGTGTAACACTGCAGTGGAAGGCCAAATTTCATTTCAAAGATACCGAGTATCAGCAGTGACTATCAGGACTTCTCTAAGCTCATTCTTCTACGAGTGAAGGAAAATCAAATAGTGCTGGTTGCACTGAAATGCAACAAATATAAACAACAACAAAAAATATTATGTGTTTAATTAAAACACTCTATAATGTTCGAAAAGAAAAGCAGCAGTTTGGGATTGTGTATCAAGGTAGGCTAGTTCTGCAACAGTAAGGGCATTTTCCTCTTTCTTTCCTCTCTTCCCAAACAGATTGGCTTTCTCTGAGGGAAGGACACCAAATTGTATCTACTATTGCTAAGAGGGCCATGAGGGTTTTTGCGACTCGGTACATATTCTACCACTACAGAAAGAAGGCTAGCTTAAAAATAATAATAATAATTAAAAATATATATATATATTTATTTTTTTTTTAAATAAAGCAACATAAGAAACGTTTTCAGACAACTCACTGGTTGTCCAGTTACTTTGCAGGAAAGAAAAGCAGAGGAGGGGAGGGAAAAAAAGAGAGGAGGAAGGAGAGAGAGAGAAGTAATTGAAGTCTCAAAAACCACACTGCAGTCACAGAGCTGCTGTGTGTGCCCTGGCTGTTGCATTAGCACCG
Organism: Aythya fuligula; assembly: GCF_009819795.1. Lineage (NCBI taxonomy): Eukaryota > Metazoa > Chordata > Aves > Anseriformes > Anatidae > Aythya > Aythya fuligula. Next base: position 138,902,038 of record NC_045560.1, on the reverse strand, counting down.
AAATTATTTATGGTTTGTGTGAGTGGGAGACCCACAAAACCAAGGTTAGGAGAGAAGCAGAATTGTACGGTTTTGCTTCTCAGATGACAGTTGTGCAAAGGTAATAGGGAGAGATGTAAAGCTCCCCTCTTTTGCAGAAGTTAGAGGAGCACAGAGGTGCTATAACCCACTGCAGCCCACTAGTAAGAGGTAGAAGCTCAGCATGCCTGCTGTTGCTGGGCTGTGAACTGGCATCAGTACCACTCAGGAGCTTCTTACAGAGCCTCTGCACGCAGGCATTAGAGATGGTACCAAACTCCTCACTCGTCCTCCTAAGTCGGTGTAGCTTAATCCCTTGTTGTGTCTAATTATTTCATTAACTAATACACTGAGGGATTTCTGACTTTTTTGGACCCGAGGTACTTCTTTTCAATAATTAAGCACCGCATTTTCTCTGGCTCCCTTCCCATAAATTTCTATCACTTCCTCTGCCTGGAGATGATATTAATTTCCTTTTTATGCTGTTCCAGATTTAGACAGTCAATAAAAGTAGCTTTGGTTTCTACCTGTAAACTGGAATAGCCATAAAATGGTGAACCACACCCCCAGACCTGTACATAGAGGTATGAAATGAGTAAAAGGAAACTACCTCATTTCTTCTGAGTCACTATCTCAAGAAACACATGAAGCATACACTGAAATAGGGTAGACAGCACAAGAAAAAAAAGCAGAAGTACTGAGACTAAAATTTTGAGACTGACATTGTTTTCACTTTACCACACCAGGGGCTGGCTATCAAAGTGGAGAAAATTACTGGAACAGGAGAAGAACGACAAAAGGTAAAACCTTATGTGCATGCAGTTCCAATCTCATAAAACTTCAATCTTTAATTAACATGTTCAAAATATTGTGGGGTACTTGTAATGCCCAAGTTTTGCATCATGTTAGTCCGTGACAGCTCTGTACCCATCCATGGAAAGGAATATTGTTTTAATTTCAAACTCACCTGAAAAATACTTGCACAAAGTGATTAGCTTTATTCATAAAGGCAAAGCCTATCATTTTGCTTTCTCAGCAATTGCGTATCTTTCCCACTGTGATGGCCAAAACCACGTAAAATAATAAATTCATGTCAGTCAATTCATATATAAAGAATTCTAAAACGTTTAAAAACTCAGTTGTCCTTAATGGGTAAATATGAACATGTGGAAATCTACACATAGCATTTTCACTCTACCTCTTGGATACCAACTCCCTTAGTTTAAACATCTTCTCTATAGGTATTTTTTATATTTTTCACAGTCTTTAAATAGTTCAGCAGGTGGAAAAATAAACTTGAGTGTGCTTTCAAATATGCTTGGTTTCCACAGCTCCAAGTGAAGACTGCATGCTTTTCTTAAGACACCTGAGCTCTCAACACAGGTACTCGGAAACAAAACAATCAAAATCAGAGGCTGCACTACAGTGCGGTGTCATAAGTATGTAGGTTGCATGAAAAAAACAGTGATAATCTTGGAAAGTGGACGGTTTTCAGCCTGATGGAAAGAAATATGACTGGATCTTCCACGTGCCAGCATCGTGTTTTAACTTGCAATAACCTACTGTCAGTGGTGTTCTCAGCACCATCCATTCGTAATTCAGTAATTAATGAAAAGCTATTTGTAAAAGATACAACATGAAACAGATGTACACACATTTTCAGTTATTTAATGCATGCTGCTCTTTGCTGTTCTTCAGCTAGCTTGTGCCTGCTTTTTCCTCTCTCCTCCTGCTCCATTTTATTTTGGTCTCTTTTTCCTCTCCGCTCACACCCTGACATCCCCAACTGCAGTCCCAAAAGACAGAGCCTATGCTGCCGGCTCACGTTGGCACTCCTTCCAGGAATGGAAGCAAAGGGACACGGTGGACCATTTCCATTCTGCCACCATTGGAAAAAAACACCTCTGTAGTGGGAAATGCATGTATACATTCCATAAAAATTACATGCAGAAAAACCTGCATCTCCAGACCCAAGCAACCTCAATGATCTTGTTTGCAGTTCTCACCCAGAACAAAATGAACCCCCTGAAGCCACTATAGTTAGTGAAAACTTCTCTAGAATTGTATTTTTTCTGAGAATAAATAATAGGGAAGATAGAAAACAAACCCCCAAAACACACATGTATCTTGGAAAGAAGGGAAGAGAGATGTATTTTATCTTTGCCTGCTGGCCTGGGAAATGGATACTGCTGTTGTGCAACTCTGCAGCTGCTCACTCTCACAATTTGTTGTTTCCTTTCATTTTGTTTGTTTGTTTGTTTGTGACTTAATCTCATATCCTTACAGTTCTGAAGAGGGTTCAGGCAGCTTTGTTCATTAGTCTTGCTCCAAATCATGATCTCACAGATCACGATCTTCACAGATACCAAGAACCAACTCTCTTTTTTGATACGGCTCATCCTCTGATAGAAGCAAACATAATAACTTGACTCATAAAACATGCAAACGAACTTTCCTGCAATATTTTCACAATTTTTTACGTTGAATCTCATGGAAAATATCCCTGAGAAGAGCATATCTTTCAGTAATAGAATGCATAAAAACATATATTGTAAAGTAAAAGTTAACATTTTCAAACTTTGGAAAGAATTTCGGATTCTATGAAGATGTTTTGGGGGGAAATTAAATCAATTAATCAATGCACATCTTAATTAATTCACATCTGCCTGAACTACAATAATATCATTTCAGGTAGGCATGAGATTAGAAATAGTTACATGACCATAACCTTCTGCTGGGAAGATGTATGGTTCATTCCCTACTTCAAGACAGCTATCCCCACAAAAGGAGTGTGAATGGCCAGACAGATAGGAAAGAGTTTGTATACAAATCAACACATCTGGAATTTGACACAAGATTTACGATTTAAACAACTAAACAAAGTCAGATCTGGAAAATGACTAACATGGCTTTAAAACTGATCTTACCAAACACAAGAAAAATAATTACCACACAATTCAAACATGGGAACATCACCTGCAGATCTAACAATTCAGGCAAGTAGAATGGCATAGGAAAAAGCATTAAGGTTCCCTGCTCCCCAGCTTTTATTAATGGGATGTTACACACATTTTAATAGGACATTATAAACATTTGCTTTGGTTTAGGCTGAGGAATGAAGAAATCAGCCATTTCACATGCTATAAAACGACTGAAAGAAGTCTACGCCTATTCAGACCATTTTGTTGCTAGAAATAAAACTAAGCTTACTGAATAATGGGTAATGTAGATCTTGGGGACAATAAGAGTATGGGAGTGCTTTTTATCAAAATAAAATAAAGAGGGCCCTTTGTGTAATCCAGAATTAATGTGAAATTGGATCATACAAATCAAAGAACTGCAGTGCATACAGCCATAAATCCACCATCTGTGCACAGCAGACCTCAGAACGGACCTTCTGAGGCTCTGGATTACAGAGTAATATTTTGCATTTCTTTGATTCACATCATTTGGCACTTTTCAAAACACCTAGCATTATACTACATCAGAATCCATACTCTGCTCGCACGGTTAAGTGTATGAAAGCCACTATGTATGGTGACTTCTTAACTGCCCTTAGCATAAAATCTCCACGCAAAACAAATTATGGCATTGTCACCTAGGATGGCCAATTACTGAAAGTAAATTAACACTAGATCTTACGGTGTGGCTGCTGCTGCTGCCTCCTCCACAGATTCGCAACACAGAAAGCTGTAACAACACCGTAAGGTGGATTATAAATATTGGATATGGACAAAGAAAAAAAATTAATAATGGAAAACCGTTCTGCTGGCGCTAAGTACAACCTGCTGCTGAATCGTTTATGACTTCTCTTTTCCTCTGCAATATGTCCAACGTAAGAAAAACACCCTTGGAGAATGTGCAATCTGAAATCATCCCAGACTACTTTAAGGCAACAAATTTCAGATCAGTCAGAGGATCTACATTCAAGTACCTATGTGTCTGAGCAGTTTAGGATCTATCAGTTGGAAATGGAGCTGTTGGGAAGAGAACAGAAGGCCAGTCTAACACTTCAAACAATTACTACTGTGTTAATAGAGAATAATACTAGTAAAGAAAACAGGACAAAAATATAAGTACTACTCAGGAATGGTAAAACTTAAAAGCAAAACAAAACCAAAAAAAAGTAAGGAATAGACAGCAATGGCACTGACGTCCTTGAGATTCAGGGAACATGACCAAGTGTCCTGGTTTTGGCTGGGGTAGAGTTTGTATTTTTCACAGTGGCTCATGTCGTGCTATGTTTTGGATTTGTGACCAGAACAGTGTTGATAACACACTGATGTTTGAGTTACTGCTGAGCAGTGCTTGCACAGCACCAAGGAGTTCTCTACTGCTTATGCTGCCCTGGCAGTGAGGAGGCTGAGGCTGCACAAGAAACTGAGACCGGACAGGCCAAGTGGCCAGGCCAGGTGACTCCATCTAACCAAAGGGATATTCCATTACACAGGACACCACGTTTAGCAATAAAAGATGGGGGCAAAGAAAGCAGAAGGCAGAACGGTTGGAGTCATGGCATTTATCTTCCCAAGTTACCATTACGCATGATGGAGCCCTACTTTTCTGGAAGTGGCTGAATGGGAAGCAGTGAATGAATTCCTTATTTTGTTCTGCTTCCACATGGATGACCAAAAAAAAAATTTTTAATGACATTCTACCTTGCTTTTCAGAAAAACTGAAGTATATGGAGTCTTCGAGATACCTTTATTGTAAGTAGTTTATTGATTTAAATTTTTGAAATTAATTTTGGCATCAAAATTAATGTATTTGGAACAAAAAAGAAAATAGAGACAATATAGTTCTCATTTTCTACTTAGTTCCGTTATTTACACTGTGCAAGGTACACACACAAAAAAAAAGCATTTAAAATATTTCTCACTTCGTGATCATTTCCCTGTTATCATTTTGATCTGCCACATTTTTCTCTTAGGGCTTATCTAGACGAATGGAATCTACTCCATACTAGAGTAGCTCAATTTTTGCATTTAATGTAAGAATTAAAATAGGCCTGTCATGATAATCTTTCATATAACATGTTTTTCTACTGGCTGTTTAAAAAAAAAAAAAAAAAAAAAAAGCATTCAGGAACTAAGGCTTGATAAAACAGAAAAACAGAATCCCTTAGGAAAAGTTGAGCACAACTGCATGATGACAACTGTAAGTTTCAAAGGGCAAAAATTTTCTTAAAAAAAAAAAAAGTTTTCTTAACTTGATCAATAATAACAAGCAGAATATACATGGGTTTATAAACATTAAAGTTATGATAAATTATGATAAATATTCTATGCAAGACTTCAGTAGAAAGATAATAATATATTATGTTCACTTCTTAACAGCCACTGGGCGTAATAAAATTGTGAGCCTTCCCAGTATTGCTGCTGAGAACAGAGTTGGCATGACAGCCTCATAGAGGCTGGAATTTAAGGCCCATCTCCATCTCTGAATTTTAGGCTACTCTCTCCCAACAACGCTGATATTGCCCTCTAACAGCCCATTTGACCAACCAGCCCTTCATGACTGGGCATCAAGCAGGAATCCTTTTCATTACCTCCATCAAAGGAAAGCCAGTTACCATGAGGTACACTAGGCACGGAAATTATTCAGCAGACCCTCTGACTTTCAAGCACATGTAACACACAGAAATATACTCAAGGCATACTTGCGTGTGTTAATGAGGGAACACTAGTATTAGCATCCAAATAAAACAGAGAGGATAAACTCAGAAAGAGCAACCTGTTGAGCAATGTTGATAACAATTAGCAGAATGGTTCTGACTTCAGGCATGAAGTCCCCGTTCTTCCTGTTGATAAATATTAATTTATACTGCCCATGTCAGAGTAAATACATTTAATTTATCTGAATGATATGTTTGTATCACCCTCTGTCCCTCTTTGCACACACACATAATATAAAAAAGCTTTCAGAGTTAATTTATTGCAAAGAACAAGAAAGCCTGTTGATTTTTTATTTTTTTTTTATCATCCCATTAACGTATGATTCCATCTCCCAGGCAAAATTAAGTAAAAAAATAAATAAAAAGAGAATCAGTCTCTGGCTCATCATCTCTCCTGCTCCTTAGCATGAAGTTATGCTGCCAGCTTTAGTTCTGTATTTCTTGGATACTACACAAATAACTGAGGAGCACTCAGAGCCACCAGGTACTGAACCCATCAGCTGAAATGGGAGCAAAGGACAGCAGGCAGAACAAGTGAAACAAAAAGGGTTAGATTAATTACATTTAATTTGTTCCCAAATAAAACCAAAACCAGGAAATGAAATATGGTAGAATCCAAGAGGTGAGGTGGAGAGAAAATGATTTTAATTGTATTAGCTGCAAAAGATATTATAGCTGTCTAACTTGCTTCAAGTTTGAGGTATAAATATTGCTAAAAAGGTTATGGCTGGGCAGCAAGTAGAAGGTTGCCAGATTATGCTGCTCTGGCTGCCAAATACCAAGTCAGGTAAAGGCCTCTGGAGAGAGAGGACATCATTTCCATGGACACACGTGAGCAAGCTGACTCTCTTCTTCCCCTCCCCAACATGTTTCAAGTTCTAGTCTGGTCTTGTTTAGAAGGAAATTCAATTTATTTAACCTAACAGGTTTTACTTCTGTGTTCCAGTAAAGCGCAGCCGCAGAGGTTGAGAGCCTTCTGGTGACTTCTGGCACAATCACAACAACAGAAAGGGATGGAGGATGCATCTCCACCCTCTGGCCAAATCCAGGTCCTACTACAGTACTGTTGAAACAGCCACTCAACCAGTGCTGAGTCAAATCAGTGAAAAATAAATAAAAATTGATTCTAATAACAATAACTAAGAGCAAGAAACTGAGAAACAGTGAAAATACTCAGATCACCACTCAAAGATTTCATCATCACCCATTAACCTTCAAAAAACCATTTTTGAACCGTATTTTGGATTACAAAAATTCTGCCATGAAGTGAGTGGCCCCAAACTCACGTGTGTACAGCATGACTTTGGTTCAAGCAAGTCGCAAGCACGTGGACAGGCTTTGTCACACTGCCACTGTCATTTTCCGTGAACTCTTTTTATGAGATGGAGCAAAGAATACACATTGTCTATGACCATCTGAACGCAATAAGAGGCTCTTCAGCTGCTTCTGCTTAGGGTTGTTTCAAAATGCCCAAAATGGATTTTATAGGTTACAGAATAAAAACAAGATTAAAGCTCAAAAAGAAAAAAATACATTTGTACCATAAATTCAACAGATCTTTTCAGTAAAAATACTAAACACTTTCTTACCTGTCTGATGTTGTGTCGCTTGTTACTTGGTGCTTTACTCCTGAACCATTCTTAATCGAGTCTTGTCTGGTGAGCCCTTGAGATCTACTTTTGTCCAAACCTTGTGTGGATATGTCACCTGGCGGACCTTGGTACTGCGAATGCTCCTGCAGCTTTGCTTTCTTCTCTTGAGGTGCTTCCTCGTTCCGCAGACCTCTGATACCTTCTTGGTCAGGCTGCTGTGGTGCGTTTGATCCACTGTTATAAAACCAGGCTCCGGATTTTGTGAGGATTTCTTGTTGTTTTCGGCACAAGTTACATACCCACATTACCTGTTCAGACATATTTAAACAGAAAATCTGTTAGCTAGTAAATACTGTATACAAGTTTTCATCAAGTATGCATCAACTGATCAAAGTATAAACAATACTAAATAATATTATTTTAACTTTTCTGTTATAATTACAACACTTGAGTTACAGCACAACATGTCTGTACAACCATGGAAGATTATTTTTTTTTAATATATATATATATATATAAACAGAAAAATAATTTTATTCTACCTTTGCTTCAACATTTACAATACAAGGGAAAGCCACAGACAGCAGACAAATATATGAAAAGCATCTACCAACTGGCATTCCAATGGCATCAAATGTAAAATTTGAAAATAAAGACTAAAGGCTAAGGACGACAGAAAAAAAGGAAGGGATAAAAATTTAATTAAACATTTATATTATTTATTCATTAAACCATTTTCTTAGTAAGTCAGAGTATGGAACTTTGGAACAGATTCTTTGCTCATTTGCAACAAGTAACTTTATAATACACCAAAAGACTATGCTGTGGTCTATATTTTCTATTCACATGAAGAAGCTGACTTCAAGATGTGACTTGATTTTCAAACCTATTGCAAATTAAAATCATTTTATAAAGTAGCACAATACATATGGAGCCTCTCCATCTCATAGCCAAGAATTAGCTTTCACTGTACGCTTGGTAAATGGTTAAAATTATTATAACTTCCCAGTTGTGAGATCCTACACATAGTGATGAGATTTTTAATATTCAGCAATGTACTCATTTGCAAGGCTTTTGTGTCTGCTCACCTTAACCATGTGACAGCGCAGGAAACTGCCAATGCCAATTATTTGTAAATTAATTTCACATTCAATTCTTACATGACATTAAAATATATCAGGATGTAATGAATAAAATATAAGAGGCGAGCTATTAATTCAATGGCTTATTCAAATTGCTTAGGATGTTATCTTAAAATTTTTATTGTATTTAAAATTAATTTACCACAAGTTTAGTCCATCACTCGATAATTTAATTTTTTTAGCCTTAACTTGGTTCTTTATGTTCTTTATGTACTTTTTGTCTTATTTCCCAAACAAAATGATACCACTTTGGAACTCCATGTTCCTTCACTGTCTACACTCAGCCTCCAGTTCTAATCTACCACCTGAGTTGCCTCTTTTTCAAATATTTACAGTGCAGAACATTCAATGGCTTAAGTTAAAGCTCTTCGTTATTCTTTACAGTGCTAGATGGTTGAATCACATTGGGAGTGTCTCCAAACTTGTAACCCACCTGGCTCTGTCCACTGCAAAAGGTTTCAGAAGCTGCAAGCTGCATCTTACTAACTCCAGTAAGTTATCTAATAAAAAATCTGTGCTGTGCTGTTTCGTTGTGTCTCACCAAAAACGTTTTGGTGAAAGCTTCATACAGAAGGCTACTGGAGTACAGAGCTCCTACCTGAGCTCACAGACTGCCAGGTGGGGTAGGAGGAGCAGGCACTGCTCGCCGATGGCAGCATGCGCCATCCTGGCAAGCATCCCTTCTCACTTTTTAGTGTCCCACCTTGGAGAAGTCAAGTTAGCTGATTTCAACAAGGCAGAAGGAACTATCCAAGCACCGACATGGTAGAAAGGAGAGGTTGCCCGAGTAGCTGGCTGTCTGAAGTAGGCTACATCTCCCCAGAAGAAAGGTCAATGTCGCGTATGCTTCAGGTCTGGCCATCATTCAAATACTAATGGCACAACAACTCTGTTTTGCTTTTCCTAATAATTACGTTAGAAAGTAGATAAAAGCTCTGAAGTAGAATTTCAACACAAAAGACAGAAGTATTTTCGCCCTCCTTAGTCCATAACTATTAAAAGCCTTTAGTATTTCTGTTTGTTCCGCACACCACTGAAAGAGACTTTCCACCTGTGTGTCAGTGTAATGAAAGGAGCAGATTCAAAACAATTATTTAAGTATAAAAATACATAAAGTTTGACTCACTGCACCATAAAATCCTTGAAAGCTTTTTGTATTATTTTCCTATATTGGTAGGCGTTAAAATGTCACAAAAACTAGGTATCACAGTCTAAACACTTGAGCAACTATGTCCTTGTCATCCATTTTCTCCTGGGACAATGCACTCCAGGACGAACGGTATTATCCTCCTGTACCCTACAAAATGATAGGTCTTCCGGAATGAACAGGATTTAGTGTCTCCTCCTCTAAAAGCAGAATCACGAGAGCACTCCTGATCTAACCTCTTCCCCGTGACACACAAAAATTAGTGATCTGTTTCAATATAAATCTCGGCTGCTGCCAAGCTGGGTAGGTGGCGATGTACATCAGAGCACAGCAATGCAATTGGCAGGGCCACGAGACCTGGATGAAACAAGCAAGCATTTTCTGATAACAGTTCCAACAAGCCCAGTGCCTGGGCAAAGATGCTATACCTATCTTTGCTGCAGTTATCTACAACGTCACCTGGTATTTTCATTTCCATCTACAGCCTGGAAGCTGTTTTTTACTGTCTGTCAGTGACACATTACGGAACATGGGCAGTGTTACAGCCCGGGCCCTACTGAAGTCAAACTGGTTCCAGTTGTTTCCATCACGCCACGTTTCTTACAGACAACCAAAGTAACTGGGTCAGACCTGCAGGAAAAAATATGGGCACTTATGCTGAAAGCACCTCATGAAACAGAAGGAATAATTTAAAAAAGAAAAAAGTGCTTAAGGTATTCCATGTTGGAAAAAAAAAAAAAAAAAAGCCAGACCATGGAAACACACGCAGTTATGTATTTTGCAGATTTTTTTCTGCCTTTTTAAAGAGTGTTTCATAATGCACACAGCTAGCACTCCTGAAGCTTAATTTACAATGTGGTCCAACATGCAGTCTTCCATAGTGTTGACCCAAGCAGTTATAATTTTAGCTTCAAGTAATCACAAAGTCCATGGCAAGTGCTGCACAGGCACAGAAATTTACGTGCTGTCAGTGTGCACCACCAAACTCGAGCTCTCCTCCACTACAGGGCGCAAATGACTTCTCCATCTTACTGTGTGTAGAAGCATTGCTTCAACATCAAAAATCCTGGTAATTTACAGCACAGACCCCCCAGCTGAATGGCAGCCATGGGTGTAAGAGCACGGGGAGCAGGGTGGCATCCTCCAGGGCAGGATTTCTCCTGCCACCATGCGCCTCTGGGGCAGCTGCTTGGCAGCTCCCAGACCCCGTGGAGTCCCCAGCAGGATTTTGGGTGACTTTGGATGGAAATAGAGCAGAGAGGGGAAAGGGAAACTGTATGAGTGGATCTCGTGCTTAATGCATGCCTTTTGACATATCTGCAAAGAAGATCCACAAAAGCTTCCCTTCCACAGCAGTACCTACAAAAGGCCCTTCCCTTACATAAGGGATTTGCAGCCTGGCAGGGGCACACTGCCTCCTGCGCCCACTCCTAAAACTCCTCACCACCACCCCGAGGAATTCAAAGTGTAACTTAGGAACACACTTTGCACACAAACATCGCTGTTGCAGTTTGGGGTCAATTCTTACCACTGATTTTAAAAGCAAAAGAAGGACAAAAATGTGCTTTTCAACAGCTCTAATCGGTAAGTAAATTTAGATTCTGAAGTGCGAGCAATGCTGATCCACATTTCAATACAAAAGCCTGAACCACCACCTAGTGCCTAGGCTAAGAATTGCTGAATACCTTTTCATTTATCCTGCAAAGAGTGAAAAGAATCACACAAAATACATCTAGCCTGACATTTTGACATTAACTCTCATTTTCATTTAAGACAAATATCTTTTTTTTTTTTTAATAAAACACTTTTTTTTGAGAAGACGTTCTGAATTGGGATCAGACAGATTTGCTTCAAACCCTCCATCTGCTTGTAGTTCACAACGATTAATTCTACACACAGAACAGACAAGTTCTAACTATTTCGGTGTTTCTTCACCACTTTTTACAAGATTATTCTACAGCATGCTCTCCCCAAAGGCTTTCATTACACAGTATTAGTACTATTTATTTTTTCCATAAGCACTCAAAACCAAACTCTGCAACACCTGCAATAACCAAATAATCAGCCACTGAGCGTCTACATGTTGGACATGATTAAGGCAAGAAAAACTACTCCTTTGTGTTGTCCTAAATAAAAACATTACATATTTGTTCATCAGTTGAAACTCTTCATAACATATTACACATTGTAAACCCATTAGAAGGGAAAAGAAATGTATAGAAAAATCATATTTCAATATATTTTAAACCAAAAATGGGTAATTTAATAAAAATGATACAGTAACACAGTCCTTTTAATAGTATCAGAAAATTATGTGGAAAAAAAAAAAGATACCTCACAAAATGCTATTTCCCTGTGTATTATTAAAGCATAGATGTCCCAACATATCTTCTGAGAGCAAAATGGAAGTCTTACTGCATTGAAGATTTTATTAAAAGACGCAGTATATTTGATTACACATCAGCCTGAGTTTGATACTTCAGATACTACAGTCTAAGACCCTAAATCCTCATTAGCCTTTAGAATACTACTTCGAATTACAGGTGTGCACAGGTCCAAAATCATACTGGAAGGGTAGTAAGACTCCTAGGGAAGAGTAAGGCTTGTTATTACTACCAGCTCTCTTAACATTCATGTCCTTGCCAGAAGCAAGCAATATATTAGCATTATATTAACTGCTGTGCTTGCTGCTAGATAATTTCCCCAAAATGCACGTGGTTTAAAAATATGTAGCTATTATTATGTGTACCATTTCCTACACATTCTCAAAAGTAGCAAGAACATAGCATTGAAAGGAAGGGGAAGGAAAATGAAGAGTAAGAAAACTCATTGCTCAACCCCAGCATGGAGACAACTAATCACATTTACTGACATACTGAAGTTAGTTCCTTTTTTTCAGTGCATCAGTCTGTCTGCAAAACAGCTTGATTACAACAGGGAGGAAGTGCAATGTCTGAAGCCACCCTACACCACAGAAATGTTTTGAGGAAGAAATACTTCCACCTCTCCACTGCTTTGCCTTGGAGTAGACACTGCTGAATCAGTCTTGGCAGAGTGCAATATGAGCCAGCTTCCTCTGCACAGTCACTGAAGTTACAATTACACAGCAAACCTGTGTCTTCTGCTGATGTGGCCCTACCATAAGCCCATTGATATCTTCCTTACCTCTAGTCCCAATTTCTGATGAGCTTTCCCTATTTTGCCTGTTTAATCAATGGTTGTCTTGATTCAGGGACTTCAAGAACCCTTTGAGCATTGTTTCGCTAAAAAACATGATTGATCTGCTCTTCTGGACATTGGTTTGTTTCCAAATACATTAAATCACCCATTTTTTTCCCCAGTAAAACACCAAAAGCACTTGATTCCAATATTAATTGTCATTCAGAAGTAAAACTTCTTAGAACTCTTGGTTAAAAGAGTAGTTTGTTTCAAAGCTCTTTGAATTAAAATAGAAGACTTCTTGAAGTTAGCTAAAATATTAAATCCTATCTATTTGGTTCTGTACACTATCAAAAATGGATCATGTTTGCTCTAAAACACAATAATTCACTTTTTTTTCTCAATCTGAAATCTGGATTCTCTCTTACAGCTAAGACTACTGATACCCATTACTGGTGAGAGAAAGTTATTATTCATTTCTACAAGGTGCTTCCTTTAAAATTTTTAATTCTATTGTCCTTTTGTTGTTGTTTTGGGTTGGTATTTTCTTTGTTTTTTAATGAAAGCAATTGTTTACAACTGTTTAAAACTGTGCAACACTTACAGCATCTTCTATAAATAGCCAGCATTCATATTTCTGGAAAGTGTAGGGGCTTTCACAATAGCTGGAGGATTCACGGTTCGTCTCTTGAGACATCCTTCTAAAGGTTCAGGTCAAGATGTTTTGTAGTTAGGAAGATTTTAAAAACATTAACTGCTTATTTTGGAGCGCATGGAATAGATCGTGCCTAATTTATGCTCAAACAGAAAGCAGAAACTTTTCGATTTCATTATACAGTTCTGGACATACAGACATCACATTCTACCTTTTTTTTTTTTTTTTTTTTAAAAGGAATCTTGCTTCCTTTTCCTGTGTTTTCTTTCCATGTATATATTCTTTTTTGAAGCTTAAAACAGTGTCTCTCTTCTTTTCCAGTGTCAATCCTACTTTGAGAAGCAGGTTAGACTAGAGGAATCCCAAGGTCCCTTCCAAACTGAATGATTCTATGACCACCCACCTGCATTTTTCTAATTCTTTTTCTAACAAATAAAAAAATAAATCCCACATAACTGTTTTAAGGTCAGCAGAACTATTCTGGATGTATTTGATTGCAACTGAGAACAGAAACTCCTTGTAGTTGGTATGGTATTGTGAAATTTTTCTTAAAGACTTTTTAGTTTTTATTTGATGCCAATCAATTTTATTGCTTCTCTTACAAAGCCAAATGAATCTGCAAGATTTCATAACCTCTACAAAACAATCAGCAAAATTACTGACACGGCATACTAGCTTCTTCTACTGCTGCACTATAGCAAACAGAGGCTGTATTTTACCATTTATCCATTCAACTATACACATGGGATGCCTTCTCCCTTTGTGTAACACCACTTCCTTCAGTGAAATTAATGCATTCATTCAATGAAGTATATTACAGGAGCAAAGATTATGAATTTGTGACTATTATAAAAGAATTGATAAAAAAATAACTTATTTTTTCAACGTTTTCTTATGCCACTAGTCTGTGCTATGGTACTGCCTTTCACTTTCAGGCACGTAATAAAGTTAAAATCAGTCTGGCCAACTGCCAAAACTACTGTAATTTTTATTGGCCCTATATCCATAATGATTCATTTGGCTGTTTACACCTGCCCCATGGACACACATTCCTCAAAAATGTATTAAATACCTTCATGGATTCCAAGAGTACTTAATAAAATTGGGAAAGCTTACAGTACTAATATGAGACTAGCATCTTTACATAAATTGTAAAGAATATATGTATTTGTACAAATAAATTTTGCAGATAATGGATATATTATGTATGAAAAGTTACGATGGTCACAAACAGCTGAGTCAGCATAAAGTTGGCACATTGCTTGAGCATGCTTTTGATACAATATATAGTTATGTGACTATTTTTTTAAGCATAGAAGAGAACAAAATCATAACTACTATGTTATAAAAGGTATACTCACTTTTTGTACTAATGCTGTATTAATTATTGTAATGAGATGGGTCATCTCTGTTTTACCAATTTTTTACTACCTTTAAGGCATATAAAAACAATTTCCTTCATAAATTTTCTTTTTGTCTAAGAGTAAAATAAGGGAATAAGACACCTGACTAGGAAAAAAATATTTGTGTTTTAAAAATGTAACAAACCTCTCCGAGTGCACAACATTAACAACTAGAAATTTTAAGTTGGAATGCTAATTTTGGTGGGTTAACATAAGCCAAAGATATTTCATAAGCATGCTCTTTTTTTCTAAAGTAGATTGCATAAAAATAAGAAGTTCATATATAAAATAACTCATGTTGTCAAAGATCTGTACAGGCACTAATTTGCCTTTTTCATTACGGCACAGGCACACCTGTACACTGCTGAGTCTGAAACATTTCTGAACGATTCCAATGGAAATAGCACGTAATTCCTGCAGAGCCATACAGACGATAAACAATTCTTTAATGAGCTTTCATGATTTCATAAGGAACTAGACGGTGGAAAAACGTCCAGTGAGGAAATGGCTGATGTGAAACCAGGTGTGATCTGGTCATAGTACACACTAGCAAGTGTTATGTCCCAGCTGCACAGCTTCCAAAGCTGAGTATGTAAGCCCTTACAGTACCCCAGAGGGTCATGAGGGCTCATTAAATAAGTGTGGTGTTTTTTTGTGAAATAAACCTGCTATAAATGAACAGAATCTACAACACATTTCTAGATGGCCTTCCTTTAACTTCGGAAACTTGCATAATTATGTAACATATAGAAAATGTATAGTTGACCAAGCTGCACCAATACTAAATTTGTAACAATCTCAAGGAAGAAAACTGAGCGTGCATTTGCTGCCATTCTTCTCAGCTACAATTTAAGCTCATTTAATAAGAATACTGGATTTAAAGAGACCTTGTGCAGTGATTCCACGTGCCTGCTGCATCAGGCAGCTTTACAACTTAGTAAAGTTCCAACATAAAATTAGCTAGAAATAATGAGGCCAGAATCTATCAAAATGCTTTTCCAAGGCTTAATGCTGCAGTGGAGAGAATGCCTTTTAATTTCCAGTGTTCATTTATTCCAAGCTACTTTTATTACTCTTTATTCTTATACCAGCGTCATTGAGTTTAAATAGCTCCTTTCTCTCCTCTGTGCTTGCTGCCTGGTATTTCTGAAGATAAATTGTCTGAAGAGACCAATCGCATACCCACAAAAGCCCTTCAGTTTTTGCAAGACGTGGCTCTTTTGGGCTAAGCCTATCCCAGAAAGATGTAGCCCTGTCAGAGGGCCAGGTGCCAAGCACATAGTGCAGGGAACAGCACGGAGCAAGAACTGTTTCTAATAAGCAGCTCAGACACAGTCACATAACTATGAAAAGCAGAATTGAGGGGTGTCGAGCAGGTCTGGCCCACAGAGGTGTCCCTGTCCTGGAGTACTGCGGCCTTAGCTTCCACTCATACACGTTCACACACGCCATCATCCCAGCAGTCCTGCTCTGTACCTACAGGCACAGGAAAGAAAAGGATTTAACCCACTTTCAGCACATCCTAGACTCCCATACTGTTTTCAGTGATTTACAATAAAAGGACTTTTAGTTAGGAGTAGAAATTCTTATTAGTCCTTAAATTCCTAATGTTACGCTTAGTGCTGTCTAATCTAGTCCATTTTTACTACTGGAGTTTGCAAGATAATCCACTTCCTTATGACATGCTATCTCTTTCCTCCTCTGTTCTGATAATTATCCAAATTTGTGTCACCGACGTATTTAATTACTGCATTCCTGTCCTCTATGCCAAGGCCAGTAGTGAAAATATTAAAGATTTTCCCAATACTCATGCTTGAGGAAGTGGGAAGTTGCTTATAGCTTTCCCCTATAAATATCATTGTTCAGTTAAGCCTCATTGTTTCACTTGAGCCAGTAATGTGTAAGTCTCACTATGTCATTTAATCTTGTGTAAAGAAGTTGCAGGTAATTGTTACAGGCTAATCCCTACTCATCCCTGCACATAGACTTGAGTTCCTTGAATTCTCCTGTCCAACTGTTTTTACCTGCTTGGTTGTTTAATTCACAGAATTACAGAATCGTCTAGGCTGGAAGAGACCTCAAGTTCATTGAGTCCAACCTCTGACCTAATACTAACAAGTCCTCCACTAAACCATATCGCTAAGTTTAACATCTAAACATCTTTTAAAGACTTCCAGGGATGGTGATTCCACCACTTCCCTGGGCAGCCCGTTCCAATGTCTAACAACCCTTTCGGTAAAGAAGTTCTTCCTAACATCCAACCTAAAACTCCCCTGGCGCAACTTAAGCCCATTCCCCCTCGTCCTGTCACCAGGCACGTGGGAGAACAGGCCAACCCCCACCTTGCTACAGCCTCCCTTGAGGTACCTATAGAGAGCGATAAGGTCGCCCCGAGCCTCCTCTTCTCCAGGCTGAACAAGCCCAGCTCCCTCAGCCGCTCCTCGTAGGACTTGTTCTCCAGGCCCCTCACCAGCTTCGTCGCCCTTCTCTGCACCCGCTCAAGCACCTCCATGTCCTTCTTGTAGCGAGGGGCCCAAAACTGAACACAGTACTCGAGGTACGGCCTCACCAGAGCTGAGTACAGGGGGACGATCACCTCCCTAGCCCTGCTGGTCACACTGTTTCTGATACAAGCCAGGATGCCGTTGGCCTTCTTGGCCACCTGAGCACACTGCTGGCTCATATTCAGCCGACAATCCACCATCACTCCCAGGTCCTTCTCCACCAGGCAGCTCTCCAAACACTCATCTTCCAGCCTGTAGCTCTGCTTGGGGTTACTGCATCCCAGGTGCAGGATCCGGCACTTGGCCTTGTTGAACTTCATGCAGTTGACCTCAGCCCATCGGTGCAGCCTATCCAGATCCTCCTGCAGAGCTTTCCTACCCTCGAGCAGATAGACACATGCTCCTCACTTGGTGTCATCTGCAAACTTACTGAGGGTGCACTCAATGCCCTCGTCCAGATCATTGATGAAGATATTAAAGAGGACCGGCCCCAGCACCGAGCCCTGGGGAACACCGCTAGTGACTGGCCTCCAACTGGATTTGACTCCATTTACCACGACTCTTTGGGCCCAGCTACCCAGCCAGTTTTTAACCCAACGAAGCGAGAAGAATTCTTCTTCAGAGAAGAATTTTCTCTGTAGAGACTGTTATTAGAGCAACTGCTGCTGATGGATTAAAAGTTTATGATGGAGGAAAAGCAGCCAAATTTTGGGTAAAAAAATATAATACACAGTCATGGCTGGAGTAAGGTAACATAATAGACACTAGAATTACCAATTTTCCATAGCTTTATGGCAAAGTCATTAACTCTAACATTTTCTCTCACAAATCCAGCATGTCCTTAAGGAAAGATAATTAGAGGATTGTCTTGGTTTTCTTATATATATTTTTATAATAATTAGTTCACACAAAGTATTGTGTTCCAACTTGTAATTGAAATCATCCAAATGACAACCCCAAGTTGTTTTACATCACAAAATTTCTAACTGAATCATAGAATCATTAAGCTTGGGAAAGACCTCCACGATCATCTGGTCCAGCTGTCCCCCTACCACAAACATTACCCACTACTCCATATCCCTAAGTACCACATCCAATAATATTTAAATGGCTTACAGCAGATTGATTTTGAGACTTTTGTAGACTTAAAGTCTCCATTAGATGTTATTTATGTTACGTTATTTTTGAACTTTGTGTTCAAAGTTGTGTACTCACATCACAGCTTTATTTAAGAACCAACTAATAAAAATATTGAATGATCTACAGCAAAAAATGTGCTGAGCATGTTCATTAGTTAATGTATGTAGGCTGTTCTGAAAATGAATCACACAAAGCATTTACAGGTTATTTACTACTGCAAGACACGACATCAACGTCAACAAGAGGCCAAGAACAGAGATAATGTGACAGGCCACAATAAGTCTGTGGTCTGTATAAAGATGTCACTGAATTGAAGTCAACAGAACCACACCATTTACATCCTCTGTGTCATTACTCACTACTGAAATTGTCTGAAAAAAATGCAAGATTCAACCGTAGTAAAAAAGTAACAGAATGGTAAGATGCCTAGAAAGCAGTTACTGCTATACTGAATCCTATATAAACATTTTTCAATTTAACATAAAAATGCTGCATAGACTCTAGCTGCAATGTAGTCACAGCAGCACAGCCTTCAGTGCAGGCTGCAAAGCTCAGCTGAGAAACTAAGACACATTTTCTGGCCAGAAACCTACACTGAATTCCATGTCAAGTCAGCTTCACTGTGAGAAGAATTCAGGATGTACACATCTTATTTCTACATGAGATGCCATCACAAGTAACACTGACAGAACAATATAAAAATCTAAGATTAAAAAAAAATAAATGTACTTCAGCTTAATAAATTTCAAAACAGAAAAGCAGAAAAAGACTTGAAAAGCAACAAATTTAGTGACACCTAGCACAGTCAGGTATATATTATCAGTATGCTGAAGAGAACAACCACACTTCTTGAAGGAAAAATGAAGTTACATATGAAATAAAGTTTTGTGGGTTTTGTTTTATATATACATATAAAACAAAATATTTATATATTTATAAAATATTATAATATTAATAATTATAATATTATTTATAAATAAATTAATAATTATAATATTATTAAAATAGTATTATAAAATATGTATATATTTATATATATATATATTAATTCCAGTCTCAAATACTTCTTTTTGTTAGGAAACACATGAGGATGCAAACAAAGTGAGAACAGGACTGTATCTTGAAGAACACCAATAGCCGAACCATGCCAGGATATCAGATAGCAGCTAACCACTAGTGGACTTTTCAAAAACTCTTACTTAATTATAAAGACAATTTAGTCCTGACAAACAAAGTCACCCATTCCTTCCCTGGTTGTTATGTGTAAGTTTGCTACTGCTGACATGCTCTGTCTGCCTCAGACAATTGCATTACACAGCAGAAAGCTCCTTTCTTGTGGATTTGGGGCACGAACGAACAAACCCTACGGCAACTATGACAAGTAGGTGACATGCAGATTAGAATGTTTCACACACACACACACAAAAAAAAAAAAAAAAAAAAAAAAAAAAAAAAAAAAAAAAACACAGCATTAAGTTATACTTTCCTCAAGTACGATAAAACGTAGACACGTAAATCATCTGAAATAGTGGTTTGGTAATATCATAACAAAGTCTTCCTGGCTCCATCTAGTGGACTTCAGTGCACCCTGTTGGCAATGT
Source organism: Aythya fuligula (assembly GCF_009819795.1). Classification (NCBI taxonomy): domain Eukaryota; kingdom Metazoa; phylum Chordata; class Aves; order Anseriformes; family Anatidae; genus Aythya; species Aythya fuligula. Next base: position 138,882,003 of record NC_045560.1, on the reverse strand, counting down.
GACTGTAACAGAGCAATAGAAAAATACTGGAAAGTTGCAGCAAGGACTATGAAGTTTCCCTCAAATAGTTCTGGCATTTTTGTGAACAGCCCCTGAAGTCTGACAGATTTCTTTAAAGCTTCCTGTCTCTTTTTACTTTTCGATTTCAGATTGGGGTACTTGAAAGGCTCAGAGGCCCCCAGTTCAACCTCACCTTAAGCACACAGTTGCAGTGTTCTCTGGTGTTGTTCATGCTGCACTATCAGCTTTCCTATAAGCAAAAATAAGTCTAGGTACTTTAGGATTCCTTCAAATCTGTGGAGTATAAAACATTCACAGTGCAAATCTGCAAATCTCTGAATTTGGAGAATCCCCTGCGCAAATATCAGCCACAGAGCAAACTGTTTTAACTGCTTTTATTGTTACAACACCTTGATTTGGATTCACCTTTTTTGGTGGTGGTGGTCAGATGGCTTTTTTTTTTTTTTTTTTTTTTTTTTTAAGATTTGTCCACCTCAGTACTATGAAGATTCTCCTTACACAGCTGGTTTCAAATAAAAGACTCGTTTAAATTTGGTAAAATAGACAAAAGAATTTTAAGATTTCTTAACACATCTGTCACACAGCCCACATCAGAGCACCTGGTAGCAGGTATCTTTCAAGTTCCAAATTAAAACCAATTTAATATAAAGAATATTTTGTTTTTGTAATAGACTGTAAATATACTCAGAGAACTTTAATTTTATTCCTTAATTTCAAAGTTCCCTTTTTTTCCTGCATCTGACAATATGAAGAAATCAAACATTTTAAATCCCAATTTAATGTTTTAAATCCCAATTTAAATGTTGCAGTTTTTGTCAGGATCACTGACAAAGTTTTGCGTGGTCTTGTTTTTGTTCTTTGCTGATTGCTCCTTACAGTTAGGACAGTAGCTATAGTAACATGGCTAAGTCAGAGTGGATGACAGATGATGAGCACACCAGTAAACCGCCTCCTGGTTTACGTTTTACATAGTGGATGACCACAACTGACACTCTCCAGCTCATCATCATAGATTCTAGACCTGAAATTTCAGCCCATTCTTCAAAATACCCTTATATACATTGACAGCATTTCAAAGGATAGAAAGAACTGGTAAATTGTAGAAAGAAATTCTGCAAGATTGAGGGTTCCCTCTACCACAACTGATGTTTGTAAAGACAAAATCATGCCAGCTTCATTTACACTGCTACAAAGAGATGAATTTCTCAAAGAGATTAATTTCTGAAAGATTGATCCAATGACACAGATTTTCAAAAGAGGGAAAGAAATTCACTCTCAGGAAAAAGAAATTATTTTAGATCAATAGTTTTAAGTGTGAAAGCAATATTGCTGCAGTTGGGTAACACAGAAGACCTGATACCACCAAGAAAAGGGAAATGGTGTTTTGTTTTTTAATATATGTTATTTGAAAGTAATGTTCCCAATTTTTGGAAAGGACTTGAAAAAATAATTATGTTTTTTGGTTTGGTTTGGTTTTTGTTTGTTTGTTTTTACAAATCTTAGTACACTTATACTGCAACCTAATGAAGTGAAAACAGCAGTTCTGCACAAAATCAGAATCTGCAGAATGACATCAGAAGCATCGTCTCAGACCTGAGGCAAGATTCAACAGTGTCTGGATTTTCAAAAAACTCCTACATTTTATCTTGCCTGAATTTATCAATGTTATCTTTCTTTATATGTCAGAAAATTGTAATATATTTAAACTGATGACTAGACAAGTCTGCATTCAAGGAAACATATATGGTAAGGATTTTCTAAGTTTTCTGTGATTTTTTTTTAAAGTCTCTAAGTTCACCCTGCTCCAATAACAACTCAATGAAACTAGTTCACTTCATAACTTCCATTCGTCCTGTTCAGGGCCTCACAAGGACATAGCATTGAGTTCATAGTCATAAAGGATGACCTCTCCAAAATAAGGACAGAAGTTCCTAATACTACAATTCTGAAGTACAGGCACAAGAACCATAAAGACACAGTTTCTCTGATTCTTAAAGAAAAACCGAGTGACAGCAACATCAAACTTCAGTAATATAAATGATTCCTTAGGGAATTCCTGGGCCAAGTGATAATAAAGGCAGTATTTTTCATCTATAAAAGGTTTATTTGCAGGATTTCTTGGGATCAGTTTTCTTCACTCCCATGTAAAAAGCTGTTTTCTTATAAGCATGAGGTACTTATGGTGGGGAAGAAATATTCACATTGGAATACATAAATACTCACTATACCATATACTCACTATTCTAAATACAAAACTATAATTCAAGCAAATTCAGGCCAGCATCCACATAAAGTTCAACATTTCCACAGCTACCCCTACTTTTCTTCTGACTGAAATTTCTCCTGACTCGCTTTTCTCCCAGTCCACTTCATAGAAAACCTCCCCTAGCCTTCAGAGCTGCAATAGTTCTGATCCCCTTGCTTGAAGAGGCTGCTCTTCCCACTGTAAAGTGCAGTTTAAAACTATTAGAACATACCAAAGGATTCATTAGGAGAATACCATTAAACATGCCCAGTTACAGGGGAAACTATAACCAAAGATTGAACACAAGTACGCACAACTGCAAGGATGAAAACCACAGGACAACAAAGCTTGTATTCCACAGTAAAACTACTTTTTATAAACTATTATAAAATTATAATAGTAGCAACTAAGGTCCTTGTATAAATAGCATGTTTGCAATGCCTTCTAATTAACTAGAGTCTAATGAGACTTTAGTAAATGTGGGCTCTATAGGACAAGCCTCAGAAACTCTCAAGCCTCAGTTACTCTGGCATATCCTCAAGGTTTAATAATAATATCACAGCTCCCTTGCTGGACAGCCACAATTTTAAAGGCCTAACTTTCTGAAGGACTGCTGCAAGGTTTATTGCAACTGAACAGAAGCATTTAACCAGACCTGGACTCAGTGATTTTGGTGTATGTGGAAGGGGTTGTACTTCTAGTCTGGGTAAAAATGGCAGCTTCCTGCCTAAAAGTTCTGAGGATCTACCCAGATAACATCAGGGCTGTCAAAAAGGATGAGGTGTTTGAGTTCCATGAATGCCCCAAATTCAGTGTTGGATTCCAGGACTGCTGCTGCTGAGGTTAGAGATGCTGGCTTTGAGGAGGTCAGCAAGTGAAAATCCCCAGATTTATAGAGAATTCTTCTTCTGGCCTAGAGATGCAAACTTTTTGATTTAGCTTCAGCTGCGAGAACTACTGCTTGCTTGAGGGAAAAAGAGAGTAGCAGTGGAGAACCCACGTGTGTTCTACAATATTGATATACATACGTCATCTGGCTTTGTCTTTCCACATTAACAGATGTGAAGAAAACACTTGCCCAGATTAGCTGGAGACTCGAGAAAAGTAGATCACTAGGGCACCTCGCTCACTTGCAGCGTTATCACAGCGACAGGAGCAAGGTGGCACGCTGGGGCAGTGGTTCTGCATCACAGTCACATCCCCAAAAGACGTAATGCTGTACTTCCTATGCTTACTAATTTTACCACTGAGGAGTATGTCCAGATTTACTGTACTACTGTTCTCAGTTGGCTCAGGCACTGTATACTTTCAAAACAGTTGCATACTTCTCTAAGTTTTCTGTTTGTTTGCTTAACTGGTATTTTGGAACATGTTTTGACAAAGCTGTCAAAAAGATCTGAAACCCTGAGAGATCACGGAAACCTTATGAAACTTCTGGTTTGAAGTATTTGGCAGCAGGTCATTTCTGAGGGACACACACTTCATAGATGTGCTCTGCCATTTACACAGAGCCAAAAAATACATTTATCCTAAGGTCCAGATCCTTATTATTAAATGACCCAGTTAGTTCACAGTCCAATATGTCAACCAACTGTGCTCTGGGGTTCAACCAGCAGAACCCCATGCTGATCTGAGCAGTAACCAGTAAAGAAAAGCGTATCTCTTAAAATCATCAAAATCAAGGGCCATGTCTTCTACTTTTTACTGGAAAAGTTAACATGTGTCCATTTACAAGAGGTTTTCATTAAGTAAGCCTTGTGTTCTCTTCTCATGTTCAGTGTTGTACTGAATGTGAGACGCAAACATTAGTAAACAGAGTTAATAAAAATATTTATATGGAAAGAAGTGTAATAGGCTTAGATTTGCTGTTACTTAAACCTGAATTTAAAATTTGAGACACAACTACAACAGAAGTATCAGAGCCCTACTCAGAATACAAAATCGTATTTTATTAAGCCTTTGGCACAATAATATTACAGAAGTCTAATGTTGTAGTATCAAAACTATTTTGTTACAAAAAAATCTATAAATAATATAAATATAAATAAATATATAAATAAATTAAGAATCTATAAAACAAAAATGATCACATGAATCTTGAAACAGTTCCAAAAGTTAGTTTACCACAGAATAAATAAATAACCACCTCTTCATAGTATGTTGCATAATAATAAAACACTTTGGTATGGATTTAAAAAAAAAAAAGGTTTTAGACATTTTTAATGAGCACTTGAGATTGGTGTCCAGCTACAAGTATATAGGATAACCTGCTAGATGATTTTCACTTTTTGCTATAAAACAAGTATGTTAATACAATGCAAACAACTCTGCTCTTCCCAAATGACTGATGCCAGGTATCCACTACAGAGAGAGCTTTCTTCTTCCTCAGAGATATCCATAACAAAAGGAAAACAAAACCAGGATCAGATAGAACTAAAAGAGAATTTAAAGTAGATTAAAGGAGATACTAAGAGAGACAAATTTCCTTTCCCACATAAGAGCAAAAACGATTTCTTAAAACATATATAATCATCATGGTATTGGAGTTTAAAAAATGTTTAAAAACTCTGAAAGCAAACAGACAACTAGACAATTGTACATATCAAGGGAAAAAAAGCATTTGAACCCTGTCTTCCAATGTAGAGGCAAAACTATTCTACTCTCTCAGAAAGACACCGCACATTCCCTACCTAGAACTGTAAGAAATCCAAATTGTCAACAACAATAAATATCATCTTTCTTAACCACATGACCAAGAATCTGAGAGCAAGTACACCTTAATTAACCAGGTCATGACTCTGAAGTTATGTAGCAATTACAGTGAAACTGAAAGATGAACAGGTTAAATGAACATTATTAACAATGCCCAAGAAATTTAGACATTTAAAGCTAAATGGGAGGTGTGTTCATATACATAGTAAACTAAATGGCTAATATTCTAACTTGTATTAATTAAGACACTTCTATGATTCTATCAGTATAAAAATACTCTAGGAATCTACTTTGTGAAAGCACATTATCCCCAACAACAAACAGGACTCCTGTTAACTTTGTATATGTGTTTGGTTTACAAAGCATTGGGTTTTTTTCTTCTTGCAGATCTAAAATGATAAGAAGGACTTTTGAACTACATTGAACTAATTCTCAACAAACTACAAACATTAGCACACATCAATTGACTGAAATTGAATTAGCTACCTGAAATCCAGATTTCTCCGTAGATCTCCTTGATGCTGAATGAAGGCATCTTTACAGTAAGTCAAACCAAGGGATTTCTAATTTTCAAATGCCTCCTATTTATACTTCATAGAAGACATCTCATTTAAACACAGTATTTTTCACATTTATTTAAACTTTTTCCATGAACACAATGAAGTCCAAGATCTGCTAAAATTGCCTACATAAAGTCATGCGTACTATGCTAAGTAACTGTCTTGTCTGTGTATCCAATATTTGATGCATCAGAAAGTGTTTGTCATATAAATTCCTATTTTCTTAGAGCAGATCTAAACAGCAAACAGGCAATATTAACCCAGGTGTAAAGACTTTTTCATTTAATTCCTCAACTTATAAAAAAATTGTTCCTTGAAGACACTAGATAAAGTTCTAAGTAAAGAGTTCAGGGAAAAGAAAAAAACAAAAAACACCTTGGGAGGTTTGCTGCTCTACTCTTTTACTGGCAATGTCTTCATTATTTATATATATAGCCACTGAAGCTGAATCTAGATAATTAAACATTTATAACATCCCCTGCTGTGCTGTGTCTAACTGTGTCCATAGAGTCCTAGGTGTGCTGTTACACACCTGGGACTGAAACAAGGAATTTGTTGAGCTACCTTTGATAAAGGTCTACACCTGGAACTTAATAGCACATGATATGGTTTCTGAATATTGCAACAGTTGGCAAATATAACTTACTGCTCAAGAACTGTTTCATCTTCCTGTTCTGGAATTGCAAATTAATTTCAACAAAGAAAATGACAGTGAAAATATATTTATATCTAACACTATCTATTGTTATACTATTTTCATATATATATTTTAAGACAAATTTATTTTAAGATAGCTTGAAAAAGCTATGAAGTGGTAAATGGTTCACAATCTGAAATTAGAAAACAAATTTCTAATGCCATCAGGATAAGACAAACAGCAAAATGAAAGTCAAAATGAAAACCATCTGAAACAAGTCAACTATTTCTAATTTCTGTACTACAAAATTACACCACCAGAGTGTACACGTGCAGGACAAGGTTTATAGGAGGAACCAGCATCTTTTACACTGATTATTGTAGGTGGAAAAATTATATAAGCCGTTAGGCATATAAACCCTTTCTCATCTGATACCGAAGTACATATGTGGATGTAAAAGGATTTTCACACCTATTTACTCCTCTAGTTACTGTTCTGGTTTATCCTTAAGCAAGAAACACATCTGAATGTGCTCTCCAAGCATGGAGTTTGCTAACAAAAGCAAATAGTTTTAATACGGAGTTATATTAAAAAACTCTGTAGTCTTTAGATTGCACTAATTAAGACTATTCTGAAGGTAGACTGTATCAAGAAGTTTATTATCATTTCTCCAATTAACTTTCAAGTGCAAGAAAAACTAGAAAAGGAAAATGGCAATTTCTAGGGCCACATCCCCCTTTCCTTGAACATCATGGTATCACTGATCTGTCCACGAGGAAATGGGACAAAGGGCTTTGCAGTGGAGAAATTAGAAGCCTCATTCCATCCCACTGTCCCCCAACTTCTCCAGCAGCTCACAGAAGTTAATATGAAGTTTAGATACAACATAGTGTAATCTCCCTGTTCCTTGACTGACAGAGTGTATCTTAGTATGACAGTAAGGTCATCAAAGTTAACAACACATAGAAAGAGATCTGATTTAGGAATAACACTTGTGTGCCAATTTAGCCATCAATATGATTTATTTACTATGTGTGCTTCTCACCAGGATTTCAGTAAAGTTTAACATTACAACCTTAATAAGACATTGACTATTTTTTCTTATATGTAACATTGTGACAGCCTTGAAAATACTGAAAATCTTAGTATTTAAAGTTATCTACACAGAAAGTTTGAAGGTATTTACATTTACTTATGTTTTGCAATCCAACTCCAAGAAACAGAAGATAGAAAAACTGTGAGTTTTCACTGTCATGTTTGTTAGAAGCACCTTCTGTTAGTGGAGGTAGGCCCCTTAGTGATGAGGGAAACAGGAGTGAGCTCTGAACTCAGTAGAGATAAAGGAGAGTAGCTCAGACAAATGGATACATGAGAAATAGGATCAGAGAACACACCGGGACAAGTGAACTAAGACAGGAAGGTCTAAGTTGCCAACCCTCTGAATTACTTTTAGAGATCCCAATCTGAAAGACAACACTCAAGAGTTGAGGAAAATCATTAAGCTTCCTGCAGCTGAGAAATGTCTCAGCAAAATGATCCTAAATAATAGCTGGTACAGGAGACTTCTGTCAGAAGTATTTTAAGTCTATGAAATATCCTGTTGTTTTTGCAAGTTGCTTTGTAAAGAAGTTGTTTTTCCCAAATTTCAGTCATCAAGAAATCAACGTATTTGTTTAACAGCATATCCCTTAGAGCATTGACAGACCTTAAAAAGCTTGATAATACTCGGAGCGTGTTTCCTGATAAGACACAGAGGTCAGGGTCAAGTGTCAACAGTAGGTAAGAGTTTACCCAAACAGGTATTTTCCAAAAGCAAGAAGGCAACAGTGTTAGAAATAACCCATGATGGGGGCTATTCCCAATGATTATTACAAATTTTTGTCACATGTGGGCAATTCCAGGCTGCCTCAGGGCACCATGGAGGTGCAGGCCTGCAACACAGCTGGGGCAGGAACAACAGGATTCTCGGTCAGGCCCAGGATCTCTTCAGGGAGACAGTAGTAAAATGAGAAACACACTCTCTCTTGTTTAACAGTTCGAATGAAATTTCCACAAAACGATGTGAGCGTTCTCGCCACCACTTTGGTCTCTCCTGACTGGAATAATAAAATTCATTACTCTAGAATACGCCAAAGGAAAACTGGGGAATCATAAATTTTTATCTGCAGTAACACACATAGGGACAGCAAGGCCCAATGTTAATTGCTTTTGATCTTTTCTAATGTAATTTTACATAGAATTGTTTTATGAGGCTATATTGCCTAAGTGACTGCATTTGTCTGAACTCAGTCTGTCTAGAATCACAAAAATGATTAAATCTTTATTTAATAATTAAAGTTAAAATAAAACTCCAGAGTCGGTCCAGTTATTAGGGGAATTAACCTGGGAATCTGTTCAGTAAATATGTTTGAATCTGATTTTGACTAAAGGAGACTTTGAGACAATTTCATCAAAAAGATTCTCCAGGTTCTTAAGACTGGCGAAGGTTGAAGATTTGATTTTCAAAGACAAGCTATTTGTTTGTGCCTTTAAGTATTTCAAAATACATACAATTACAAAGGCAGAAGACCCATTTCAAGGACGGTGTTAAATGTTTTACCCACTTCACACAGTAGATAAAAACAGAACAAGGATGAAATTCCCTAACTTTGCACCTCAGGTTTGTCCTTTACAGAATTATAAGCTGTTCTGCTGAAGGCTTTCATTTACCTGTAGCAGTTCACAGATTCCCTAAAAACAACTTCCTTCTAAAAGAGATGAAAGAGCAGAGAAAGGACCAGACTGTCCCTATGCCAGGCTGCTGAACTGCCCACTTCATGTCACAAGTATCCAATTTATAATGCAGAAATACAGCTATGAAAAGAGAATCGATTCTTCCAGTATGAGTTACAGGTGTGTGATAGTATATGTGAGATTAGCACTTAACAGTTCGGTCTTTCCACTTGATCTGTCTGGTGGACTCCAGATCAGGTTCCAGTATCACCACTGCTTACTTGGGAGACTATTCCCCATAGCACTGTTACGAAGGGGTTGAATGAAGAATAGGGAGAAACATCTCACAAGGAGGAACATTAAGGATTTTGTCTTTTGAAAGACCCTTTTCACCTTCAGATTTCAAAAAGTGTCTCTTCCATGTCATACACTCCCATACACACCATCTTTTTGCCGCAGCGGACTCCAGCTTTATGACAATCAGTGACTGCCTCCTAACTTCCTGAGACGAGAGAAAAAACAGATTTCATTACCAGCTACAGACATTGTCTAATCCAGAATGAGATTTTCACTCTCTTTCAGACAGGGCAGCATTGACCTTAACAATATTTGTTGCAAATTAGAGTTCCAAATAATTGAATTAAGTTGGAGCTAACTCAAACCATAAAGCTGTTGGGTTTTTTGTTGTTTTTGTTTTTTTAAATCTCTGTGCCTGAGACAGTTATTAAACAAAGAATAAGAAAACAAGCACTTGAAAAGCATGAATTGATGTATCTAAACCTCAAACATTCAAAACTAAACATTCCATAGGGATTTTAGAAGTTTTGAAAAGCCAGAACCATAACCAGCAAGTGAAGGAAGCTAAAGCAGAAGGATCCGTGTTTTCTCCTGCCAGCTGTTTCCAAAAACTTCTTTTAAGGTTTACTTGTGTCCTCAAACTACCACCGACTTTAAAGCTACTGCCTCCAAGCAAAGATATAAAAATATAGTTTTGTTTAAAAACAAGCTAAACTTCAGTCAAAACTAAAATATTCACCACTAATTCATTTAGTAGTATATGCAGTGAAGATATGTTTTTACACAACCTATATGGCACTCCTTAGTTCCTTATGTTTTTAATCGTTTAATTTAATGTTTTTCAATGATATAGCTGTATGTTTTCACTGCTACAGCTAATGATGTTGCTCATCTTAACAAATTTATTTGGTTAGGAATATAATTGTGAAAATCTAAGTAGGAGGAAGGAGATCCTGTGCACCTTTATTTTCTGAAATACACTTCACTTCAGTCAGCCTTAATTGAATCTCGTTTCTTAAACAGCAATGCTCTACTTCATGGTCACATTTGATTGAATAATAACTAATGCACAAAATCCTTTAAAATGTACCTTTGTTATTTAGAGAAAATATAAATACAGAAGGTGGAAAAAAATCACTGAACATTATTTTTCCTTTAAAAATAGTCAACTATTTCCTCCTCAGAGATGATCTTTCTCTTTTATAACTTAACATAAATGACTCCTTTCTGTCACATTTGAGCCTTCATTTTGCAAAAGTACTTGATATACAGTGATACCAGACTAATGAATGGCTGGGACAAGTGATTTGACTTGGAAACAGGTACAGCTTTATACTCCAATATGATAGCAGTATGAAATGTAAGTTCTCTTCTATGCATATTTAACAGTACAATTGCAATATTAAAACAGACTGAGAATTCATGTCCAACTCCATTCCCCATAATAAACAGCACCAGCAGCCTGGCGTATGATTGTCCCCTTCATTCATCACCATGGACAGCCCCAGTTTTTCTCTATAATCTTAATCTTTATTTCTCGAGACAATGAACTGAAATATTAAAATACTTTCTGTTCTTTAACACCTCACAGGCTTTGGATAAACCTGATTTTCCAAATTCATATTGTTGAATCATACAGTCAACATCCTACCAACAATCACCAAATATTTATAGCTTTATCCATAAGTAGATTGAATTTGCCACTCTATGGCTACTCAATACAGAACAGGCTTCCTAAGAAATACTGGAATTCACACCTTCCCTAATATGTTAACAGTGGAAAACTGCTAACAACAAAAAGAGGTAACTGATAACATTAAGGACTCTTTGTGTGGATTAACATACTACTAAATGCTGTATTACACAAAATTAAAAAAAAAAAATCCTATTATTATAAAAATAATAAAAATAATAATCCTATTATCAACTAGTAACTGGTGTTACTTCATGGCTTCTGTGAATTCACAACATTTTAATTGAGAAAAAAAAATTCTGAAGATGCAGGCCAAAAAAAAAAATCTATGTAGTCCTCTAACAGACTAAGGGACCATTATGTGTCCCACCATAAAGATCGCTTGCCCCCTAGTAAAAACATAGCCTAAATGGTAACAGCAAATGACTTAAAACTTTTATACTGAGCAACATATTTCTGAGCCATACACATGAACTAAATGTGAGCCTTGACACTGCTACCAATAAAAAAAATCCTATTTTTTGCAATGAAAGACTGTGCCATGTTGCATATGAATGCTGAAGTATCTCTTTAGTCCGTCAAATATTGGAACTTACTTGCCGAGCACTACAGGGCAAGTTGCTGTACAATTGCAGTTCCCTTCAGAATACATTAGTGATTTTCACAGAAGAGCAGATTTACATTAGCTCAGGTAGTTTTCTTGATTCCATTCTCTTTTTTAATAATTGCATATAGTCTGGTAAAATATTGAAATATATTCAGGCTTATTCTCAAATTCATCTTTATACTACCTTTACTAAGTGCATCTAAAATAAAATCAGATTAAAATATTTGCTTCTGGTGTAATATCAGCAAAATAAACACAGTGTCAGTGACATGCATAACTTCTAGCGTTAATTCAACATTATGCTCAATACAATATGTGCACCACATTTTCTGAATGCCCGTGTGCCATTTAATTTAAAAAATAACATATGTTAATGGATTGCTCTATGACATTGCTGGCTTATTCCTAGACGGTAAGAACAGATATGTTTTCTTAGTTATTATTGACATCTAACTGTACTGTCATTAAAAATCAAGACTTAACTACCATGTTACAAAAAGTTACTAAAAGAAGGCAAAACATTGAGAACATCAACAGCATTTGAGATTGAGAATATCAACAACACTGTTACTACATAGGGAAAAAGATATTTTTAAAGGTTTATGCCACTGTGGTAAAATTAATTTGTATTTTTGTAAGAGAAACACCTCCCTGACAAATTTTTTTTTCCAACTGTGCACATATCATATTGCAAAACTAAAGAAAAAGGAGCATGCTCACAGAAGCTGCAGAGAGGAATATCATGCATAATGTCCACAACAACTCACAAATTATTAGTAAGTTATCTGAAAAACACGTAAGGCTTTCATGCCAAACATTGCTTTCATTTCAGTGATAGTAACTCCCCTTGCCTTTAGCAGGAATTACACATGTGTAAATAAAAGCAAATGTAGGCCAGGAAACAAGTCTACGCATAAAAGAAAAGGACTTAAGACAGAAAAAAGGCTCTAACCACTTTGTCCTCCTGGAGTTCATATCCACGAAAGCAAGAAAGAAAAGACAGAAAAAAAAAAAGACAAAGAAGGAAAGAGTCACTTTCATTCTGAAAGCAAGCAGTAGTATCTGTTAGTAAAATAAATGAACAAATTTCAGAGGAATTATTATATGTCATTCTTATTTCCCATAGTGGTGACGAGGATCCAGTGAAAAATATTTCATTTTAATAATTTTCTTATTTTTCTGGGTGAAATTGAGAAATTTTATGTATACAAGAAAATATTTGTACAAATTAAAATTATTTTCTTGATGGAATTTTCTAAGACATGACTCCAAATTATTTTGAATTACCTTAATAAATCAAATGAGGCATGTCATAAAAAGGATGCAGAATTTAGCTCCACATGCCTTGGACCCCAGCATTGCAAATGATAAGCATGCATCAACCTTTTGCACTTGCACTGAGTCCAGTGAAATGAAGGATTTTTGTTTATTCTAGCCAGAAATAGGGGATACATTATGGCATAACTGCATGTTCATCATTCAATAGCTCTTTAAAATACTAGGGTTTTAAAGCACAAGGAGACAGAGTTTCTCAAGCATTTATTGCATGTCATGTCAGATCTGTATTACTTATATTACTTATATTACTATATTACTTATATACTCTTTTTCATATTCATAAATATTGAAAACAAATATTCCCAGTATTATTTTCCTTGAAGGAACTGTCTTTCTAGCTCAAAATGTAAATGGATTAATACTTCAGAAAACAAAAATATTCAAAATGGTTTCAGACAAAACTATTTCCCATTTTTGTGAATGATGATGAAAATGCATAAAATGAGCAATATTTTCTGGTACCTCAATGTCACATGCCAATACATAGACTAAATCTAGGCATGCAAATGAGCACTATGCTGCGTTGGAAATACAGCTGCTCACATAGAAAGGGTGACAACTCATTTTATAGCTTTATTATTCAGATATCCTTATGACATGTAACTTTGTGCTCCTGTGCTCTTACAAAAGTTTTAGGTTGCCCCCAGTGCTAGAGACACAAACAAACAGGACAGAATACAGCAGAGCCAGCTAAGACAGTCAAGGGGCAGAGCACACAAGGAGAACCTGAGGGACACAGGATTATTTAGCTTAAAGGCTGGGATGTGGATGGGTAAGGGAAGAGGGGAACTGTTTGCAATCTTCAACTACTTAAAGATAAGCTATAGAGAAGACAAAGCCAGAATTTTCTTGAAGATGCACAGCTGAAGGACAATGGGTTGGGCAGGATGTAAACAAAGAAAGAAAAAAATCTCGAGAGTTGAAAAGTACTGCAAGAGGTTGCCCAAAGAGGCTATGGAATGAATCTCCATCCTTACAACTCAGTTAGATGAGGTCCTGAAAAACCTGGTCAAACTGTGAAGTTAATCCTGCTTGAAGCAGGAGATTGGACTAGATAACCTCCCCAGGTCCTACCACCCTCAGCTTACTCTGTGATCCTATGTGCAGTGGTAAAACCTAAAGCATTTTCAAAGATGCTAGAGTTTTTAGGGTATTCTCAGTTAAAGAAATAGGAGATAGCATTGAAAGCTATCTAAAACCAAAGAACTTGTAAGCATTACGATTCCGTGTGCAGAGTCATTTATCTGCACAGCATAGGAAAGCACCACTGCTTTCCTAGCAGGGCTGCCTGTCCCACCACAGCAAGAGTGGCAGGAGTTGTTCATAGATGTTTGGAGTAAAAACACCTAACGCCTCAATCTCTCATTCTCACCTCTGGAGAAATACACTCTACTACGCAAGAGGAGCATTACCACGTGTTTTTAGCACAGAGGCTAAACATTTTGTAATCATAAATGCCTGCCTGGTTAGGTTCCTTTCTCGGTGAATGTCTCTCAACTGCAGGAAGCAGTATGTAGGAGCACAGAAGAGCAATTGGGTCAGACTAGCCCCACTCCCCAGTTTAAGGATACTGACAACAGTTAAAAACTGTTTGATTTTAAACAAGAGAGCTTGACAAAATTTAATTAATTCCTACAAGTAACGCAGCAGGTAAAATAGCAAATATTGACAAAGGTAACGTTTTAAATACATGAAAAAAAATGCTATGATTTTTATCATAGAACTTAACTTACTGTTCTACCTACCTAGGCTGACTACTCTTTGAAGCTGAATTGTCTGTTTCTAGCACAGTATTTACTGTCTTAATAACTTTTAAAATCTTGTTATTTAGCTTCAGTTTTTCATAATCTCCAGTGCACCAGTATTTCTGAAATTTTAAAACAGACTATAAACAATGCCTGTGATATTTCAAGAAACTGCTTAGAAATAGTGCAATTTTGAGTATTAATCCCATATAATCTTCACTATGCAGTACCCATAATTTGATCATTTAATGATGTGGTGTTATGTGTAGCATTCTCCTCAATGATACACAGTGAAGCATGAGACAAAAGGCAATAAATACAAGATAGAACTTGGCAAATTCAGACTAGATGTAGGAAATTTTTGTTTAGTTTTTAAGCAAGAGAGTGGTGAAGCACTGGAACAGTTTGCTCACGGTCGCTGCTGAATCTCCATCCTTGAAGACTCAAGCTCACTGGGCAAGGTCCTCAGAAAACTAATGTAATTCAAAATTCTTTGAGCAAGAGGTTGGGTGAGACACCTTCAGAGGTCCTTTCCAACCCAATGATTATTCATCAATAGTCTGTCCTCACTCATTAAGAAAATCTAGCTATATTAGCCTTTTTAAATAGCTTTCAACTACACACTATACACCTGCATATATTTAAACATTCTGCTTAGCCATCAATATGAATCTTTCCCACTTTTATCTCTTTTCCAAAAATAATGACTAGCATAATTTATTCAATGTCCTGACTATTTTTATGCTACTCTAACATGGTGTTCCAGTCTATCCAAATTGTAAGTGATAATTATATATATAAAATTTTAACTATTAAATATTCTAATAGTCTTCTGCAAACACGTGGATGATCTACCCCTTTTCATACTGTGAATTATGTTCTAATCTACATTTTCCACTCAGTAGTTTTCACCTAAAATACAAGGATCTTTAGAACATTTAAGAATAAAACCATAATGCATAAGAAACAAGTTAATATAAGAAGAAAAGTAAAGATGACAATATGTAAGCCAAGTAATAGAGAAAACTCATTTCAAATCTAAAAGAAACAAGCTCTCACTGTAACACTGATCTGTATTTAAGAGAAGACAGCTTAAGAGCTTTGAGACAGTTTTTCTAATAACTACTCTTTCATCACTAGGTTCTAACATTAGAAACTATTGTCTCATAAATATTGATCTGGTAACACTTCTGTTCACTTTCATTTTGCCAAATCTGAATTTGTGTTCAACAGTTTCCAATAGCTTCACTTTACTTTAAAGAATTTAATATTAATCTCAGAAAAGCTAAAGTAAATGCTAAATGCATCCTAAGAATGTAAGCAAGGAGAACAGAACTCATATTTCCTACAAACTCAGTCAATATTTGTGAAAATTGCGGCAGATAAGTCATTTTCATGTATCAGTAGAGAAGTCTCTTCTCTCTTAGCTTAAAAGATATTCCAAAGTACAAGCACTGCTTAGGTAATGATTAAAATAATACATATTTACTCATTTATAAACTATATACTCATAGGAGATGTAAGATATTTCTCAGAAATTAACAGCATAGGAAGAGCTTTAAACACTTCAACATATCAGTGTAAATTCTCCAATGCAAAGCAGCAATTCCAGAAATTGGTGGCTTTGGAGGCAGTTCTGACTCTAAATCCTGTCATTCACACTGTAACGTGTCAATCCCAACAGATCAACAAGACTTGATTCAGACAGAATCTACCTATATGGAGCAACTTTGAGGATGAAGTGGCTCTTTTCAGAAACAAGCAATGAAATTTAAATGAAATGTGAAATTCAAGACAAGCAGTTACCCTTCATTAGACACCTAGGACTACCTCCAGCTTCTCAGCTGCTTCCCCCAGCATTGATGCACAGCATTTGAGTTCACACCAGTACGACATAAGGAGTGACATGACTGACCATATGAGAGACAGTCCAGTCAGTCGTTTCAATAGCAAAGATATTTAAGAAATTATCCCATCCAGTTATCAAAGAACAAATGCTTAAAAAGCAACAAATTGGTCAGATTTTGGCAATATTTATTTGGTTCCATGTGAAAATGCAAGTACATTTTAACATCAGTTTTGTGGGAAAAGGCTTTTACCTCCATGAATATTCAGACAAAGAAATGTGAGTAAAATTACTGGACTTTCATTCCATATTCAGAAGAAATGTAGCATTAAAGTCAATATCTACACCTTATCCTTTAAAAAATGTTAGAAGGTGAATCTGGTATTTGACTGGGCCAAAGCCACTGTTCAAGAAAGTATGTTTTCACCTTAAGTGCAAAAGTATCAGTTTGCCTAATATTATCAGTTCTTCATTGTGTCAGGATCATAATAATCTCTAAGGTTTTTGAAAGCTTTGAAACAAGAGTGAAGAGTTCAAATATGCCTAGCCTCTGTTGAAATTGAAGCTATCATCTGCTCTTTAATGAGATTCAAAACAGCCACCAAGTGAAAATAGCCTAAAATAATAAAGCGAGTAACAAAAATAGTTTCTGCAGTTATCACTTGAAAGAAATGATAATATCCACAAAGCTTCTATTAGAATCACAGATATATTTTTTTTCTGAAGAATCGAGAGAACCTGAGGTGTCAGTACAGAAATGCTGCAGCTGGGTATCAGTATTGCTACGTATAAGTTCGCATGAGAAGCTTACAGGCTGGAAAAGAGCAATATCTCCTGGTTCAAAATGATTGCTGTGCAAGCCTTTCATCTCAGTACCAAATGCAGCAATGAGAAGAACTACGTTTTGCTAGGACAGCTGCTTCTATACTGCCCCGTCACAGCCAGGGCCAGTGGCCTAGCCAGGGCCAGGAGCAGGGCACAAAGGGTGATTTCAGCCAGGCCATGCCCCCACCAACAGAGCTGTGTCCCACAGTCCCCACACGAGGGGAACAGGGCAATCCCAACAGGGCAGTGGTGATGAGGCAGAACCAAGGCTGGCCAGCAGGCCCAGCCTACAGATGCAGGTCAGTAGGGGCGCAGCCCAGCCATGGCACCAAGGGAATGACCAAGGCCGAGTGCCTGAGCCAAAAAGCAGCCCCAAGCAGGGGGTGGAAGCCCCCACAGGGCTCCTTCTCCCACCACTTTACCTGGGCTGATCCCAGGCTGCAGCTGTGTCCCATCAGAGCTGCCCTCAAGCACAGGCAGCCAAACACTGCTGGAGGTGAGGGACGGGGAGGGAGTTGTGCTAAGGACCATGAGATATATGGCTGAACTGTAGTCCTGCTAGGTTGGGGTATAACTTTGGAAAGCTGCTCACCTCAAATTAAATGGTGTTAATCGTTGTTTAGAAATGTTTTAACAGTCATGGATGGTCACTGTGGCATTGTTGTTTTCCGATAACCATGACCAGAGTTCAGGTGTGCTGGAGGTCTTTAATGTATCTGATAATATGAACTCTATTCTACACACAGAGAGACTGAGATATGAAATTCATCCCAGTTAGAAGGATAACTTTTATAGTCTCCAATTGTGAATTTGAATCTTTTAAATAGGAGACTGTCTTCGGAATAATTCAGCAGCTTCCTTTTCTTTCTTCCTGAGATAATGGCACAGAGATTCTTCAGAAAGAAGACTACAGTTTTACGTTATCAGATTCTACAGGTGTTACATGGCCTAAACTAAAGAACAGGAAAAAAAATGGTTTGAAGAAATCCTTTCCATCAAGTCAGTAATGTCACATGTCTTTTCTAGAGAAACACAGAATCGAACAGTGTCTCTTAAGGATCAACTTATTTGTATGCGATTGCAAATCACTGTGTTTATGCCAAATCCTAGTGACCTGGAAATCCTGCCTGTGACAGACTAATTCTTTGGTGCCTGTCAATTGTCAACCCAATGAAATGGATTACACTTTGTGGCTTCATATGGATGGTCCACACTGTACGTCCTGCAGTTGGAAATGCACTCAACAAAGAAGGGAAAAGAACTTGATGGTTCTCTGAAAATCAAACATAACCCCAGAGAAATAATCAAAATGCAAATTTTTGACAGAACCAGAGGGAACTGAGGGAAATTTCCTATATACATGTATATACCCTGTGTAGTTCAAACACAGATGTTAGGCCCTATAAAACAACTGAAAATCTCTAATTTTTGATGTTCAAAGACAAAGAGAGAAGAATGTTTCAGTGGGTGTAACTGATAGCAGACTGCTGAACATCCTTAAAGCAGATATTCACCATACTTCAAATTAAGTTTTCACACAAGTATTCTTTTCTTCCTCTAGGAATGAAAGGTTGATTTAATGAAGTGGCATTCTGAGCTGTTGAAAATTATATTTACTGCACACAAGTTTTATCTATCTGAAGGCAGTAGATGTCAAACATTTTAACATATAAATTTCTCAGCTGCATAAGTCTCGTTCTGCTGTCTACTGCCTCACTCTCTGTATTTTCCTGTATAATCAGTGTATGATTAAGAACGAATAGCAGTGTTACCTTGTGTATCAGTGGTACCTATACCACTACAAATTGGTGTTATATGATTTATTATTTGAGAAACACAATTGTAATCAATCTGAAATTTTTCATAATCATAAGAGATGCCAGTTTAAGCTCCCTTATTCACACAGAATTTAAACTCCCCATTCTGGTTGAATGCTCCTATCCCTAAAGTCATAAGCTGGAGCAGAGAAGCAGCAGTACCATCATTATCAATTTTATCTGTTTGATCTAGAAGGAACTTCCACATAATAATGCTTTTTGTACAAAATGGACTTAATTTTAATGCAAACGTATGAATCAGCTATGTAAGTTTAATGTTTTAGCTATGTAAGATAAAGGTATAAACTTTAGTAAGGAAAAGTCATGTCTGTTACATTTAATTCCTTCAAGGAGTCACTGAGTAAGTGATACCTGCTGATATAACTGAGTTTGGCCTCTTGGGATTTTAAAGAATATCAGTGGCAATGAAATAGGAATTAATTATTCCATAAGAAAATTTTATTAGTTTAAGACAAAAAGAAAAGAACATGAATAAATGGTCAGGGCTTTTTATGGGAGAGGTATCACCAGTGAAGCCTCACAGAGAATCTCTCTAGAGATGCTCTGTCCAGCATATTCATAAGTGATCAAGAACAGAAAGGAATGAGAGTCAGAAAAGTTTATTTACCACACTAAATTATCCACAGTAGTAGAAAAATGTCAACTGAGAAAAGTTGCTGAACAGACTCATAATACTGAAAGCAGAAGTGGGCTTGCAGAAAGACAGATTTAGATTAGACAAAGAAAAACTTTCTAAGTCTAGAGGGTATTGGAAGAATCCACTGGAAACCTGTCAAGAGACAGTAGAGAAATTTCTGCCAAGTTCAGATTCATCCTGAGGAAGATTCCTTCCAACTCAAACCATTCTATGATTCTAAATGATGTCTCAGAACATCTCATTAGAAGAAGCCTTCCTCCTAATGCTTTTGTTCTTTGACTCTTAACTAGTGTATGACTCTACTAATGTAGACATAATGAATCCAAGAAAGTGTCTCAATGGTATTTTATAGTCAGATGATATCAGTACAGGAATTATTATATCTCTGAGTAATGGTAACACAATTTAGTTATAAAAAGCAATAATAATGTGAGCTCACTCAAGACAAAAGGTTCTATACAAATTTTAAAATTACTTTTAACAAAATTTGGTCTTATCAAGGCAGTTTGACAGATTTACACATAATTTCAGTTACTTTAATCATCAGCAAGTAGCAGGTTCTTTTCTACCCTGTCAATCAAAACTTGAGTCCATTATTTAAGCCTCCTTTTCAATCTTGGACAAAAAATACATAACATTGTCACCTGCCTTCCAAGCGATTAAGATAATATTTGCAGTTTGCATGGTATTTGCAATGACTATTACAAGAAGAAACTGATTTATGGAAATAAATGATACTGACAAATGATTACATTAATAAATGATTGTAGTGATTTACAGAAGATGTTGCAACAAAAGGCTAGCATAAGGAGTCCTGAGTAGTCAAGAATATTCTACAGATATCTGTCTGAAACTGAGAAAGATGTGTGAGATGCCAACATTTTATCTAAAACACTGAATTTAAGTTCTTTCAGAACTTAAGTTTTCTGATTACTTCTGTTCTACTGAATGTTTTATTCTATGACCAAACTTCTTAAAAATTCAACTTGCTGTTTTACCTGTTGTTGTATAATAAAAAACAGTATACTAGCTGAAGCTCCATACTGTTAGTGCATTGCATTTTTACTAAGAATATTTTAATGTAATATACTTACATGTGTATATATATGTGCATATGTTTAATAGATAAACATTTTAAAAAGTCCGTAACGTACTCTATATACTGTTCTGGCACTCACTTTACGATAATCTTGTACAGAGGATTCTGGGCAAGCATAATATTTAAAAAAAAAAAAAAAAAAAAACTTGCTCTAATTTGCAATAGTCACAGTGTCTCAACATTAGCATCACTGGATCACTAGCTATATCTCCCGGCCTCCAATACAGAAACTCGATCCTCTATTCAAAGAATTGTACTTGCATAAGTCTTACAGTAGAAATGTGGCATGTGTTAATGTAAAGGACATAGTCACAAATCCATCTGCAAATGGAAATTATTTGAAATGAGGATAGATGTCTTAGAAGACCTTAAAGTAGATATCATTTCATCCTTTAAGGAAATGTGTTTCAGTAGCTATGTGATTAGGATGCATAAGCAATGAATAAAAGACAATGAGGTTAGAAACTTATTACTAAGCTTTTGTAAGTCCATACCTTATTTGACCGTAAAGACACTCTTCCTCCACAGCGTGCACAGAATTTAGTTTGGCAATATGAACAGTTATGGCCACAGCCATCAGCAAATTTTGTTTTGTGGCAGATGCCACAGGTTGGGGCATCACCCTTCTGCTCCTGCTGCTGCTGTGATTCTTCGCCCATCTTCTTCACTTGCTCCTTATACATTTCAAACTGCTGATGTAATTTTCTGCAGAAGAAAAGAGATCATTAACAGTTGGGTTTTTTTCTTTTTATTTAGGCCCACAAATACTTCATAATCACTAAACCACAATCAACTTCAGAACAAAAATCAGAGAGAAATACATGTAATTTATGATGCTCCAGAGGTGTAACCTTCAAGAACTACTACTTCTCCAACTGAACTAAACTCAAGGAGGTGGCCCAACACATGCAGCACACAGTTCAGCTGTTACAAAGACAAGTAATTTGCTTTGGGATGTGACCAAGCTGTGAGCTGCAAATACAACAGTAGGAAACATGAAGTGAGTGATTCATAATCCCATGGTACTAGATGATAAACTGGTTAATAGCAGGAAAAAAAAAATCTCATTTGTTTTTCCAAGTGCACTTTCACCTAGTTCCACCAGACACATGCAAGTATCTTATCTTAATACACCTTATCTTCATTTATCTGACAACACTGGATATTGCCAATATTGCACAGATTAATTATTCTAAAATGCTTTATCATTTATCAAGCAACGGGTGCAACCACAAGCATATAGCAAGATATGTCAACTTAGCAACTTACTATCCGTTATTTAAGCCATTCATATCATTATACATGTCTAGTGACCACCATCTCATGCCACCTCACGATAAAGGACTACCTTAGGTGTAAAACCTAGGAACAATATTTTAAGACACACACATATGCACACACAGAAATCCCACACATTCTACCTTCCATTTCCAGTGGACTAGGAGCACATTCATATTCAGCTACCAAGTTCATACTGCAACAATTCCTTCTGGCATGCTACTTTAGGGGAAAACTCCCCTAAAAATATTATTTGTGTTATAACATAGAGGAGTCATAGGATTTAAGAGGCAGCTCCCACCTTTCATCAAGCAAGGCAGGAGGCAGGAGGTAGGCCTCTTCTGTGCAGCAATGGGATGTCTCCTGCTCTCAGCCCCCGCTGGCCTTTTTCCAGAGACAAAGTGGGTTTAATTCATGCAATTTATGCCTCATCTTTCTAATCTACTGGCTGTTGTCACTTGAGTTCTCTTTTAAGTCCACACACTGCCCTCAGACCGTAGCAGTCCCTTGCAGGCTGCCAGGAGCTCTGGCCTGAGGCAGAGCAGAGAGGCCCCACTGCACCCCCGGCCCCACAGGAGGGACAGGGGGACACCATGGGAGGGATGTGGGGACACTGCCCAAGGGACATGGGGTCACCACGGGAGGGACATGGGTACACCGCTGCCTGAGGGGTCAGGAGCAAGGGGCTTCCTCCAGGTCCATGAGCTCACTGCTGACTGCTCTGTGTTGAATGAGGCAGGACATGAGTCACTATTAAGAAAGAGCTGGATGAAGTTGAGAACAGAATTTTGTTCTGGAAATCTGGCACATTTCATCGTTTTACACTGACAGCACTATACAACGGGTAGCTGGCAGTCTGGCCCATGTCCATCAATAACACATGCAAACCCCGAGACCTTGCTTGCTGTTTAATTTTGCCAAACATTGTGTTCTTCATTTAATGCATATTATCTATGCTGAACTTCAAGTTTATTTTAGGTTGCATTTAGTTTTGTGGCTTCCTTTTAATCTACAGCCTTTGTTTTTATGATTATTTTCTTACCAGTCTCACTGATGCATAAAAAGCACAAGCCTTTTGCCAATTCCTAAGCCTCATGTACTGAAATAATTTCACTTTTGTTTCCTCTTGGGCACAAGCATCCATGCAAAGGTCACCGTAACTTTTGCCTCAATGTATAAACTTTTCAAGGTTACTTTACAGAAAAGTTTTCTAAAATCCTCGTTCTAGTATCGAACATTTTTTCTGTCAAAATAGTTCATTATTACATCATTTTCTGTTTCAAGAAAAGTATTACACATTTTGACAGCTGTTGGAAAAAATTAAACACAGAAAACAAAAGTCTGTTAAATAAACAGAGTACACACAGTATGCATTCTACTTACTGATAAGAACCACTTGAAATGAATATGCATACTTGAAACAAAACAAAAAAATAGAAAGTCCTTAAAGAAAAAACCTTTCTATAAAATCTAATAATTATTTCTCAACATCTAGCATATAAGGGTTTAAGCCAAAAAAAAAAAAAAGACAGGGTTTCTGTTTATAAACCCAAATAATTACATTGAACGATACAGTAAAAAATGTTTAAGTGGAAAACTTAGCAATGGGTATTTATATCTATGTGTATTTGGACAATGGCCTCAAATAGCACCATCACACGCCATCTCTTTGTCTTGATGCAAAATCTGTCTCCTTTTCCACACACAATGTTTCCAAACACTACAAGAATGCACTTTAACAACTGTTGTAGTTTTAGAGGAAAATGAGAGGCTGGTAGGAGTTTATACAAAGACTTGATACTGATGGAAAGTTGAGGTGGAAAACCTAAATGTAAGTTCTGGTCATTTTAATTTCCTGTGAGAATGAGTTCCCTGAATCACACTCATATCTGCTCGAGTTCATGAAGCTTGTATCACTAGTCAAGACTTGTGTACTATAAAGCTATATACAAGATAGCTGCATAGAGGGCATTTGAGTATCAATGCAACCATTTGTAGAAGCTGTCAAGGTCAAAAAGGTATTTGTTTTGTTTTCTGGAAAGGAGTTCAGTTAATTCTGCTTCTCCTTGGTCCCCCACACCCTTCTGGCAAAGAGAAATGCAGAATCAATCAAAGAGCAGGAATCCATGGGCCTCTCATGAACCATGAGCCAATGGTAAATAAGAAAAGCAAGTTCAGTCATCTGACTTCTGTTATTACAATGCAGAAGTTGTTTTCTTCTGTCCCCCAGAAATGCCTACAGAATTTGCAGTATTGTATCCCCCCCCACAAAATCCTTAATACTGACAAGAAGCTGCAAAGCCACTGCTGCCTTACAAAAGTTCGCTTCAACGTTTCTGAGATTTCCAAGGCTGAGTACCCAGGGTGCAGAAGGCAGACAGCAGCCACTCCTCAGTTCCTGGCTGTGGTTCCCTCAAAGTTTTCTCATTATTTTTTTTCCCACTGATTGAAGCCTGTGCCTCATTTCCGATTCCCAGGCACAGAGCACGGATGTGGCCAGAATCCAGACTTCAAAAAGGGTTTGTTCACTTTCAGTTCTGCCAAGTCCCTTCATTCAACCATTTTTTCAGTGCAGTGGCAGCAACCACCCGTTAACAGATACATCGCTCTTCCCTCTATGGTATCAAACACTTAAAGCTTTCTACTTTTACAACAGTGATAGCAAACCCAGTACTAATCACACCCACTTCTTACCGGAATGGATATTATTCTTACACATGTAATCCCATGTGTTAGGGACAACTGACCAGTGACCTCACATGTATTTTCAGCACTACATAAGGAAATGGGCAGCAAAACTTTGAGTTTATGCCTTCATACTGGCGTGTGGAGGCTATAAAGAAGTAAATTTAAAAAGAAAACTATCTTCAGAAATGCAAAAGAGAGCTTTCCTTAATCGCAAACTGTCGGTTTTGCCAGTATATGGCTGAAATGAGAAAGGAGACCACATAAAACTCCTTTTCATAAAATCATGATTTTACTTTAAGTCCAACAGATATAAAAAAAATCTTAAGCAATGGAAGACTCAATCCCGATTTCATAAAAGAAACTCTCATCAAATTCTGTTTAAAATGAATGAGTTATCATACAGAGGCTGATAACACAACTACAGTTTCAATGTCACTCGTAATTCAGAGTTTTGAGCTTTTGTACCAGTGAAAATGAAATCCCGTCAGAAACTAGATGCCAGCAGTGATCTCTACAAACATTCACTTAACCCACAGTCTTTTAACTTTCTGTCAAAATGAATTTTCCACTGTCTCATTAAGCTGAAATACAATGTTAACTGTCTGGTTTCCTTAAATGAATAATCATTAACTATTTTCTACTGTCAGTAGGCTTAACTTCAGAGCTAACTACCTCAACTATATGTCTAAGCTTCAGCTTTACCCAAAACAAATTCTATTGAAAAATATTTTAGAGAATGAAAATTGAAAGAAGTTTAAAAACACAACTGTGCAGTAAAATGCTACTTTTTGATCTATGCTGGTGGGAACTTAGTATAGGCCACTCTTAGAAGTAAAAGATATGGACAAGAGGAGGTCTTCAAGCTGTTCCAGATCCATTTTCTCCCCTCGTCCTTTATTAGGGCTTTTTGCAAAGACCACCAGTTTGCACTATTCCACATTCTCTGTTTATTTGACTTCCCCCACCAAACAGCAAATATTGCTCATTGCGCTGTTCTGATGTCATAATGAATTAGTCTTGTATGATCATAAATGTGCTTGCAACTACAGACAAAGTCATATTGAATCTAGTTTATTTATTAAGACACTCAAAAAAAAAAAAAAAAAAAAAAACAAGCAAAAATGAGGGGGGGAAAAAAACAACTCCATTTTAACAAATGGGTAGGATAAGACTGAATAGACTGAAAGTCTAACTGTAACTGTAAGATCATAAGGATTACCTTAGTTGTCCTTTTTTTTTTTCCTTTTATATATACATATATATAAAATATATATAAATACATATATATACTTATATATATACTTATATATATATACTTATATATTATACTTATATATATACTGCTCAGTATTGAATAAAACTGCGTCCTTTGTTTAATAACTTTGTTTATGAGCAGCAGTGAGGCTGCTCTTTCCTGGCAAGGCAGCAGTGAACAACAGCATTCTAGGTACAATAGTCTTGCACAGGGCTACAAGAAAAAGTAAACACAGAGAAGATTAACATATGGCCAACTAAAGGCTGATCCAATTAATCTTACGATATTTCTACGTGGGTTTAATGACAGCAAGATAAAGCCAGACAATATGCACATAAAGGAAAAAAGAAAGGTTGTGTCCGTTCCTCCCAGGTTTCCTTAAAAAACACTGATACTTGTTTCTTCCTTTCCTGTAGCAGACAGTTCAAGCTAATTGCAAGACTGAATTGGGAAGTGATATCTTTGTGACTGCCTTTTTATTTGTTAAAATTAATCTATAACCAAATTTTTGAATGTATTTTCCCAATTTGTACTATATAAAAAGCTATAAAGTCCCAATTAAGGTTTAAAGAGGCAGAATGTAGTAACACATCCAGCTCCATTCTAGTTAAATTTTTCATTCTTTCTCCCTTAAAACATCTTCATTATTCTTCTAATTAATTTTGCCAGCAACTTCTGTACCTTCTCCACCTATACTGGAAATATCACTAGGACTGCTTTTTTAATGCACCAAGGAGGTAAAGTAAATCCACATTGTTATATAGTACAGAGGTAGTTTTCCAAATACTCTTTTTCCCACTATGTGACAAGGCTGGCCCTTCCCAGGTAATTTTAGGTGTCCTTCAAAGTAAGATTAACCATACCAATTTAACAGACAAAGGTGATCTTCCAGTGCCTGACTAATAATAGGAATCTCTCCCTCCAAGTTCATTCCACAACTGCATTGCCTCAATTAAAAATACTTTATCTCCAGCTCCTTGGGCTTTGTCCCTGTGTTTGCATTCCCCACTATCCCAAAGGAGCAGCTCTGGTAAAGTGCTGAAGCTGTAAGTACTAATCTGCAGCTGACAGGGAAGATCAGGAGCCAGTAGTTGGACTTTGAGTAAAAGCAGGCTGCCAGGAAGTGTGTGTGGCAGAGCACAGAACAGGCTCTTTAAAGATGGGCATTTGTACTGTCATTTAATTTATATTCCAGCCCAGTAAAAGAAAACTCAATTAGAGATTACAGATATACAGACAATTATGATCAAATGTTGGTTTTTTGGTTGTTGTTTGAATGTTGTTTTTTTTTTTAAACTAGTTTGTTATGAAGCAAGGTGTAAGCAGCTACCCATATGTACATGCCATACATATCCAGATACTTTCAACTTCTTTTGATCAATTTCAAACAAATCCAATGGGAAAGAACAATTGCCTGAAAGAAATTCTGGTTACAAATCTGGAAAAACAGCCATGCTGATAGAAAAGCACTTTTGGAACTGTTTAGTCAAGGGGTAAAAATGCATCATGAGCTCAAGCTTTACTGAATATTGGAAAGCATACAGGATTTCTCATTTGAGAGGCCTGATAGGTGACACTATTTGAATCTCCAGCTATACTGATAGCATAGTAACATCACATATTGCAGCTGATAAGCACCTTGGACAAGCGGTAGTGGAGGTCTCAGTAGCAATGCACAGGAGCAATGGGTCTTTCAGCATTCAGTCTCCTACTGATGCTATGAGGTTTATGCAAAAACTAAGACTTAATTAGATATTTTCCATGCAAAGCTGACACATCTGTGCAGGCATATACAGACTTTTATCCCCTATGCAACAATTCTCACCTGAAATTTAGATCACCAAGTACACTTGGCTGAGGCTCTCAGAAGAATAATCCTTTTACAGTCTATTTTTATACCATCACTCTACATTTTACATTTAAAAACCATGCAGATTTTTGTAACTGTTGTTGCATTTTTCTTCCTGATTCGCTCAAATGAAATGTTTTGTAACAGAGACCTCATATCAGTCTAAAATTATTAGAAATAGTGCTGCATGTTGGCTATTTTTGATTTTTTTCTGATACTTTGTGTTAGGTAACCAAATAAACATCAGCTGTAAACAACCTTGTCCACATCTATATAACTTTTTAAATCTCATCTCCTGTCACTGAATTAACTTGGCAGTCATCACAAATTTCACTTTAAATAAAAGGACTGAATATCAGATGCATTATTAGACTTTAATTTTTTAAAGAACAGCCTCATTATTAAAAATTACACAAAATACCATTCTATTCAAATAATTCACCCACAAAAAAAGTTTCCCAATTTATTTTACATTTGTCTTGTTTTCATAAATCATGCTGTTATTTACTTTATACATTTCCTTTTAAGGGATGCAAGGTTTATCAAACGTACCTTAAAAATGCTAATTCAGTGGCTGACTATTAAGCGCAATACAACATTATTACATTTATAAAGGGCATCTTCAGCAGAGATAATATTTCTCACAGTCACTCAGGTTACTTTATTTGCATCATCAGTTAACTTACAAAAAGAAGCCATTAACTTCATGCCCATAGTTTTAAAAATGCCCAAAAAAGCAAATTTACTGTGTTGAACTTTTATGTGATCCTTACTATGAAAGGCAAAATTATTTTTTCATTAGATGATTACACTCACAACCCAAATAAATACATGCCAAATAATAGGTCAGACTGTCTTGGCTCCGAAATGTAACACCTCCTGACATTACAGTATCATGATTAGAGTGAGTTCATTCCACATTGTTTACAACATTCATGAGCAGCTTCAATTATTAAGCAGCCCCTATCTTCTTACCTCTGCAACAGGATTGTTCCTATCTTGACATTTTTCCTTTTTTAATGAACAGGAAATAATTTTGAGCAATGTTAAGAAAGTTAGTATAGGCAAGTCTCAGTTGTGTTTGCTACAGTGTTAGCTCATCATCATCTATGTAGACTACACCAATGTGATTGATGATGAATTATCACCACCATAGATATTGTAATAGGTGGTAGTAATTAATTATGGCAGATCTGGGTTTTGTATGGTTTATGAGTATCAGTATTCTTACTGTAAAAGGACCACCAGTGGAGCCACCGTGCTAGCAGCACTACAAGGGGAGATCCTGTTGAAATACCTCTCCCATTTTCAGGAGACTGTCATTTTCCATATTGTTCATGTTTTAAAAGTAACAGGAAATAGGGCCAAAACACATCAATTACCTTTGTCAGGTTAGTTTCTTCTAGAAACAAAGTGAAGAAATGGTTCCTAACACTGAAATTCAAATATAAAAATAATTACGATTTTTCAGGTGCAAGTAGCTCACAAAAGGAGAGGGATGCTCTCGCCTGGAGGACGAGATGTGTGAATGTGTGAACATTATGACTGTGTGAACATGGCGTGTAACAATTTTCCCCATATTAATTGTATCTAAAGCCAGGCTGCCATACCTTCCCTTTAGTCAAAAAGTTCACTAAGCACAACGCTTTACTGAATTGAAGCATAATGATGATTAGGTTAACACAGTATTTCTCCATTTTAGGTAAACAGTATTTGATAATAACTGAAAAGAGATTTGTGTCCCAAAAACAGTATAAACAGTAGTTAATCTAACACTATTCCTAAAAGACAATGTTTGACTTTTCTAAATAATCAGAGCTGTGCAAAACCAACCCCTCCCCCCCCCAAAATAGCTTATTAATTAATCATTAAGGTCTGAGCCCTACTGGGCATAAACAAGGGCTGTAAGACAGCAGTACTGGGCCACCAGTAGCCCTGCTGATCGTGCTTTGCTGTTCATAACCCAGTGGAGGGGAAGTGTGGGGTAAGAGCAGGCCCTGTAAACCAGCAGGAGCAAGAAGGACACCGTGACACTCACAGGCCAGGAACTAGCCCAGAGACTGCTCTGTGAAATTCGCTTTTCCTGTAACACTTGAACACTATTCCCTGCCAAGATTGTGATCTCAGTTCATTAAAGCCTTTTCCTGGAGTACTTCTGTTTGGAAAAACAGTAAATAGAAGCAGATTCCACTCACATTTGTTTTAGCATAATTGCACTTAAGTCAAACAAGCCCTAGCTCTGTTCTTCATCAATCTGCTTCCTGTGTAACTGCTCTCATATTCGAGCACTGTATTTCTCCATATTGTTGAGCAGGGCTCATAAGTTACTACATAGACTGCTGTGTCATATACGTGATCCTGTAAGTTTCTGAGATATCATTTTGTTTAAATAGTATGATGTACAGGTCTGAACCGATCAGTTCATCCAGCTCAGATGCTCACTGCACATCACACTCAGCAGGCTCTTACTCCATCTTGTTGCTCTCCCTTTGCCCCTTCCCTGAGGGATCTTCAACTGTTGTGGTATTTCAACAAATCTACTATCATAAATTAAAGACACCGTTGATAATCTGCAATATATTTTGCAGGAAAATTATCAATTATCTTCCTACAGCAAAACATAGACACTTCAGGTGGAATTGTCAAAGTCCACATGTCTGAAAGTAATCACCACTCTTATTTTAGATAAGCCTTTTGCATCCAGGATTGACCAGGTCCATGGACATTAACATTCTAAGGCCCAGTATCAACACTGATAAATGTCCATTTCTTCTTTGTGCTAATGTTAACTGGCCCCTTACAAAACAGATCTTTGTAACTACGTTTCCAGCATTGAAAGCAGCATCCTTCTTTAAATACAGGCACCCAAAATAAGTCGATTATATATACATCTCCCTTTCGTCTTTCTGTTGGCAGAGAGGCAAAGGCACTGCCTATGATATAATGGCCAATACTTGAACAAATCACCATCTAAAAAGCTGAGCAGAGCAGACAAAAGTTTTCATCCTGGGATTATCGTGACTCATCAGTACATGTTTAACCAAAGAAAGAGTATTTATTTAGTGTACATAGGTAATTAATATTGACAGAGTTAAGGAGTATACACACTGGAGTCATAAATTCAATAGTAAACCTTTTAGAGAATAGTTTCCAAGAGTACAGATAGCAGAACGTTTTCTTTAAAGATTCATTAAGGGTAATATAAAGAGAAGAATGCAGTGCCATCATTATGTATGATGAGACATGGCTGGAATATATTTGTTAACTAAAATACACATTCAGTGTTGAAATAGACAACAGTCTGCTGTTTCAGAGGTCATTTGTTAATCAGATTTTTGTCATACAAACGTTAGTGGTTTTCACCCTGTTGGTGAACACCGTAGTACAAACAAGAAAACGTGTTTTGCCTTTATGCCTAAGGGCATAACTGGGAGATGGGGGGTCCCCAACTGTTCCAAAACTGCTTTCTGACACGGTTCTGTATCCACAGGCAAAGCAGACCTGTGCTGGGCAGGCTGTGCTCCTGCTGACAGCACTCAAGTTGTCTTTCCGCTGAATATCCTTGCACTGAATCAAGAACATCCCCTTCCTGAAACAAAACTATCATATTCAGCTGTGGAAGCACAGGATACACAAATGGATGTAAAGCTTACTAAAGGTTAAGAAGGAGTGACATGTGGAAGGCACAACTGGAATTACTGGCAAGTTGAAATCACAGAATCATGACTGTGACAGACCAAAATTCCCAATAGCGTACAATAAAAACTGGATTTTTGTTTCTGTGAGATGGCTTTTTTGCCCTATGACAATCTTCACCGTCTGTTAATGTTATTCATAGATGAGACTTTGTACCCAGTAGTACTCATCCTCACCCCAGGCTTCTGATCGACTCACCCTGGCACCATCTGTCTATGTTTGTTCTGAGTCCAAGATACTCCAGGAGCCACATCACTATGAATTTACTTCAACTTTCTCTCTATACAGATCATAATCAGAAAAAAACATCTTTAGGAAGAGATAAGTGAATTTCCTTCTTCTGTAAAATCAATAGTACTGTTACTATGATCACAGAAGGCCAGCCAAGAGAGCACATGCAAAAGCAAATGGGGATGATTATACTGAAAAATTAGAAAGATCCACTCGTCTACAAAATAAAGGGCTGTTTGCTGATTTCATTGATACAAATGTTTGGAGGACTGTGCTCTTTTTAGACCGTACCTGAGATATTCTGGATACCCATTCAGTGAACCTCAAATCTGTAGAAGCAGACTGGAGCAAGAACTATCATCATGACACAAGCTGTGCCTGGTGATGAAGGATAACCGTCTCACTCAGGATGTCTTTCCTGGGCAAATGTGGCAGAGCTTTACATCTTACAGTCAAGCCTTTCTAAACCACTCCATTCTTTTCCTGCCGTAAATAAAGGAGGACAAATTGACACTTCTTTCCTCTAGTCTAACTGCCCCTCCAGACCTTTCTGAATAAGGAACAAATACTTCATTTTATTTATATCTAACAAACTGGCCAAACACATAAAAGCATAGAACAAACCCTTCCAAAGCCAAACACAATGCTGGTTCACAGCTATCGGTTACACAGAAGTGGTATTGGAAGGAGTTGTTAGTTTAGAAGCAAGCACATCACCAACATTTGAACTTTCTCCAGGAAAGCTCTGCAGCTGGGAACCCTAATTGCATTTCCAGCATGCCTAATTGTGTTTCCTGACTCCAGGGGACAGGAATTCCCCAGATACTGATGACTGACAGGCCTGGTTCTGCTTTCAACCTGCAAGTAAGCAAAAATACCCAGTTATGTGAAACTTAGCATGAAAATCAACCACTGCTTCCCCTGGTATCATCAGCAGCTGGAAGCGCTCAATGCTTCACAGTAGCACTCAGCACTACCTGCACCCGGGTCATTTGCAGAAGTCATTTGCACAGCTACAAAGTGTCCTCAGTACTTGCATTCAGTAGCAAACATTAAGATGCAGGGCTTAAACCACACAGCCAGCCTTTGTGAAGCACCAAACATCTTCCAGTACCAACAAAACCAGGTGGAGTTAAAGGGTATCCAACATTTCTAGTGCTACTGTCGCTAACTTAGAGTGTTTTAAAACCTACTTGCTTGTTCTGAAATTGTTCATTGGTTCATGAACCTGATTCTTTTTCAGAATTTTATGCAACCTTTTGAGGACAGTTACACAGTTATGATGTTAGAATTGATTCATCCATGACCATTAAATCTTTCCCTTCTACTGAATATTTAACCAACATCGTTCATGGTGTGCTTTTCACGTCTTAAGATCAATCATACATGATAGAAAGAGCAAATAGTGTCTATTGCTTTAAGAACAAGCTGCACCTTTGGTGCAAAAAAAAAAAAAAATTATTCAGAATCCTTTATACCTCAAATTAGCATTCATTAAAACTACCCTTTTGAAAGCCTTTTTGTCATACCAATCACTGCTTATTTAACAGGACTGATAAAACTGATAATTGTAAAACTTCGGTATAGACAGATTATAAACCTTGGCCTGATTTAAGTCATTATTGAAAATACTATAACCATTGCTATCTGGTCTTGTAGCAGGATCAAAAGTTCTTAACCAACTTATCGTTATGCCTTCAGATCATACACCAAACACAGTCCGGATGTACCATGCAGCTCTCTCCTCTAAGTTTCAGGCTGTGATTCTGTCTATGCAGAGATGCTCTGCAACTGCTGAGCTCCCAAACTTTCCTTCAGTATCAGGCACTGTAAGTACAAGCTCCATATGATAATTTTTGTGTTCTAAATTCCCAATGGGAATAATGAATCAGCAAACAAAAACTTGATAGAGGACAAAGAATAACTTAAGGCATGCTATGTGATGTAGATAATATAAATCCCACTGAAATTCAGGCTTTGGTATTTGTTATGTTCACAATGAGAACCATGAACCTGGCCACTATTCATCAGAGATTCCTGTCTTCTTTATTTTCTGCCCAAGTATCAAATCACAAATTCTCCCAGCATGAAGAGAGATCCAAGAGTAGCAAAAAGCTTACAGCATTTTGTGTCAACCTGTAAGTAAAACGTATGAAGCACAAGGCATTCCCTTGTTCTTTTCTTGTGCTCAGTCTCTGCCAAGTTGTCTCCAGGAATTTGACCAAAAGATTATTTTAAGAAAATAGCAGCTTTATAAGAAAGCTAAGAATATGTTTATTATGACATTATTTTATTAGTTAAGAAATAGTTAACAAAAAGAGTTAATTTTCTACCTGTAGATTTTCCTCAAATTTGAGACTAATAAAGATGTATATCATGAATCTTTATTTAAACATTAATGAAAAATACTCTCTATTATCAGTAGCTATAAGTGCATTGAATACTCACTCCTGAATAGAACTCCAGATGCTTCTATAGCATAGATCTGTATTTTCAACAGTTAATAGGTGCCTATATTTCTATATATCCTCTTCACTGAAATTGAGTCTGCCTTTTGTGAAATCGAAGCCTTTTTAAATATTTCCAGAGAGTTTTAGTCAGACTATGTCAGCAAAAACAGCCACTCTTTTACCACCCCTGACAGATACAAAAGAGGACATAAAAGAGTAGGTATCTGTAATGGACTGAAAATTGCATGGGAACACAGAAGCATATTAGAGGAGGAAAATAAAAATGTAAGTGATGGATATTTACTCCTTTCAAATGCACGAGGGAATTTGCTCACTTAGCATCAGAGACAAGCAGGACAGGCCATACACTGATGGCCACATTTAAACATGTTGTTACACATATAGATGATCATTTGCAGTCTAAAATGGTCATGAACATTTGGGAAAGTGATGTTCCAATTTTATTTGGCAAGTCAAAAACATTTTGTTCTGTTTTGGGATCATGATAAAAACAGATGTCTTGGAACTAGCAATATTCCAAGTATAATAAGCTTCACACCACTTCTACCACAAAATATAGTTTTCTGTGTCATTTTAAAGGAAAAAGAATTTAAATTATTAAGAATAATGCTTATCCAGTAGAGTGCAGCAGCTGAGATACAACCCTGTCTAGAAGGTTTGACCTTCCTAAGATTTAATACACATCACAGAAACTGAACTTGCTGTACGGCCTTTACCATCAGTTCTTTAGCGCACAAAATGGAGAAATCTTTGAAAAAAAAAAAATGAAAATATACATGATAGTTACACTCTGTGCCAAAATAACTGGATAGCTTCCACATCTTGCAAGAATCCCTTTTGCCACTGTCACGAAGGCAGGTGCCATTGGAGACTGGGCTCGGTGACTCAGCTGCATGCTTAACATGCTTCCCTCTTATTATAGTGAGATTACCACTTCTGTCTTGTTTCAGTCAAGCTTAAGCCAGCATTTTCTAAATCTATTTGCTTATCTCATTCAGACAACCTGTCATCCCTCTAGGGGTACTGTCCGTTTCTTTTGGAAAGCAGCTCAAAGCAGGATGTTGTCAGCATATTAGTAGCACCACAGCCCATGAGATCCAAAAACTCTGAGAAATTCCAAAAAATGTAAGAGAAAATCTTCTCACATAAAGCTTTCTGGAGCTGCTTTACTGATGTTACGAAATACTGCAGTCTGTGCGGCCTAGGTAGCAATGGGTTTATTTAAACCTCATGCATATACATATAGAAACATTATGTTCTTAGTCATACTATTTTTATTATTATTATTATTATTATTATTATTATTATTATTATTATTATTATTATTATTATTATTATTATTATTATTATGCAGAACACAAAATAGCTTGAGATTTTAGTATACTAAATAGCTAACATAGCTTCATTTCAGCTCTACCTTATTTGAAAGTACAATTACTTTCCTTTCTTATCATTTTTCTATTATCTTATTAGTGTGAAGTATATACATTGGGATTATCCCATTTGGGGGGAGGAGGGGTGTTACTTTTTCTTTGCCCATAATGCTAACTGCTGACCAGTTAAATATTTTTGGTTTTGTTCTTCTCTTTCTATTTGCAAGACTATTTCTCTTTTTAATCCCAGATCCTCAGGAATTCCTCATTATAACACACCACCTAGCATTTATTTAAAGATTACTTTTTTTTTCTTCCATGAATAGGTATTTTCCCAAACAATAGGTTCCTCACGTTGTCCCTGAGTGTTTTTTAATTCCTCAGTTAATAAGATTTTATATATCAAAAATGTGAAATCTCGTATCTTTATCGTGGGTTTTGTTTGCAGAATTACATTCTGTGTATGTGTTAAAACTAAAACGGGCAAATTGGAATCAAAGTTAAGTCCAGAAATATGTTTCTTATGATCACATCTATCTGTCCCCAAAATGTTCAACTCTGCCTTCTGATAAAACCAAAACTCACCATATTCATTACTACTATCTTGGCATCACTAATAATGTGAACAATACAACCAACATAAATAAGGCTTTCTTGCATTAAATATTAGGAGGAAAAAAACTGACTAAGGTCTAGGGCATCTTTACAAGTCAGTCAACCGTAACTTTATGCTAAAAGTGGTAATTTTTACCAGTCTCATAACAGTAGTGGTCATGATCAGTCATTAGAACCACACAACAGAAGTTGCTGAGTTACCTCATATTGACTTTATTTGGAGACAAGAATATTTTTACAGTTAAAAAGGTATTTGGGAGATTTATAATATTTGACTTTGAGATAGCTAGATAGCTACAATCTTGGAATATTATTTTTTTTTAATACCATAAATTATACTTTTATTTTCAGCTCATTTACTCTCAGTTTTCTCTCCATCTTCCTGTCTGAGAAAATAAACACAGGAGAGTGCTAGACTTCTTATGACTCCAATTTCACAAGTGTATTGGCTGCAGAGATATATTTTTCTCTTTGAGAAAAATATTCCTTCAAGTGGAATGTGCTATTTTCAACAGGTTCTATTAAAAACCATACTGAACAGCAACTAAACGGACTGCAAATAAACCTGCTGACTATATATAGTGTAACTTTCGTTGAACATTTTTTTATGTGGGTTTATTATCACACTTGCAGTAGTCAATATGATGAAATTCAAAGCTACCTAGTGTTTGGTAGTCACATTGTTTACACAGGAAATTTAGAATACAAAAACAATGATCCATGGATTTATGATAAATATTTGAGAAATGCCAATGTATTTTAACTTGAATTCATTAGAGATTCTAATAAATGGAGTGATCCTTTCAGAAATGGCTTTATTTCAGACACTGACTAAAATATCCACTATAATTAATGGCATGAAGCTCAAAGGAAAATGCTGGGTTCTGTGCCTGGGATGGAGACAAATGGCTGGATAGTAGCTCAGCAGAAACGGATCTCTGGGTGCTGGTCAACAACAGGCTCAACAGGAGCCTGTGGTGTGCCCTGGCAGCCAAGAGGGCAAACCGTATTCAGAGATGCACTAAATGCAGCACAACCAGCCAGCCTAGAGAGGTGATTATTCCACTATATTTAGCACTGCTGTGGCCTCACCTTGAATATCGTGTGTGGTTCTGGGCTCCACAATATAGTCTATGAGGAGAGGCTGAGGGTGCTTGTGTTGTCTGGTCTGGGGAAGAGGAGGCCAAGAGGCGACCTCACAGCTCTCTGCAGCCTCCTGATGAGGGGAAGCACTGAGCGAGGTGCCAGCCTCTGCTCCCTGGGAAGTGATGACAGGATGCACAGGAATGGCACATATCTACCAGGGGTGGTTCAGACTGGGCATCAGGAGAAATTTCTTTACTGTGAGGGTGGTCAAACACTGGGACAGGCTTCCTAGAGATGTGGCTGATGCCCCTTGCTTGTCAGTGTTCAAGAGGCTTTTGGATGATGCCCTTAATAATAAGCTTTAACTTTCATGCAGAAAGCAATAAAAAAAAATAAAAATCTTTTGGGTATTTGGATATCTTTAAGCAGCGAATATTAAGAAACTGTCTTTCCTAAGCCACCGTAGTATCTAAGGAATTACATAACACAAGAAGGACTCCCCCAATAAAATTAATAGGCAGCAGGTTTAAAGCAGACAAAAGGTCACAACTCTCCTATACAACACCTAATTAAATTGCAGAATTCATTTCACCAAGTTCTGAAGCCAAAAATATAAATAGGTTTCGAATGGGACTGAAAATGCTTATGGCAGAGAGATTCCTAATGGCTATGAAATAAATGCAGCAATATGTATGCAGCCTTCACCTCAGGAAACCACTACAACACAGCCAAGTGGCTGTACCAGAATTACTCTCTGGGTGCCCTGCTCCATATGTGAGTTCTTAAATATCCATTGCTGGGCATTGCCAATACAGATTATGGGAATACCTCTATTTTGACTGGAGCTTAATACAATCACATAACTTTCCAGGGTTCTTACAAAAAAAAAAATATATATATATATATATATATATATATATATATATATATTAAAAAAAAAAAAAAAAGATATATAAACTTTAAGTGAAACACTTAGGCACAAAGAACATCAGCAAGTCCTAATGAAGAAAAATCCATATATACCTTTTACAAAATACATGCCATATATATGTGAAGAAACAAAAATTGACAGGCTAATTGTTGAGCAATTGCTCAACAGTTGAAGCAATTTCTTCAGAAGGCAGCTATGGATCCCTACTCTGTAAGGATGCCAACATGGAAAGACCTTGAACAATGCAGGCAAAACTCATGATGAGGTACACAGGAGCTGGAGATAAAAATATTTGTTATCAAGGAAGACCAGATATGCAAGACCACTCTCAATATTGAACCTTTGATCCATCATGACAGCTGGGACAAATGCCCAAAGACTGCAGGAAAGCAAATGTCACTCCTGCCTTCAGGAAAGGCACAAAGGAGGGCCCAGGGAAAGCACAGGCCAGGCAGCCTCACCTCAGTCCCTGGGAAGCTGATGGAACAGCTCATCCTGGAAACTATTTCAACAGAGGAAGTCATACTTGACCAACTTTATGAACTTCTGTGATGAAATGAGTGGCTTAATATATGAGTGGCGAGCAACGGATACCATCTACTTTGTCTCCAGGAAGACTTTTGACACCATCTGCCACAAGATTCTCACACAGAAGTTGATGAACTATGGGCTGCATGAACTGATGCAATGTGGATTGACACAAAACTGGGCGGAGTGGCAGATACACCAGAGGGACCTAGACTGGCTGGAGAAGTGGGCTGACAGGAACTTCATGAAGTTCAACAAGGGGAAATGCAAAATCCTGCACCTGGAGAAGAACAACCCCAGGCGCTAGCACAGGCTGGACCCTACCTAGCTGGAAAGCAGCTTGGCAGGAAAGGACCTGGAGCTCCTGCTGGACAGCAAGTTGAACAGGAGCCAACAATGTGTACCCTTGGGGCAAAGAAGGCCAGTGGTATTCAGGGCTGTATTAAGCAAAGTATCGCCAGCAAGTCAAGGGAGATGATCCTTCCCCACCGCTCAGGCCTGGTGAGGCCACACCTGGAGTAGTGTGTCCAGTTCTGTGCTCCCCGGTACAGCAGAGACCTGGACAAACTGGAGAAAGCCCAGCAAAGCATAACAGTATGAGAAAAGGATGAGAGAGCTGGGTCTGTTCAGCCTGGAGAAGAAGAGGTTCAAGGGGGGGATCTCATCATTGTCCATAAATACCTGAAAGGAGGGTGCAAAGAGAACAGAGGCAGGCTCTCCTCTGTGGTGCCCAGTGCCAGCACAGGAGGCAATAGGCACAAACCATACCACAAGAGGCTACGTTTAAACATCAGGAAGCACTTAACTGTGAGTGTGACTGGGCACAACAAGGTTTCCCAAAAAGGTTGTGGAGTCTCCCTCCTTGGAGACTGATGTTCAAAAACCTTCTGGACATGGTCCTGGGCAAGTGACTCTAGGTGACCCTGCTTGAGCAGGGGAGGTTGGACAAGACATCCAGAGGGAACTTTCAACCTCAAACATTCTGTGGTTCTGTGATAAAAAATTCATGTCGAAAGGATGTCAAACTATTCCTGCCTCAAAAATACTTTGAGAGCAAAACGGAATTTTATAACACGATACCTTACATTCTCAACCACTAGCATGATTCCTTGTCTGCCTTCTCACACATTTTGTCCTCCCCAGATTAACTGTAAATAAGTTTTCCATCACTGAAATTGGACAGCCAGACGTATCTTAAAATCCATTACAGACTCAGATACTGGCAGTGATTTCAAGTGGAAAATGTGCAGACATTTATAGATAGTGGTAAAAATGTCTTCAGGCATACAGACTTCTGTGTCTTACAATGATCCCCAAGTACAACAGTCCTCTGCAATCCATTAAAGTCAGGAAAAGAAAGTAAATAAAAAAGTTGCACTGTTAATATTTTTGTTCTATTTTTCTCTGTGAAAGTTTACAATAATCACAAAAATTAATCATATTAATTAATAAATCAATGACTTGATATGATCACAAATACACAGTGCTGGAAGACACTTGAAAAAGTCACTTAATCCATTCTCTTGTCCTAGTGAGAACCACCTACACTTGGGTCTCTTGTAACAACAGATATTTACCTTGCCAAGTCTAAGATTTTCAGTGACAGAGCTTCCACACAAGCCCCAGGCAAATTACTTAAGCATTTTAAGTTTTCTTTCCATTAAAAAGTTTTCCCTACCAAACTGAATCACTGAATCCTCCCTGGCACAACTTAAGTTTAATTCTTTCTGCTTCAACACGAGCAGGAAGGAGAAGAGAAAATTTTCCTTCCAAACTACAGCAACTTTCTGCATAATTAAAGATTTGTTCATCTCCATCCCCTGGGATTTTCTCTCCAGTAGGCTAAACCATCTCATATGTTTCAATCTTTCTTTGTACATGCCATATTATTTAGACATATGACTAATCATTCTTATTACTCTCCAATGAACACTAACCACTCCACATCATTTTTGAAATACAGTTTCCAAAACAGAGCACACACTATTCCAGGTGAGACATTACCAAAGTTTAGCAGAGTGAAAACATTTCTTCACAGCAAATCCAGGCTATTGTGTACACATCCCATTATGCCATTTACGTTGTTCACAAATACTGACTCTTCCTCAGTTGATATATTATTATGGCTCCCATATTCTCTGTAAAAGAACTTCTACTTGGACGGTTTTCTCCATCCTAGGTCAACTGCATAAATTATCCCTACCTAACAAATTCATCCTGCTGAATAGTATCAGACCTCTACTGCATGGCATCATAACACCATAACCACAGCTTGTTTTTATTCAGAATATTTTTGGAATATAACCCTACTATTAAATATCATACTTCTCGCAGCCTTGTGGCATCTGTAAATTCAATGAGTTTACAGCATACTTCATTTCCTAGTTATCTAATAAAAACACTGAAGAAAATTGGTTCCCAGAAATGGCTGTTCAAAAAAATCCTTCCATTATAACAGTAATTTTAACAATAACAGTATTTATTAGTGGTTTTTCAGCAACTATAACTCACTCATTTACATTGAGAACAGTATTTTGTTTCTTTAAAGCTATATGCTTCACACGTACAATATTGGTAACCAGAACAAATTTTGATGCATTGAGGAGATTAGGAAGACAAAGGAGATGGTGTGAACAAAATTTAATATTGCAAATACATAACCATAATCAATAAAGAAAAACTCCACTACTAGTAACATACACAATTTAGTAAGAACTTCAGTGAGGAAATAAGACACAGAGCTCAAAATAATACATTGCCTTACAGAATATCAATTTTATGGCCTATTTCTCTGTTCAGTTTTGTCAAAATTTCTGTGTATTTTCAAAAAAAAAAAAAAAAATTAACTCTTTTCATGC
The DNA here is from genome assembly GCF_009819795.1 of Aythya fuligula. Lineage (NCBI taxonomy): Eukaryota > Metazoa > Chordata > Aves > Anseriformes > Anatidae > Aythya > Aythya fuligula. The sequence continues at coordinate 138,840,332 of NC_045560.1, read as the reverse complement.
CCTTGAAGTATGAAATGCCACTTAACTGTACATATTTAAAAATAAACTAAAACTGATTCTGCCTCAAATAATATGCATGTCTTAAACCTCTTACACATGGGTTCAAAAGCAAACATTTATTTTGTAATGTGAAATTATAAAACAATCATTTTAAAAAGAAAATACATAACCATTTAAAGTTCACATAATATCAGATGTCACATTTTAAAATCTTAAAATTTGATATATATTTTTTAGTTTTTCATTAGGAAAAGAGTATTTTTAGCTTCATGCTTTAAGTTCCACTCTAAGACTGAATGTCCTAGCTTTGCCAGTTCCTGTTAAATCATAACATTTTCAGACTGAAAGAAAAGTAAAATTTTTCACACAGCTCTCATACTGGCTTAGCACTGTAGAGGGTCCATGGATGAAATAATGGCCCCATCAAAGTCAAAACTCCCCTGAATTTTGACAGAACCAAAATTTCACCTTATATCTGCTAAAGTTTTGAAACTTTACAGATATTTTAGAAGCATGAAAAAATGAAATGGTATTTTCCTGGTCCTTTAAGAGGTCTTCATGTTATATAGATTTGTATAGCATTCTATGCATGATCAGTACGATAAATACCATGCATGTGCATAGATATGCTATATATAATACATGTCTTACCATTCAAGCTCTGCATGCACAGAAAACACATCACTTCACTGAGAGTTTCACGTATGGAGCATTTGCAGAAAAAGGCAAATGGAGCAGTAGTATTTCCTCTGATTGTTTTCTAATATAACCACTTAAATTACTGTTAAAAATGTCAAAGTTGATTTTCAGCTTTCCCTTTGCCAATGAGGGTTGGAAAGCAAACAGTGTCAGCTTGTAAAATGCCTTCAGCAGGATGTTCTAAATGGGCAGTTCTTATAAACCTACTCTCCAGTAAGTTTTAATGCTATACAGACATTACTTAGTCTACAGAGAGCAGCTTACTTACGTCTGGGGCTCCTTTTCATTTTGCTGCTTTTGCTGTGGTTGAAGAACGTTATTTACCAGCTCAGTGATCCCACTAAAGGGAAACCACCTGTTTAAATAAGCAAATAATGTGACTGAATAACCAATAAAACCAGACTAGTTCAAATGTTTTCTTATCCAATGATAATAGAAAATATACAGGCGGAAAAGCTAGAGCCAATGGGAATGTTAGCTGCAGTACTAAATCAGCCACTAAGGGAGGAAAGGGAAAACAAAGTTTTACAGTTAACCAGTTCACAAGCAGGCAGCAAGAACCTACATCCAACCGAGATGTGGATGAAGTAAGAAGCTGCAGGCAGCTCTCTTACAAGCCAGTCAGGAAGCAGATGGCAAACTAACTGCAGCCTATCAGGTATTAGGGTAAGCTAATACCATCAAAGGTGCAGAAAGCAGAACATGGCAAAGGTAGAAAAGTCAAGCCTACTGCACTTTTAAGATAATTTACTTACTGTGTCAGCTGTGGTTTTTGCTCTTCTTTGACCCTAAAAAGATAAGTTTGCACAACTGAGTGCAACATGTTGTAAAACAACTACCCTGAAGTTTTATAACCTGCATCAAATCAGTAGGAAAAAAATCTTACCCTGAGTTAAAAGGAATTCCCTTAATATTTGTTGGGCATTTATAGTATTGGGTATTTTGTGCTTATTTCCATTTAGGATTAAAACTGGGGAAAGCCAAATATCTAAAACTTCTCGTTACAAAATTGAAATCAACGCAGTTTCTTCTAACTGGCTTCCAATTCTTTGGACAGAATAACATGTTAGAACATTTCCAGCAATACATTCAACTACAAATGCAAAGGAAGGTGTTTTGATTATCTTTACTATCTATTTTCTATATTTTTATTTTACAATCGAATTACCTACCATAATTCAAGGTGAATTTAAAACATGTAACATCATTTAAAACACAGCACCCTAAACTAACAGGTTAAAGGAAAATCTTCTCTGCGTTTATGAAACTACAATTATGTCAGTGTCTGCAGACAACGTAACTCTAAAAACTAAGGAGGGAAGACTAAGGAACTTGACTCTGAGTGAAGTTTACTTTTACTTGCTAGAAGAAGTAATTAGATAATACATACAGCAAGTCTGCATAGTACTGATTAGTGTTTGTCCATCATCTTCAGGAAACCATTGTATCTGAAATACATGCTTTAATTTGAGTGAGCAAGGTGATGTCCTATGCAATTCCTCTCCACTAAATCCAAGAATAGAGATGTGTACTCACAGGCAGTATTTACATCTCTCTAATATTTACTCTCTCTCTAATTGCACCTATCTGTCCTAAATATCAAGTTAGGACCAGTTTCCCTTTACATTCAATGAAACCAAACAGGTTCCTAAATAGATGTCCTCAATGTCCCTTACTTAGCTAGGAGGGGAGTGCAGGCTCATAATTTAAGCAGATGCTTAACTTCAGATAAAAGACTAAAGCTCACAAAAATAGCTCCACATCTCCTCCTCCATATGACATGTCACTGTGACTCCTCCTGTGAACAGGGTTCAGTGACTAGACAAGAACTAAATAAGGGAAGTGGACACTGATACAGTGAAAATTTTGAAAAAAACAAAATTTAGTACAGAAAGAGAAAACTGAACATGAGCACACAGTGAACAGTCCTCTAGCACAGCTTGCCTTTTCAGCATTTTAGAAAATTATAGTGAAAAAAAATAGGTAAAAGTACAAAACCAAAAACGCAGGCAGATATATTTTGAAGTTAAGAAATATGGAAATAAAAATTGCTCATGCAGTTGCAATTCCACTCCGCCATGCATTTTAACTGCAGTATCATCTTTCACCGTGAGATACCATACTGTTTTTTCCACACAAAAAAATAGGGAATTGGTATCTGTACCTTCTTGTACTAGGCACCTTAAAACAGTCTATAGCCTCCAACTTTAAGGGCCTGAAAGCTGTATTTGGTAAGCTGTGAGAAGGAAGTGCCACTGGACCAAGAAACATGAATACGCAGTTCCTCCATGCTTCCTTATATTCCTCTCAATACATGGCTCCCAAACGTATTTACTGGACACTTAAATTAGTGTTTCATTGTGAATTTTTCTACTGAAATAAACAAATGAAATACGAATGTTTCACACATTGAGATTACAACCAATGCCCTTCCTTTGGACTGGGACCACGGTCATTTTTGTAACATGCAGAATTGAGACCGAAATAGGGTGAAATCATAATTTGCAGTAACGCACACTTCTTCAGAGCTCCATTTGAAATCTTTGTTGTGTTTTTGTTTTTTTTTTTTTTTTCCCCAAGAGGATTTAGCATCTTTACATAATTGTGTGTGTTCAGTGACTTCAACTGCAGCTGCAAATCCTTTGTATTTCTGAAAATCTTACAATCAGATTCAGAACCACTAAAGAAACGTTTCCCATTAGTAGCCACCTTGAAAATCTGCATTTAAAATGGTTTTCCCCTCATTTTATAGGAGCACTGTGTTCTAAGTCAGGATATGATTTGCTTCCGCAATTGAAAATATCTCCCCTGAAATACTCTTTTCTCCTACAATTCTGTGTCTCGTCCACTGTACACTTTCCAACACTGCAGTTACGTGAGGACAAGAGCCTCTGTTATTATATAACTATGACGCATCCTTGAGTACTATCCTCATACCCTTTAGTCCCTTGATTAGGCAATGATCTTTCTTGACTTTATAGCGACAATGGAGGGGAAGCTAGAATTTGAAACGAAATTATTAAAAATATCTATTGAAAAAAACAGATTCTACCATATGAAGTTAAGCTCTTGTTGACCTTGTGGGTCAACAGGCCTGGATCCTTTGGGTGTACAGCACAGACATTTCTCATCCAAGGTCAGGGAATAGATTGAGATTCGGCACCCAAGTCAGCAAGCCAGAGGGAAAGGGCTGCTAATCTCCTTCCAAAATACTCTTCAATCAGACAAATTAGGAGTAGAAGCTGCAGTAACTCATAGAAATATTAATGCATTTAGATGAAATACAAGGAATGTGTTTTAACACAATGGTGGTTTAAATAGTTTTTTTTAGACAAAAGAGGACTGATAGGACTCCAGATTCTTAAATCCTGTCTAGATACTACACATTGCGTTGTCCTTCCTTCGGTTACAAGAAGTACCTTGTGTTTTACTAGGGAGTGTACTCCCAGATTTCCCATATATAAATTGCCTTTTCCCCTCCTTTCAAAAATCAGCAACTAATAATTCCTTACAAGAACTGGATTAACATGTCCAATATATATATGTATATATATATCCATTTACTCATCAGACCAACTGAAAAATCCCAAACCATGTAACTACATTCCGTTTCTTTCAGACTACGTCTTAACTTTGCCTTCCCACACCTTTTCAATCTGCCTTCTAGAAACTCCACCAAGAAGGATGCCGGTTCTAATTATTGACCAGAAACAATTTCCCATAAATACCTGCTTATTAAGACCACCAGCAGGCTGCAGATGATGTGATCAGCAGTGACTGGGACAGTGCATTTTAACAACTCAAAACATTAAGTAATTCTCTACCTATTTTCTTTTTTGATGAAAATTTCTGTCCCTACAGGAATTCAATCAACACTGTGTACAAACACTACATTAATTCTTAAACGCTGAAAGAATCTGAAACCGTTATCAGTTCACAACTTACTTTCCACATCTCATAATTCCATATCCTGCATCACCTTATTGACTTTAAAACAAGCCACCATTTTTCTGCTTGCCAACAATAAAGAATTTTTGCACTTTACAAGTGTAAAAGTGTGTAAGTTGTCTGGACCCTCTGCGCTTTGAAACATTCACAGTACCAATCCTCTTGTGCTCTTCTGCAAGCCTACACAGTGCAAGTGCCAGACCCTTTGACCTCAAGGCACCAGCATCATTACGTTAGACCTCAAGTCTCATTCAGCACTTCTTTATGTTAGATCCTCTCTGTGTACTCTACGCTTCCTCAAAGGTCATGGCTAGTCCCACTGGTAGAGAGAACGAATAGGAGGACAGAACAGAGAAGTGAGGGAAGAGAACAAGAACAACAGAAGCAGGAGAAGAAGTTGTAAAGGTAGTGAAAATAACACAGTTTTCCTCAGCCCTATAAATTCTTAATAATTTTCTATTCTTCAATCCACTGCTATCAGTAAAAGCACTTACCTAAAATCTATTGTGCCAAAACCATATCGGATTCTTCCCAAATGTGTTGGTAAACTAACAAGTACTCTGTCACCAGACCTTTCCTCTACTTTTACATGCTTTGGTGCATAGCCACAAAAACATGCGGGTGGTATTCAGGTGCCTAAATCCATGATAATGACCCATAAAATACTCCGTATACCTTCTAGATGGGTGAAATTCAACAGGTACCAAGTTCTTCTCCAGTGAAGCCTGGGGATATGCACATTTCAGAACCAGCCATCCTTGCCAGGAATAAAGATCTACCTCAAACACGACAGCGCTCTCAACATTCAGATTTGCCAGCCACGGACCTACAGGCACACGGAGATCGGGTCAGCAGGAACAGTCTGAGTGTACCTCGTGTCTCCTGAAACACCGGGAGAAGCACAAGGCACGTAACACACCACCTCACTTGGGTTTCAAGCACTGCAGGCCTGTACCTGTGTGCCTTTGCTCAGTAAGGGTTAGACGAGGCTACACCAGGACAGAAAGATTTTTCTAGCCCTTCTGCTGAGAGGGCTGGAAATACAAACCTACCTCTTGTTTGGAATTCTGACTTCCCTCCTCCTCCTAAAAAAGTATTTATTATTAAAATTCATGTTGTAACTGATGTTGGATCACTTTAATGAAGTCGTTGATGTGTTTTTTTTATTAAACACATTGCCTCTGAAGTCCAGCAAGTGGGACACTTCCAGGAAATTTTAAGTTTGGGGAACACAGAGCCTAACGGCCCAAAACTCAAAGCGGAGTATACGTAGTCTCCATGAGAAATGCACGTTACACCAAACTTGATTAAGAATTAAGATGAGATTAAATATTAATGCACAGAACTACCTCGTTTTCCCAAAGCAAATCACCCAGGAACAATGAGGGACGGCCTCAGTTCTATAAAAAGCACCTTCCCGTCTTGCTTCCCCTGCAGATACAATACCGACACTGACCCCAGCCACGCTCACAGAAAAGAAGTAGAGAATAGTTGGGTGAAGACTGCAGATATAATTGTCTCAGATACAGATTTCTAGTTATCCACATAAAAAAATAAAAATCTGGAAGAGCAGTATCTTTCAAATAAACACAACAGCATGAATGCTAACTCCTTGACACCCACACACATTATAAAGTGAATTTAACTTAATACTGCCCTCGGGTTTTGCATTTGTTCTTTGCATTCCAGATCCCACTATCGCAGACAACAGTAAAGAGCCAGCAGCTAGCTCAAGAGTCAAGATGCCAACACACAGGCTTCAACAGACATATTCTCCCTCCTCACCAATTCTCTCCGATTATTAACAGATTTCAACTATTCCAAAAACATTTGATAACCAGAAAATATCTTCTCAATGCAAACATACTGAAAGGCACAGACTAAAGACAAAACTGTAAGTTCGGTTTATAGATTTTACGTTAGATACTGCTATTTCTTGCACAGCTGTCCAAAAAATGGACATACTGCTAATTGACAGGGCTACTGTAACTGTAAATCCCCAATAAAGTATTCTGAGTATCTCCATGAAACTTTCCACAGATTAAAATGCAATTACTAAATGAGTATATTCCAGCAATCTTCAAAAAACAAAGCATTACCCAATATGAACTGGGCTGCAGATGGCATGGAAAGTGAAAAAGAAAGCAAAAGCAAATGAGTTCACACTCTTCATCACTTTTTAAAAATACCGATTAAGGTACGGAATTGTATCCCAGGAATCTATGCATTCCTATTTTCACAGCACATGAACATCACAGTCTTTTAAAAAAATTTGCCATCACCAATATTTCTGTTATGTAGAAGAAAATCATCCCCAACATACCTTGGAAAATGACACCAAAAATAAAATAGTATTTAAATAAATAATGATAACATTCTGTTAGCCTTCCCCTCTCCTTTCCTCCTGCCTCCTGCTCTCTCTGAAAATGGCATTCGGTGCATAATTCTGTTTAAACCACCCCGGGAATGCCAGTTCCATTGGTCTAACTAGGGACCATGTTGAAAAAGAGGGAGGTCATCTTCTCCATCCACATTCAGAGGTTTTCACCACTCTGTCTTGGACTGTAAGGTCCATTAATCCATTTTCCTAGATTTCCTGCTGTGGACTCTTTCTTTTCTTTTTTTCAAATCTTTGGAACAGTACCCCAGTGATATTCCCTCCACCAAGTGACAAATCAAAAAGGAAAGAAAAAAAAAAAAAAAGATTACTGTGCAGTGATTACCTGCTCACAACTCAAGTCTCACTTTGCCTGCATCCACTCTTGACAAAATAGTAAGCAAAGCCACAAAGTAAAGCATGTATAAAATCTGCATTTCCCTTGAAAGAGGGAATTTTTTTAATTCATTTAGAGAATATAAGTAATTGAGTGAAGAAGGATCATATTTTGGACAATACAATAATGTCTTTTCAAAGAAAAAAAATTGCCTGATGAAGTGTTCAAGTGATTTTTCTGACTGATTCTGACCTGACCATAACAACGCTATCAGCGGTTTCTGCAAAAACAACTTGGAGATCAGAAGCTGAGAGGTAATTGAGCATTTGATACTGCTAGAGAAGCAGGTGAAGTTAGATGCTTGGAATAGAAATGGTATCTGTTAACACAGAATAAATTTAAACCCACCTAAATCCTCGCTGAAGTGGTTAAACATCACCTGAGGTCCAAACTGAAGGAATATCTAAAAGTACAAGAGAGGCAACAAGAAAACCCCGTACACACTTTCGGAATAAGCACAGACCTATAGACGATGCTTTACGGTGGTACAGACTGAATGAGCTGCCTACAGGACCTCAGATGAAAATCACCGATAAACACAGTAAATTCCATACAACTACAACTACGCTGACATTTAGGTGATAAATAGAAACCGGATGAATTTATCAAAGATGCCAGACAAATATGTCTCAGGGTGGAAACATGATAGCAACATCTTTAGAAAATTCATACCGAATGTAGTTCATTGCTATTTGAAAACATAACATTCAACAACACCACACTTGGCTTTCAAATCGGAGTGGGGAAACTGACAGGAAGCTTTGATTATTTCAAAACCAGCCCAATAAATGACACGGCTTATCTTTGAACATGAATTCCTCAGGGCAAAAACGTTTCCTATTACTTGCTTCCGGAGTAAGAGACACTGTGAGCTATAACTGAATTCAGAAGCTTGTGCATTATGTGGTACAATCCCATCACTGCCTTTCTGCATAACCACAATGAGTTAATAACTTTAAAAACTATTTTTTTCCAAGACCTGTTGGTAGAAGAGCCTTTAGGTATACGGTCATTTTGGAAATCAATCCTTTCAAGACTGGTGACCATAATCTCTAGGAGATTTTCTGGGTTCCTCCTATTCCTTAATAGGAAGCCTCCACATTTCTCCCAGCCTTCTCAGACTTTTTCTTTTCATTACGGTCTTGCTGTTGAAACCATAAATTGAGTGTCTGAATCACAATGAGTACACGAGCAAATGAGCGTAGTACAACTGTAATAATAAATAAGCACTATGCTGAATGGTATCCACTGTGTTATGTGCCGTTCCAATAACTAATTCACGGATCAATGCTCTCTCTTGAAGGTTATCCAAAATTGGAAGCAGGAGGCCTCAACCAGGGAGGTAATATCGAAAGGTCAGTGTTAAAAATCTAGTATTTGTCCAAACCTACCACATTGTTTGAACTGAGCTAATGCAGCTTCGTCCTATAATTAGCAACCAAGAGTATTTTGGTTATCACAGAGCAAATGGGAATTTGTAACCGTCAGCACTGTAAGTGGTTGCCATGTGGAGCGCGCCAGCTGCCTCCCACTTGGGTATCTTGTGTCTGCCGAGGATTTATGAGAAACCTAGGAACAACATGTACAAAAACTAGGAACAGCAAAAATTACAGGGCGATAATTAATATAAAGTTTTGAATGAAGCAGAGTTGTCAAATAGGGGCAATAAATACAGCTAGAAGAATGTAACCTTATTCATCCTGTGTAAAGAGGCTTTGAGCAACCTGGTCTGGTGGGAGGTGTCCCTGTCCACGGCAGGGGCGTTGAACTAGACGGACTTTAAGGTCCTTTCCAACCCAAACTGATCAATAATTCTATTAACGCAAGAAAATATATTCAGTGAAAAAGCATCTTCCAATCCTAAAATTCCAGAAGATTTTTATCATTTGTCTCATCTACTAACTTCAGTGAACTAGGAGTTTCACCATTTTGAGCTTCTCAGGGTAAATTATCCATTACTTGGTAGTTGTACCATAGATAACAGGTCGAACATCAGCATTAATTAACATTCAAAATGTAAAATCAAAAATTAGATTGTGTTAGAAAACCAGTAAGAGCAAAACAAAGATCCAGTCAATGCACATGAAGGCTGCCATAGGCAGGAGTTGAAAAGAGCAAGCACATTTCAATGAGTCCTTGAGCCCCAATAAATATTACTTGACTAGAAGCTTACCTATTCATTTTCTAACGGTTCTTTTAAAAAGCAGCTAATATGATGTAATTCTTTACTATAGTGAATTTCCAAATCTAATTTCAAGGACATGAGACATTAAACTTAAGGAGGTAAACACCTCCTTGAGTTTAATTGGTTTCTTCTGTCAGTGGACTGCTTTCTAGACAAAAAAGCTATGTTCCTACAAATGCTGATTTTCTTCTCTTTAACAAGCTACACTGTAAGACTACAGTTTAATCATCTAGACAGTAAGACAATAGTTTAGTCATCTATCCTGGCAGTAGATTTGATAACACTACTGTCTCCCTCATGCAAGCTACTTTTCTATAATAGTGCATGCATTGAAAAATGTTTGAATTACATACATTAGTAGAATCCAGTCTCCTAATGGAGATCAATTTTTGACAGCTAGAATTTTCAGCATATAGCTTACATACTAGCTGAAAAAATCCATATTTGAATGTCTATTTGTCTATTTTTAGACAGAACTGAAGAAATTTCTTATTACCTTCTATTAACGTTGTTACTTTAGCCAAATTTTGAATTAGCTTTCCTTCCTTTTTAAGACCACGTTAACAAACAGTTACTTAGAAAATATTCCTTCAGTACAGTCCTTGAGACAAACACTCCACACTTACACCTCACCTTACTTCCAAAAATTCAGGTTTCACCCCATGAGATGTCACGGGTTTTGGCAGGGACAGAGTTAATTTTCTTCATTGATGAAATACGTGCATAAATGTATCTCAATGTAAACCACAAGTTTATAAACCTACTCAAACTTCAGCAAATCTGCAATTTCCAAGCACAATTTGATCAACAGATAAGTTTTAACAACTGATAACCAAACACCAATTTAGTTGTTGTCCTACATTTGTTTTTCTTAAAAAGAGAAATAAATGCAATTTAAAATGACTGGAGGGAGAGAGGGACTGAAAGGGGTTGTTCTTAGTATTTAATTCAATTTAAATGAAAACTTTAAATTATAGTGACTTTTTAATTCATCTGAGAGTCTTCTACGTTCTTGTACATTTGTAGGTATATCTAGACACATACAAGGCAAAAACACTGTGATTTTTTATTTCTTTTTAACTAGATCCTGAGGATTTTAAAGATATATTTATTACATTATCTGTATTGCAACTTTCCTTAATTAATGTAATTCCCATTAATTCTATATTGGAAAGATGAGGCTTTAAAAAAATACTTAATGTTTCAATCTTTTTTGCAGTTAACTGAAATTCTCAGGGATATCATAAAACAAAGCCAAAAGCCCACTTTAAAACTGATACAAAAGCTAGGAAGCTGAAATCAAACAGTCGTTTAATCCCCTTTCAGAGCATTAATTGAATTTTACATATTTCAAATATTATCCAAAAACAATGTCTTTGCAAGTAATAAATGTACAGATGTAACAATGTATATAGTTACGTGTTTTGTTTTTTTTTTTTTTTTTTTAACAAACTCCAAAAAGGCAGTTTTCACTAGGTGTTTTTTTTTCCTTCTTCAACAGTAGATGGCATTCCAAGCATCTCCTGCAGAAAGTGCTTTCCTAGATGCTTGTCATATCACCAGCTGCTACCCTGAAATATGCACCCCTGGGCTCAGCTGTTAGCAGGTGAATTAAATAAAAATCCATTTTAACTCTATAAATAATTTCAAATGCATTAGTAATTACTTTGGTCTTGATATTTTATTTTGCCTGTTAAGTAAGAATTTTTTAAACATCAGTAGCTGTAGCATATTCACCAGGTGAAAACCACAAGCACTACAAGAGAGACAGTAAGTTCATATTTCTCAGACTATGAGGTCTAACTGCATGAACAGGATCCAAATTCCTTCCAGTCAGAGTGCAGCCAATCCTAGAGAATTGCACAGGAACAGAAATCAATATTGTGAATTTGTTCTTGTTTTCAGCCTCTTCAGAATCAGCCTTACAGAGCCCCTTGGCAGGGCTGGCTTACGTCTTGCATCCACTCATACATGAAGCTCTGAATAACTATCACTGTTAGCAGTGGAGGTACTTCACCAGTTAAGGACAGTGTACGAAATGTTAAACTGCATGAAAAATACCAAAAAAAGAAACACATCATAGTTTCTGCTACAAAACCAAGATTACAATCTAAGATTTAAACAGGAAATGAAAAACCAGGACAAGAACAATAAACAAGAAATACAATAGTAATGCAGTCTCTTATTCCACACAACTTTTGTAGCAATACTTTCAAATTGATTTTTTTAAATCTAGGAAAATGCTAGTCTTGCTGACAAACTTTATTGTGACATCTTGTAACAAGAACTGAAAATGCAATTGCATATATCTGAGATTTGACCATGTTTAATAGCCAGTTTATCAAGTCATTCATTTTTGCTAATTTGCTATTTGCATAAATCATGAGAGGTGGATATTACATTAAAGACAAAATTTTAAATTCTTTATGAGGAAATAATTCCAATATTCTTAAGACTTTTTGTTACAACATAAAATACTGCTCTTTTCCCTGAAAAAAAAAAATAATTAATTGACTAAAATATAAATGGAAATACTTAAAGGTTTTAAAACTGATGTTGAAAGAATACTAGGAGTCTTAAAAGAGAAACTGCTTTGGTAAAAGCATTCCAAACATAAACCAACTTGTCTTATTCTTGAAGGAAATACCACTTGAGGAGGGAAGGGAAGGGAAGGGAAGGGAAGGGAAGGGAAGGGAAGGGAAGGGAAGGGAAGGGAAGGGAAGGGAAGGGAAGGGAAGGGAAGGGAAGGGAAGGGAAGGGAAGGGAAGGGAAGGGAAGGGAAGGGAAGGGAAGGGAAGGGAAGGGAAGGGAAGGGAAGGGAAGGGAAGGGAAGGGAAGGGAAGGGAAGGGAAGGGAAGGGAAGGGAAGGGAAGGGAAGGGAAGGGAAGGGAAGGGAAGGGAAGGGAAGGGAAGGGAAGGACTTCTGCAGAACACACTGGTATGATTGATATTTAACTATTTTGATTGCTTTGTCCTGGATGTTAAATAATTTCAAATAGCTTCCATAAGGTAAGGACATACTAAGCAGAAGTTAAAAAGTATTTAAATTATCTGCTATAAAAAGTAATGAAAATAGTTTCTTTCAAACTAAGATGTTAGGACCTCTGAACAGAATTCCTTAGCCTCTCCAAAACAGCTCATTTTAGCTGAGAAATAATTTTAAATGCTAAAGCTATTTTATTTTCATTAATCTTCATTAATTCCTGCCATGTACAAACCCATGCAGTACCAATGACTGAACCTAACTGAGACATCCCCTGCCCAAGTGACTTGTGGTTTCCTTCATTCTCCTACCAGCTTTCAACACCAAAACCTGAGAAGTGTGGTGTTTTGGGTCCATTAGGCTTGATGTCTCAGAGTACCATGCAGGTTGATCAATCAGGCACCACTACACTGCACGACTGTACTGCCACCGTATATTTCTTTTGAGGAATTTCATTCAGCGTCTTTTTATATGGTACTCAGCAAGGCAGTTTAATAGCCAGTAAAAAAAAAAAATCCCAAACTGAATTTCTCTCAGCATCACAAGAATGAAATGAGGATCTGATCCGTGTAACTACTGCTATTGCTCAAGGAAAGCAAATCACCTACTCTATAGACTGGCACCAGCAACGAACTCTGGAATCCCAAAATGAGTGACCATACGAGAACAAAAAACTTATTACTAATTAGTACATTCTGTTTGCTTGGACTCCATTAATTGTGATTCACAGGACAACTATTTACTCACAAGCCACTCACAAGTGCCTCTTGCAGGCCACCCATCTAACCTCTGAGATCTCATCTAAATAGTCAAGGTCGATAAAAGTTGTTCAAACATCTAATTTCATTCTTCTGGTTCAAAAACACATCAATAGTGGTTCCTGAAAGTAGTACAGATATTCTTGTAAAAACAAAATTGTTTCGCAGAAAAGGTGAAAAACTTCAATGTCATTACATTTAATAGAGAAATTTGAAAATACAATTTAAGTATAAGTGAAACTGTAACACTCCTGTAGTTTTATGTCTGTCTTTCTTCCATTTTTCTCTAAGATTAGCTTTCCTAGTCAAGCTGCAAAAAATCTTCCTACAGTCAGAGGCACATGTAAGTACCTGGGTTGGTAGCCTTTCAGCCTTTCCACCAAGTATGAATGAAAGTTTTTAGTGTATGATCAAACATCATACTCTAAATAAAACTACAGTATTCTCTCAATGATTAACATTTCAACGTTGACTCAAGAGCTGAACTTCCTGAAAGGATGTGATGTCTCTTGCAAGGTTTTATAAAAAAGAATCTGAAGTTTTCCTCCTTTGTTTTCTATATTTCCTTAAAATATATTTAGCAACCAATTGAGAACCTAGAAGATGTTCCTCTCCCAAACATGGGTGATATCTGGAACAGTCACTGCTTATTTGTAAGAAGAACCAGTTTTAAATTCCAGAAACATAGAACTGACCACAGTAGGTTAAAGGCACTTGTACGGGGAAGATCTCTCATTCTTCGTCCAACAAATCTGTACCTGTACTAAAAGCATAAATGGAAAGTAACCTACATAAATACTTTTGTGAGCATCATTCTTCAGAAACACAGCTTATTCATACTCTTCTCTGCAAGTTTTTGAATGTCTAAAAACAGCATTCTGAATTGCAGCTTTGGATGATCATTTATCTCATAAATCGTTATTGTAAAGCAGACACTCATTGTTCTCGCTTCCATCTAATTGCAAGCATTCATTCATGTCTGTTTGCAATTAGGGTGCATTTAAAGTGAATAGAACTGCCATTCATGAAGACACTATATATAAATGAAAATTAGTAAATACACAGTGACATCAAAACCAGCCCTAACAATAGTCCCATGATTTAAAATGTAGCACATGGTAAACATCCTGGAAAAACTCCCTGGTAAACACATTCTGCAGAGTTACAACACTAAGTTCTCCAAGTATCCATTTCTAATGGTAGTAGGAAACTAAATTCTGTAAATTCAATATTTTTTAAAATTCATACTATTCTTATAAATGCATGGTAAAGGCGATCTATAGAAAACAGGTTTAAAAGTTACTTTCAAGTTCATAAACTAGTGATTTGGTATGCTTCTGTTTTGTAAAGAAAATACTTCCTTTTTTCAAAGGAAGAATGTACATGCATTTTTGCTTAAAGAGACTGAGAGGAAAAAAAGAGTACTTCAAACATCATGAAAAACCTACCCAAGATCAGCATAGGGAGTAAAGTTTTGAAAACTGTAGAAGGTACTGATGGAAGGACAAGCTTATGAAGTTTGAGAAATTGTTATTCTCACAAGTCATGGTTTATCCCAAGCACAAGTTCAATACACACAGCCACAGAGTAGAAAGCAAATGAGAAAACAATGCCTTAAATAGCTTAACATATAATAAAATTAGACCTACTACTGTGTATCTTGTTTGAATCTCCCAAACCACAATTTAAGCTCAATACTTCTTGCACCATCTTCTACTGTGGGGCATGAGGAGCAGCAACCTTTCATTTATTTGAAAATCTTAAAGTTACCCTCAGACTTCTGTCTTAAAGTATACCAAATTTGTTCTAATTTGTTTCCGTGTTTTCTAGAGATCTCACCTGGACTGCTCTCAACTAATCCACTGCTGTTTTGAGCTGCAGTTTTCAAAACTGGACACATTCCAGCTGGGTTGGTGCTCACCAGAAGTGTTTTGTAGGACAGAGCGATGTTTATGCAACCCATGATGGCAAATACCCATAACAACATGGACAATTAAAGTTCATGTTCAGCATAAGAGGCAGTTTAAAACCTAGATATTACATTTGGGAATTGCTGCCCGATCAGTTGCTAACTTCAGTTTAAACAAATGCTTACATCCAAGCATAGCACTTACTGAATAATATCTTTGTTGAATACCATTCAATAATTTTAGACCATATCACCAATTTGTCAAGATCATTTTAAACCTCTTTCCTAGCATGCTTCTAAGTGCACCCTACGCCATCATAATGGGGATTAATGAAAAGAATGACTGACTATTGTCAGACAACTCCGCTAAGTTTCACTTGCTGCATTGTTCCATTTAGACAGAAAACCATCCACAGCTACTCAGTGAAATTTTCCGACTATTATTCATTAGTACTTACTATGGTCCTACAAGCAGTTTTCTCTGTATCACCTGTCCTAGCTTACTTCTGAATAAGTTCTGCAGGATGACTGCATTCCTCAAGTCAAGATATATTCTCCACTGCCACTTCTCTGTCTGAAAAACCTGATATCTGTTGCAGAATTGTGTTATGTTTTTTGGCACAGTCTGTTCTTTATAAATCCACAATGTCTATTATTCACTTCCTCATTATCTTCTAAATACTTACAAGAGCTTTGTTTATTCCTTCCACTGCTTTTCTGGGAATTAAACTGGACTGTTTCAAATCTAACTCTGGATTTTCTTCCAACAACCTCACCTCCAATTTTAAAGTGGGTTCTGTGTTTCCCCTTCTCTTGTCTTCTCAAACACCATATCCGAAAAAAAAAAAAAAAAAAAAAAAAAAAAAAAAAAAAAAAAAAAGATTTAATTATATGTCCTTAATTCTTAAATAGCATAGAGAAAAAAATCTATAAGATCCAACTAATTAGTATTTTTATTATTTTGTGTCTCACAGATGTATTCAAACTCACAATTTTAGAGACAATCCTAGCATCTCAATTAATTAAAATATTGCTTTAGCAACCAAGAACAGGCTGATGAAAAGAAACAGAAAATCACTTTCTGAAGACAGTTTGGCTATGCAATTACTAGTAGCAAGTCTAACCAAGAAACAAAATTAAAAACTGTTTAACACTTTGGGGTAACAGTGTCTTGGAAAGCACAATGGTTTCTTACTAATATGGATGATCTTTACTCACAAAAGACAGAAAAAGTTCATCCATCATAGCCCTACCAGGCTTGTCTATGACACTGTTTGCCAATATCAAAAAGTCCTGTTTCAGCTGTGTGCCAAACAGTTGGATTTTTTTGGAACCTCGCTGGCCTGCTCTCCCAAAATCTCAGGATTCTTAGTCACAGCTGGCTTCTTAGTTGAGGAAATGACATAGATGAAAAACAGAAAAAGCACACAGATATGGATGTGCTTGTCACAGCTGCAGAAACAACACATTTTGAGACGCTGCCTTACTTGTAGTGTCAATTATATACTTATGTGGAAAACAATACTTTTTCCCCCACAAAAGAGATGCTAACTACATGAAGACAAAGGTTTTATGTAGCTAAATTCAGTCCCAAATCTCATGAAGAGGGCATACAATTCAAATACTTACTTAAACCTTTCTTTAAAAACAATGTACAGCAAAGGAGAGGTGAAAAGAATGCACAACATTTCTAATATTAAAGGATTTAGAAAAGATGGAGAAGAATGTCATGAGGACTGGGGAAAATGTCAGTGAGACCTGAGCTCATTTAATTTTACATTACTGGAAATGTGTTGAAATTGATTGCTTTATTTGAATCTTTTCAATTTCTATATGCACAGGAGATGTAGAAACTCTTAAAAGAATGTTTTGACTGCAAAGTTGGTTCATTTTGCCCTTTCAATTTAGCGCTCTAGCTACTTGATCATCCAAAGCATATGCAGAGTAGTTTGCAGCAGGGCCCATTATGGCTGAAGCAAGCAGTCATCTCGATGCAAAAAGAAACAGCTACGAATGAGAAAATAATAGAGATTGGTCTGCACCAGACACAATGAATACAATTACCATTTGTTTTGGAAGCCCAGGCTTGTTCCTTAACATGTATCAGATGGACAGTATTGATATAGACTGAAAAAAATTGATTCTCAAGCAAATATCAGAACTAAAATATAATTTTTTAAAACTGAGGTGTTTAAAATATTGAAACATTTTACTTACAATACTGCTGAAACATCATAATTTTAAGTCAATATTGGACCAATTTCTAAATATGTTCACCTTCAATCTCACTTTCTTGAGCCTGATGCAAAAACTGCTCAAAGACTTCGTATTACATACATGATGGATGGAGTCAGAACATAATGGTCCCTCCTCCAACATAAAAGCTATTTAACCTAAGGGAGAGCTACAGAGATGGTGAAGGGTCTAGAGGGGAAGATGTATGAGGAGCAGCTGAGGTCCCTTGGTTTGCTCAGCCCCGAGCAGAGCAGGCTGAGGGGAGGCCTCATGGCGGCCTGCAGCTCCCTCACGAGGGGAGCGGAGGGGCAGGCGCTGAGCTCTGCTCTCTGGGGACAGCGACAGGACCTGAGGGAACGGCATGGAGCTGGGACAGGGGAGGGTCAGGCTGGGGGTTAGGGAAAGGGTCTGTACCCAGAGGGTGGTCGGGCACTGGGACAGGCTCCACAGGGCGGTGGTCACAGCACCGAGCCTGCTGGAGTTCAAGAGGTGTTTGGACAACAACCTCAGACAAAGGGTCTGATTTTTGGGCAGCCCACTGTGGAGCCAGGAGTTGGACTTGATGATCCTTGTGGGTCCCTTCCGACTCAGGATATTCCATGATTTTATGATTAACCACTCTTACCTTCTCTTACTGTGCACACCATGCACTCAGAAATTTTCCTTTGTGCATGAAGCCAAATGCGTAGATATATTCAGCTGATCACTCCCTCTAAGATAAGCCATCAGCTATCATGTGCTATTCATATATTAACAACCATCTAACTGAAAAGTCATTCATATGAAATGAACATTATGTGAGTATTTTAATAAATGTATTTTAAAAAAGATAAATCATATGCACTGAAAAAATAAAAGGTTGCATTCTATGTGCTGGGCATGTCACCATGAAAATTAAAGTTATTTCAAACATGTACAGTTATTTAAATAATGATGAATAATGTTACTTAAAAACACTTTTTTTTTTTAAATATGTGCCCGTTTTGTTCATTCATTTACAAATGCATCTCTATAGATTGTATATCTATAGCTACAGAGATCGCTTTTTAATTTCCCTAAAATTATTTTAATATCTCTGATAATAGTGTTTTATACAAGGAATACTAAAAATATTGTAATATCTCATTGAATGCAGTGACTACAAGAAGCAGCACTAAGCAAGACTATATCCAATAAGGTTAGATGACGCTATTAGAACATACAATTACTGAGCTGCAGGAAAAGGAAACAGCAGATGTTACCAGCCTGTGTGAAAAAGGATCTTTTTGCTTTCTGGATAACATTTATACAATGGCTTATAAGGCAGCTCAAGGAATACATTGCACCTGGACCAGAAGCACTTAGAAAACAGAAGTGAGAAGTGTGCAACCACTCTAATTTCTGTACAAAATAAACAAACTATTTTGACCTATGTATGGCACAGATACAATGACTACCTCATTAATTTCACACAATGTTTTTTTACTACTAATAAAATGCTGCTGTAGAACAACCCTGATTTGCGAAACACTCTTGGAACAGAAAGCAGTGATGGAAGTACTTTGCCTTCTTCCACAGTTCTTGTAAGGAAGTGGCAAGCTCTTTTGATTGAAATAAAATGGCATTCTATATATAAAATGTATTTATATCTTTGCAAATAAATGCAAGACTTACACTGATCATGGCTTTAGAAATCTTGCCTAATTTTTCTATAATGCTTCAAAGCCCAGCTTAGCATCTGGATGTGCTGATTTTACCACTTATAACGATAGCAGGGTTTTGCTACTTAAACAAGATCACTTCAGGAATGAAGAACAGCTGCTGGAAGCTGAACGAGATGAAGGGAACAGACAGAAGAGACCACTTTGAAATATCTGTACTCCTATCTGGTTGAACATATATATCCTCAAACTGCCGACTCAGTCAAATATTTAAGAATTCTCCTGGAATTCCTCCTGATAGTGGCCTACCATAAATCAGCACCTCCAGCTGCCTTCTCCTGTCCTGGTTTGTCAGGACATTGCAGTTTGTCTCCATGGGTTCCCATATCTATCAGCCGCCATTATCTTTAGCTATCTCAATCACAGTAATGCAAAACTCCTCAGCAAGAAGCTATCAGCCATTATCAAATTCCATCTACGACATTTTTCTACTATAAGGGCTGTAGCCTAGTTTTCTGTTCTCCACATTGATTTTTAACAAAATAGAGTGTCAAGTACAAAGTTTCATTTATTATCTTCAAAATGCTCGGCATCTTGTGACCAAACGTGTCCAGAATAAAGATCATGGCCAACATGGCACAACGATGGTTTTAACATACTCAAAAGCAGAGAGCACTTTCCTACAAAAATCCTCAATTCCCAAAGCATCTTGATCTCACCTCTTCTTATATGAACACAAAGAAACGTACATATTAAGAAAAAAACACCACGTTAAAATAAACCCCACTAAGTGCACATGAAATTCCTCCCCCAGGGAGAGGATGTGAGAGAACAAACGGAATGTAACAGATGTTAGTCGTGCCATTTAATGCATGACTGAAAGGCTGAAGACACTTTGTTGATGAGGACAACATATGAACCTCTGCAGAACAGAATGGGATTTGCACTTCAGCATCATTAAAATTGAGGGAACAGCTTAATATAAAAGCAAAGACAATTCTCTTTTCACAATTAATAAATTGGAAACCATCGAGAACCCAAAGAAGATGCCTCAGAACATCTGATTTGCTACTAAAAAGCCTGTCAAAAATACAGAAGACTGCGCTTTACAATTAACATTATATCAGCCACAGAGGACACAGCGCTGTGGCCATCCTGGTCGATACTAATAGTGCTCTGTTTGTGATGTCTTGAATTGTTCCTGTGCATGGTTTCAGGATGTAAGTGGAGAGACTTCATTATAAACATTAAAAAACCTACTTAGTGAAACCACAAATGAAAGGCAAAATTCCCGTCATCAATATTAATTATAGGTATTATATCACAGCAGGGAAAAAATGATTACATACTCAGACTTTCTTTAAATAAAATGGAATATTTGTTTTGTGTATCACTGATACTACATTTGAAAAAAGCTATAATTAATAAAACATAAAAATAAATATAAAGAAATTATAATAGTTGTAGTTGCTTGCAGTTACTTAAAACCCTCAGAGTTCAACTCAGCTCCCACAACAGAAGCACTGAAAGCTTCAACATGTTCAAGTAGCATTAAAAATACTTCAAAATATAAAAATATTTAGGGAATGTTAACCACTTTCCTAAATACTAGTCAAAGCTAAGAGAACTACCAGAGATGGTCAACTTATAGTATTTTTACAAATCTTTATGTTATGCAAACAAGATCTGTGAAATTTTCAGTGTAGACTTCTTTTGTGAAATTTCAGGCTGACAGGAAATATAAACTACTCTCTACAAAATGGAGCAGAATTACAGCATCAGTGATGACACAACTGATGTATTTTATCATCTCCATGATAAATGTACAAAAAATATTATTCTGGTTGGAATGTCAATGACTACTTAGAAGTCATATTCATCATTAAATATAAACCAATTGATTATGGATACTGTAAGTCATTTTTAAAAGAAGCAAAACACAAATTCATTATCATTCATCCCCTGGGAAAGAAGGGCAAATTACCTGTAATCATTCTTGGAAGGAATAATATACCAGGATTCCTAACTTTGCATGCAAGTAATAACAAGGTGTTTTGGCACACAGAGACCAATAAATTAGTGAAAGTCTTAGATTTTTTTTCCTGTTTTCTTATTTAAAAATAACAGCACTACCTTACTCATGCCTGTTTCATATTTCTCACTGATTCAAGGGCATACTCATTATATAGCATTATATACCCATTACATGGGCAGAGCTGTCAGGCAAGCGAACATGCAAGTCTTAAAGAAGGCAAGACTAAATCAACCTTCAAGAAACTTCAAGTAACTGCCCAGTTTGCTTTCCAACAAAAACGAGCTCTGCTTTCCAAAAAGTTGAAGGTCATGCTCAAGGACTTCAAATGCTTATGAACACGAGAACAAGCTAACTTCACAGACATCTCCACACAGGCAAGGAATAATGGTAAGATTTAAAGTGGCTGCTTTGCTGCATTCTTACAGGGGCTAAAAAGCACCCCAAGAAACCTCTAAATTCTGCACATAATTAAGTACAGCTAATGAAGTTGTGTTCTCAAAACAGAATCCAGAAACTTGAAAAACTGACACAGCAACTGCATGGATCTAGCCAAGAGAAGCAAAAGGAACACTGCTCTTCTGAACTTGACTCCTCCAAGAATTTAGGTACCTGACCAAGGCCCTTCTGCACATTGGGAATTACGTCCAAGAGCACCACGAACAGCATTTTCATAGAATACTTTCCAGGAAGGCAGAATCTGACTGGACGAGTTCACTGTTTTTAGAAACACGGTATTGATCTTTTAGAAAATAGGTTATCCAGGCAGAAATGGGAGTCCTGGGATGGAAATCCAGACTTTTTTACACTGCCAGATGAAGTCTTTCCCTCAGGCAAGGGGGAGCCTGCTCTCCTGCCAGCCACCAAGTCCTTCAACATTGACTGTGCAGCATCACACATTCAACAGCAGGGATAATGATCAGTCTATAAGACTCTTCATATAATGCTTGCAGGAGATGTGAGCCTCAAACACCCTGATTGGAAGGTTATGAAGCATATCGTACTGGAAGCAAAAGCCAACCACATCCCAGGCCCCATTAGTATGAGTTTAGCCAGAAGTGATTATTCCCCTCTACCCAGCACTTGTGAAACCACACCTGGAACAACCCATCCAGTTTGGGGCTAACCAGTGCAAAAGAAACAGTGACACACTGAAGCAGCAGAGACACCAAAATGGTCACAAGGCTGGAGTACATGATTTACAAACAGAGGCTGAGAGGCTGAGTATTCCTTAAGCAGAGCAGAAGGCTAAGGGGAGGTCTTACCACCCCTCACAATTGCCTATTGAGGGGTGCAGAAAAGACAGAGCCAGATTTTTCTTGAAGGTGTACAAGGGACAGACACCTTGGGACACGGGAAATTCCAACCAGGCATAAATAAAACATCTCCTGCTTTCAGGATGGTCAAATATCAAATATTTGGTCAAATGCCCAAACTTTGACATGCAGGGAGCTCTGAACAAACGCTTGGTTGTGTAGCAATGGTTAGGTGCACATCTGAAATTTCTTAGAACACCTGAATCTTACATGCTCCCAAGACCAGGCATAGTTTTAGCAATTTGGGGGATTATTCTCTATAAAAAGTTAAGCACGGGTGTTCAATGCAAAGAAGCACACTACTTACTAAATGTTACTATTGGTGAGTGCTGCTTTGCTTCTATTTCAAACAGAAATGGCTCATTCCACAAACAAATACCAGCTCCATTTTTTTACATTACATTTTATTCTGCCATCAATCATTATACTACCTGTTCGTTTACAATTCTTACTGCAGTTTACAAAAATAGCATTTGAATGAGGATTCACAGTAGCTCCTGTACAAATAAGATATGCCAGTTTGCTAAATGATAGGTAAGTACTAGTGTAAGAATATATGTATGTATGATTTTCATTTAACTAAATACTATCCACAGGAGACATCAGCAATTTAGCTTTGTCACCTGAAAAGCTGAAACAGCAAAATCTATGCATGATCCATTTTTGTGGTTGTTGGAACTTATTACGAAATGTACTAGCTGTAAAAAATTAAATAGGATGATAAATATTCGTTCTGAAACACGCAAAACCTAAGTTCCTGTAATTGTTCTTATGTAAAGCAAAACACATATAACAAGCAACTCTATCAAGCAACGTGGCAGGTGGTTTCTGACAGATGCATTTGATCTTTCTTTGTTTAATACAGAACAGGCTGTCACTAAGTGACAAAGTGAACAAAACTTTCCCTGCGTTTGCTTTTTGATGGGTTAACCACAAGCGGCAACAAGTCGGCTACTTTCCTTTTTTAATGACTTCTTTCAATACTGGTTACACAAAATCTCGGTACTGATAAGTAGTAAAAGGAATCTTTGTAACTACATTGGGACTCCTTTATAATATTTTCAAAGCATACTACACTAGATGGGTAAATTCATTGTCCTGATGTCCAGGGATATCCAATACACATTTCTACTTCAGTTCCCAGATGCTCACAGAGGTTACCCAAGAGATTTTCATTAATCTCTATAAAAAAGAAGATTTCCTATCTGATGTAAAACAAGAGATACAGCTCCAACAGTTGCTCCCCCCATGACAAACCCTTCAGTCCCGGAGAGTGAAGCAAGCAAATGAATCACAGAATCACAGAATTTCTAGGTTGGAAGAGACCTCAAGATCATCGAGTCCAACCTCTGACCTAACGCTAACAGTCCCCACTAAACCATATCCCTAAGCTCTACATCTAAACGTTTTTTAAAGACCTCCAGGGATGAAACATGCCCAGGAAACATGCACCTGGACAAAATGCATGAGATTGTTGGCTTCAGAACTTTTCCTAAATTTGAAACTTTTCAAAAATTTGAAAAACTAGGAGTATACATTAATAAACATCTGGCAGACAGGAAATCATGTGAAGTGTATTGATAATAGCTATTATCACCATTTCTTCCTAGTTTTACAACAAAGATGGACAAATTCTGCTCTCCTCAAACCGGAGTTTAATATCTGAAAATACAGAAAAGACATAGCAGTATGTCTAGCTACCTATCATAGCCAAAAGGTTTTAACACAGACCCCTACAAAAATTTCTTAACTAGTAAAGTAGTGACTATAGTTTCATTTTATTAGCTTATTTTTCTGAATTTCCAAATTCATGACCGTTTAGAGATCATATATAAATATACTGAAATTTCCGTACAAATCTAATACAAAAGACTACCTAGAAATAATGAAACTGGTAAGTAGAATAGTTAGAAATTGCCACAAATAAATTAATCAGCACAACTATTCCCAACGTTTGGTTGAAATTAACTCACTACTTTGGGCTGGCTTTAGTTCTACTACAATGCATTTATTTTTGCTTTAACAATTTTTACAATACAAGACGGACACCAGCAAAAACAAATGAACAACTTCACTTTCAGTCAGCAATTACTACAGTTTGTAGGATTAATGTACATTCTTACGTTTTTCCTTTATATTTATGGATATGAGAAGAAAAAGAAGGAATTCTTTAGGGTGAAAAAGGTCTGCTTACACCAATGCGATCTTGTGGTATTCTGTGCCCTGAATAGGAGGCTAATGTGACATTTTCTATGCCACAATGATAAATATGGCTTAATTAAAAAAAAAAAAAAAAAAACGGTTTCCAAGTTGAACACTAGTTTATAGAATAGTTTATAGAAGACTTGGCTAAGGTTTGAAGACCTAAAATTAGATTTACAACACCAGCTGGGTCATTGCATTGGAAGTGTTCCTCTTGCAGTCTTCCCTTGGTCTGTCCCTGTGCTTCATTCCCAACGAACTCAGGATATGAAGATGCTGAATAGGACAAAATCCTACTTTTGTAATAAAGCAGAAATCTTTTAAATTGGACTTGATATAAGGATTCTTATGTATGCATATATGTATAAGACATCAAATATCTTAGAAAAAATGATATTGGCAGGAAATGATACCAGAGGCAAACAGTGTGAATTAGCAATTGAAAAAACTTTCATTTCAAAAGCCTTCTATCACCAAAAGACAGTGTGTTAATAATGAATGGTAAGCTAATCAGAATGCCTTATGTGAATGACAAATACACAACTGGAGGATGGGCTATGTTGGATAATTTATTTAGTCACCATCTGCCCGAAGGCCAATTTGCTGTCCCCTCCATCTCCTGTGGCCCAATAACCAAAAAAGCAACAAGCACTGATCGGCCTGATCCTGAGAAATATCCCAATGAGACCAAGTTTAAGAAAAAAGGCGTCTCAAGCAGCTACTTGTAAATAACAAACAAAACCTAGAAGTCAAGAGCCAAAAGCTATCTCAACAGTTCTTTCTCTTTTTTACCTTTTCCCTCCTTTTTCCAGTTTCTCTAATTGCCATCACCAGATGATAAACCTCCTTCATCGCAGCAACTCCATGACTGCAGCACCCCCATGAGCCAAGGAAGAATAAGGCAGCTTTTTAGGCAGCAATGCCCTAACTATTCAAGCTAACCCGGCTTCACGCTCTTTCTTTCTCCAGCAGTGAGTTGCAAATAAAACCAAATGGAAGAGGTGCATCTTCCTTTTCCTTGTTTTCCTTTACCTTCCCTTTATGCGTGTTTGTCTGTAAAAGGAAGAAAAATCAAACTACCCATGGCAGCTAAAGCCCATTGTCCTTGAGTCTTTCCTTTTTTCCTAATGGGATATATAAATGACTGCCAGATAGCAACAGGACAATTTTTTTTAAATTCCCTAGCTAGCACAAAAAGACCAGGTGATAGCATTAAGACAAAAGCGTTACTTAACTTTTTTACACTTCAAAATCTTTTAATTGTTTTCTTTCTTCTCCTGTCACTTTACCAAGAGCTTTTCAAAGATTTCTGTGGTCATCCATTCAGTAGGATTAAGTAGGCCCACCTCTCCCTTCTCAAAACTTTGAGTTTTTTTTAGCTACTCAGTGTTATAAAGCTATTTGCTGAACTCATCCACCCCCTCAAAGCTGACAGAATACCACTCTGCTATCACAGTTCAGCCAGTCTGTTACGATTAATCGGCACTCTGGCAGCCTCTTGAGCGTTAAATGCTTTGTGAAATATAGGATAAAATGAGCTCTCCTTCAACAAATCAGAATTTTTGATCACAAAACAGGCAGGAGTAAAGTAGTACAATATACAAGGTAGTAATACCATATCCAGGTTAGGTAATCAGGATGAAATCAGAAGTACATCTTGCAAAATCCATTTTTTTTTGTACGATCAACCAGCAAATCGATTAGTTTCACCATTCCAGTTTGGAAGGAAAAAAAAAAAAAACACATTTCAACAAATAGAGAAGTGAACTGGAATTTAGTTTTCCTATCAATTGCATTGTGATCTGGCAAAATTATAGGTTCCTTGCAAAGACAGCAAGGCCCATGAACTACAGCTGTTCAGCCTCCCATTTTGCCAACTGCTACAATGCTCACAATGTGTTCAAATAACCTATTGTCACACTGAGAAAAGATAGGGTAAATGGCAAATACATAGGATTATTTCATTTTAATATAAATATTAAATATACTTTTGCATTGTTTTTCGTTGGCATAGAGCTAATTTTCTTCATAGTGGCTCATAGGGTCTATACTTTGGATCCGTGACCAGAGCAGTGTTGATTACACCCCGATGCTGTAGTTATTTGTAGTTATTCCTGTGTAGTGCCTGCACAGCACCAAGGATTTCTGTTTCTTACCCTGCTCTACCAGCAAGGAGGCTGGGGGTGCACCAGAAGCCGGGAGGGGACACAGCCAGGACAGCTGACCCCATCTGACCAAAGGGAGATTCCAGACCACACAACTTCTGCTCAGCAACAAAACCAGGGAAAAGCAGGAGGAAGGGGAGGACATGTGGAGTGAGGGCGTTTGTCTTCCCAAGAAACTGTTATGCATGATGAAGCCCTGCTTTCCTGGAAGTTGCTGAGCATCTGCTTGTCAATGGGAGGTAGTGAATGAAATCCTTATTTTGCTCTGCTTGCATGCACAGCTTTTGCTTTACCTATTAAACTGTCTTTATCTCAACCCACGAGTTTCCACACTTTTACCCTTCTGACTCTGTTCCCCATCCCACCAGTGGGAAGTGAACAAGCGGCTGCCATCAGGGTTAACTCACAACAACTTAAAAAAAGATAAAGCCCAGTTTCCATCTCAGAAAAAAAATAACCGAGGTGATTCTTTGATTTTACTGCAAAAACTTTTGAATAC
This sequence comes from Aythya fuligula, assembly GCF_009819795.1. Taxonomy (NCBI): domain Eukaryota; kingdom Metazoa; phylum Chordata; class Aves; order Anseriformes; family Anatidae; genus Aythya; species Aythya fuligula. Next base: position 138,812,987 of record NC_045560.1, on the reverse strand, counting down.
AATTTAAGAGATTACTTAAAATCTTAGAAAGAAGACGTAACAACATTTAGGTAGCAGCAATCTCCGGTTCTTTTGTGCTTCAGTTACCGCCTTTGTCATTTTCTGCGTTGGTATTAATTTACAGACATATGGTTAGGGAAGATTCAAGCTGATATTTGCACACTTTGCACCACTGCAATGTTTTCTAAAAATGCTAATTTTGCAAATCAACTATTTTATTTCATGTTTACACCAATCCAGATGGACGCTGTCTTTATATCAAATCAGAAAGTAGTATCTGCTTCATTTAGCACTCCTACAAAATTAGTTAACTACTTACTTGCCACTTTTATAAAACTTCTGCTTTGAACTTCTTTAACAACATGAAATAAAATGTTACATAAAGCATAAACAATTTGTGTACTGAATGCACGGGTAAGCTACCTATCCAACCTACACTCAATAAAAACTAATTCTGGTATCTAAAAACTTGTCGCCAATAAATAGTTGAAAACTAAGTGAAATTCTCTTTTCCTGAATTTAAGTATCTATTCTATATGAGGCATACTACATTTATAAGAGTACATTCACAGACAACAACCTTCTAATTCTCCCACAAATACATCTACAAGAAAAATATTCCTTTACACTCAAGAGTTGCCCCAGAGTTCTCCCAGTGCTATCAGACACTACAGAGCTTTTATCTGTTTAGAGTATATGCAATCCCCAAAAACAGTAAAGATAACAGTCTTAGTATGTTCTCTTCATTCTTTTGAGTGCTTCTACCATAATAAGTACATTTTCATAATTTTTCACCTACACTAATATGTCCAAGATAGCATTCTTCTGACAATGAATCAAATTTTATTTTGATTCACTGGCTGATTTTTCACTGCATTATATCTTATGTTACCTTTAATGCCTATCAATTTTTGGCACAATTATTTACCTAAATTCCTTTTCCTGATATCTGAATTTGTTAGTGATGAAGCAGATCAGGAAAAAAAAAAAAAAAAAAGAGTTAATTCAAAATTCCCAGAGTTTAAAGTTTAGTAACTATGAAGCACTAAGATTTTTTTTAGTGGTTCTGTTTATATAACTGGGGTCTATATAAGATCTATATAAACATATGGATTCATATAGGTGTAGATTAATGAATATTCTTGTTTTATGAATATACAAAAATGACTATGTACTTACCATTATAAAATTGTATAAAGCTACTGTATAAAACTTCCTTGCTTTTCCACTACTTGGCCTGACACACTGCATTACAAGTTTAGATTTCATTTCTTTAATATCTTCTATAAAGATTTCTCTATTTACAAAAAAAAAAAAAAAAGCTGCTAGAGAATACATTAAAAAAAAATAAGACTAAATCTGATGATATTATATTGAACAGCACTCTTTGAAGGCAGGCCTTACCATTAGACAAAGAATGGTCATCAGCTGGCAACTAAACAAACAAACAAAAAAAAAACCTTTGCAAGTAACTGCAGATCACACAAACTCAAATTCTTAGTTTTAGAAGCCAAATCTTACTTTTCATTCTCAAAGAGAATCTTTTAATCTGAAGATCAAGAAGTGTTTGGACAACACTCTCAGAAATATGGTTTAATTTTAGGTAGTCCTGTGTGGAGTCAGGAGTTGAACTTGATGATCCTTTTGGGTCCCTTCCAACTCAGGATACTCTATGATTTTTCTATAACCTAAGCTGAATGAAACTGTATCTGAAACAATAGCCCTGAGCTTCTATGAATTATATGAGGTTTTGATCCAGACACTTGAAATGAGAATCGAAGGGCTCTTTCCCCTGAGCTCCCTGCTAGGATCAGGCATCTTACAGGATATGTAATATAATCTTCTATATAATTTCATATGTATTACACTTACTTCCCACCTCAGCAAGAAATAGATCACACAAATTTCAAGCACTGCTCTGCTAATTCTGCTGACATTCACAGGCAGCATGTCCCATTGTGCTCCTTCTATGAGTTCAGGCAGAAACCTATGATCAGTTACTGTTAATACTTCATTAGCTCCTGTAACAGAGATAAAACCTTCTAAAGGTTCCATCCTTACCAGTATCAGTACAAGGCAACCTGATGTGCTGTGCTCGTACATTACCACTTCTGTTCATAAAATGTAGAACTGAAGAGTTAGAACATACATTAGAAAGCTAACATTGATGGGATTGCTACTTCAGTTCTATGCATGTATTTAAAAAATTGCATGTTCAAACATTGTTTTTCCCAAAGATCATCTGCTTCACTTAGTAGAGATGTCAGCTGTCATTTTGCTAAGCAGGAGTTATTCAGTGTTTTATGTTCTCATTTCAGATGCCATTGGCCCCATGCTGAATTTACTGTGCACTATTCAAACTCTGCTCTCACCACAGAATTCATTATTTTCAGTGGACTTTTCAATTATTCTTGCTTTTTTAATCTAGACCTTTAAAAAAAAAAGATGAATCATGGTTAATAGAAAATTCTTCAAGATAATGTAAGCCATGGATAGGTTCCCATCCAGTGTGAGAATCACACTTAACACTTAAGATCAAACTTAGCTTGAGAGTACACTTGCACTCAACTACTTCCAGTGCTGCTCACCCAAAGTTTTATGGCATAACTTCTCTGCCAGGTGCTGCATCACACCTGTAGGCCACTGATGCACAATCCTCAGCAAGATCAGCAAATCTCAAAGATGTAGGTGCACTTTGCAGTTGATATTGCCATTGCTGGAGCCCTCAGGCTCTTATATCCAGTGTAGCTAGCAATTTTTGTGGTGCTTTCAGAGCAGTCAAGAAACAATTCTGATAGCCTTGAATGCTAGCATCTTTGGATACCTCTGATTCAGAGTCAGAAAGACAACAGAATTTTGTATAACAAATGAAAGGTAAATTATTCTAGACATCCAGGATGAAAAGTGACATCCAGAATATAATCAATATCCTAAATCTAGACCTATATATAGGAAAAAGGAAAAAAAATATTTTAACCTAAATAACACACTAGAACTTAACATAGATTCCTTCGTAAGTATAAAATGTTTCAGAAAAAAAGTATACAGAAGGAATAATCCTTAAGAGACTTTCTACTTCTCAGGTAAAAATGGCAGCTAACGCAAAAGATGCATTTGTACAGAGATGGAGGAGTGATTTTATTGTCAAGGAGTAAAACTCAATGACAATAAAAAATAAAAGCTCAAATTAATCTACTACCACCATGAGTAGTATCATGTACTGACGTCTGAATTGAAGAGGAGATTCACCTTAGGATACAATACAGAAAAAAATAATTTCTCCAAGTGAGAACAGCTGAGGAACTGAAAGCAGAACAAAGTAATGTCACTACACACTCCCCACCACCTGACCATCCATGATCCACAAGAGAAGAAGGCTTTTGGTTCCACACATCAACACTAGATTCTGAATAATCCCTCATTTTCAAATCTCTGTAGTATAGCTTCTTAGGAATTCATATTTAATCTGGCTCAGACAGAGTGAATTTTCTTCAGTGACCCATGTGGTGCTGTTTTTGGATCTGTGACAAAAACAGTGTTGATAACACCACAACGTTCGGGTTATTTCTGAACAGTGCTTGCATAGCATCGAGGCTTTTTCTCACACTAGGTTTTTGAAACATTTTGAAAATTCCTTTCCTGTTCAAGCACAAGTCCAGTGAGAAGCCCACCTGACACTCCAGATTGACCTGAACTGCCAGATTGGAAATTTATCTAGTGAAACTCTGACAAATAGTTTTCAGATCCTTTGCAGTTCCTTCCTATTTCTGAGATCAAATGTCTGGCAAATCGCTACAGTTCTTCCTAACATGTCTTCACCCAGACAGACATCAGAGAAGGTAAGAATGGCTGTCTGACAGAAGGATACCATACTGCCTGCCAAGCAAGGCCTGAAGCCAGAGGACTTTTTTCAGAAGCAGCTTTGTGGAAAAGAGATGAACCAAAGACCATAAAAAGTTTTAAGAAACGAACTTTCTGATTGAATATGAACAGTCAGGAAATTAAAAAAAAACAAATACATAAATTTAAAAAAAAGTAATAGTGGAGGTTCAAAATAAAAGAGAAGCTGTTCTATTTTAAACTTATGGAATCCAAGATGTGCTTCATATATTTGCATTTCTCAAGTATATCTATTCTGCACAGAAATCATAAAGGCTAAAAAAGTTCTTTAGACCATTATAAAAGTCCCTCGGTCAGTATTAGGAATGATGGAATCATAAACCAAAAAGAAGTAATTGAAGATCCTTTCCAACCCAGATGATTCTAGGATTCTATGCTCCATCAGTTACTGGTGCCGTTCTTTACCACGTACCTAGAGTGCTTCACCTTGTTTTGAAAGAATCGAGTAACAAGAGGTCTAGCAGTCTGTAATAGACTACTCCCATAGACTAAGATCTCATTCCCAGAATTTTATCAACATTTCATACATTTGTTTTTTTACCTTCTTTTCTTGATTTCCTGCTAAAGTTGTGTAGACTGCTATACCTTTCCCCTTTTATTGTCATTTAAACCTGTAAAAACATGATGAAAAAATAAAAAATCCACATTTCTTTTGGAGTTCCAAACAGCTTTGCAGTTGCCTGAACAACTCCTCATCCATCAACTTACTTCTAACAGGCTTAAAAGGTGAATGCAATATTCTAGCAAAAGTCACATAGGAAAGGAATGGTGACATCTCCAAAACAATGGAAATTAATTCAGGAACCACTCACTATGCCTACATTAGGAATGTTTTTCATGCATAGAAATTCTGGTATACAACTGCAGAAAAAAATGTATTAAAAAAAAAAATTGAAAAATTGCTATAAAAGACAGGCTATACTTGAAGAACATAGTCCTTCCTGCTGAACATGTCATGCTAGTTAAAAAAGTTTAAGGGTGTCTCGATTCACAGCTTGGCAGCACAGCAAGTTGTTAACTACATTTTTATACCCCTATTTATGCTAGCAGAAATCTGTCCTAGATTTCCAAGTACTTCAATTGCTTTTGTGAAGTTACCTATCCTTCTGGTTGCAAAAGCAACAGTGTCTTAAGGGCACTCAGCAGCCAGGCCTACTTCACGTCTGTTTCTACCCCAAGTCTGCGTTGCAGTTGCAAGATTTAGACTCGCAGGCTCCCTCCAAACACCAGCAGCCCTTCTGTGCTGTGCGGGTGACGGAGCCCTGGCACAGGCTGCCCACAGGCTGTGGGCTCTCCTCCTTGGAGCCCTTCAGCAGCCGCCTGGACGTGGTGCTGGGCACCCTGCTCTGGGTGTCCCTGCTTGGGCACGGGTGGCACCGGCTGGCTCCAGAGGGCCCTGCCAGCCTCAGCCAGCCTGGGAGTCTGTAAATCGTGAAGTTCCTCTAGAATCTCTCATAGGCACTTTTTCTATTTAATTTTTCATTCATCTATGCTACAAAAGTATAACACACACTTCTGCTGTCAACAGCAGGCTAGGCACCCCACCAAAACTGAAACAGACCGACAGTTGGTACCACACAGGCCTGCTGATGAGAGGGACAACAGCAGAAGCCATAACAAGAACAGAATAATGGCCAGTGGCCTCTGAGCCACCTCCATCTCCTCAGCCCCTTCCCAAAGGGTTGGCTATGCCCACATGGCCATGGCCAAACATCAGGCAATGTGGGACCCTGAGCCAAACCGAGCTGGGTCTTCCCTCCCCAGACCGCTACCTGAGGGCAGCAGGGCAGCCACGGGGCCTGGGCAGCAGCGGCAATGCAGCAGCTGTGTGTGTCTGTGACTGCCTCCATCTTCCCACTTGTGTGGGAAGTGGGGGAAAAATAGAGTAAAAGTAGGGGAAAATAACAGAGAAAGAATCACGGAATCGTTAAGGTTGGAAAAGACCTCTAAGATCACCTGGTCCAACCATCCCCCTACCACCAATGTCAGCCACTAAACCATGTCCCTAAGCACCATGGCCAACTTTTCCTTAAATGCCCCCAGGGACGGTGATGCCACCACTTCCCTAGGCAACCCGTTCCAGTTCCTGACTACTCCTTCTGAGAAGAAATGTCTCTTAATTTCCAACCTGAACCTCCCCTGGCACAACTTGAGGCCATTCCCTCTAGTCCTATCAATAGTTATCTGTGAGAAGAGACCAACTCCCAGCTCCCCACATCTTCCTTTCAGGCAGTTGCAGAGAGCAATAAGGTCTCCCCTGAGCCTCCTCTTCTCCAGACTAAACAACCCCAGCTCCCTCAGCAAAAGAAGCAACACGTTAAAGAACAAAAAGGTATAAATGGGCTGAGATGGTTTAAGCAGATCCAATCTTTCTGGCTCTGAAGAGTGATACACTAGCATACCTTCCAATTAGAGAAGTGAGAGGAAAATACAGCTCTGCCTACAAAATAATTTGCCTACAAAATAATTTACCTACAAAATAGTTACAAAGTGGACCATAACACATGATTGCTTAAGACATCTCGAGTCTGGACTTGGGGACATAATAGTCACTCCTTCTGTGGTCTCATCTCCCATCCAGCTACGCTCTTAAAAAAAAAAAAAAAAAAAAAAAAAGACATAGTAATGGAGAAAAAATATCAATTTCCCTTTTAAAAGCAAAATGAACAATGATTTTTTAATTACAACATCTAATACTAAATATGTGGACACCAGTAGGAACTTGGCATTTCTCCCCTTTGCTTCAAACTCTTCCTGATTGTCATCTCTGCATACACCTCACACAAAAATACCTCTGTTTTCAATAGATGGTTATAAAGGAGCCTGTACTTAGGCATGTTGGATACTGAAACTTACTGGTGGGAGTTAGAAAATAATCTTCAGCAGGCACTTCTGTGCATTACGTGGAACCCTCTGGCCTGTAGGAGTCTGGCACATTTTTCCAGCTCTGCACTCGCAGAACATGGTAAAAATGCAGTACAGTACCAGCTTTATACACCTCCCACTCTATCAGGAAACACTGTCATGCCAAATTTTCTAACTGTTACCAAAAAAAAGATGAAAAAAAAAAAAAGAGATGGAAATAGCTATTATGGAAATAGCTATTAAAGATTTAAATAAATAAATTTAAAAACATTAACACCTGGCAAGAACAGCACTCCATCTGTTCTGTTATCTAAATTACAGGCACATATACCATTTTAACAAGATTTCCAGCTAAGTAAATAAATCCTGTACTATGACCACATACACATATATCTATATCCTCTAAATTGTTACAATTAGCGCTGCTTTAGTCTTTTTAAAGCAAACTACTAATTCTTTACCAAAATTCTTAACAAAAAGATGGCAAGTTTATGGGGTTTAATCCCACATATCTAGCACATCCCCACATTTTAAAATGGCAGTTCTCAAAGCTTGGGTACTGTCAGCTAAACTCAATGGAAATGTGAAAAACTCAGGTGAAAAAATTTCTACAGAAGCAAAGTTACTGGAATTCTTTGAATGGATGATTGAAAAGAGTTGTAAGAAATCTTGAGACTGCACAGACAGGCAACTAAATATTAGATATTTTTCAGTGTGGATACGTACGAAGTAATGCACATGGAAAAATAATCCTAGATACAGCTAGAAAGCTCACTGATAAATTAGCTATTATAATTCAGGAAAAAGAAATTACAGTGGTAGTCAAAAATGGAAAGAGAAATAGCTTTGGGGATTTATTACAAAAAACAATATATTACTATATCACTTGATAAGAATATGGTATGCCCACATTTTTAACGTGTCTCAGTTCTAATAATTTCCCCTCTGAGAGAATACAATTTATTAAAAAAAAAAATAGCAAGAAAGACAGTGAAAGGGATAAGCAGCAGGGAATGATTTCCATATCCAAGAATCTACACATGATCCTTTTAAGCATTCAAGTTGAAATAGAGATAGACTGAGATTGTAAAATAAATAAATAAATAAATAAAAATAAGGAAGGGTTATGAAAAAAGTCTATTCAAACCCAGTTGATGCGGTCAAGGTGAATATGGCTTCCCTACTTTTCTCAGGTTAGTAGAGCTGTGTGTTACCTATTAGAGTTATCATATGGCAAATTTAAAAATAAACACAACCAAAGGGTTTTCTTCCACACTGCATTCATTCAGTTGGGAATGTGATGCACAGTATGTTACTAAAACCAGAGGTATAGTTTTTAAAAAAATTACAAAAAATTTACACACAACAGATCATCAGTGCCTCTCATGCCCAGTGGTGTGTGTACCATACCCAACTCAGCAAGTCTTAAATTCTGACAAAGTCTTTTCTGAACAAGGATAGCTACAAAAATGCCTGTTACGATATTAATTTCTAAAAATTCATGCCTCAACACTGTCAAATACAGCATCCTAGATACAGGTCCAGCAGGACCAGTTTGACTGTTTGAACATGTTACTCATTTAATCTGTCATTCACACACGCACGTCTGATTCTTGTATTATGGAGAAGGTGAGCTGAGACAAGGTAAATAAATTCAAAGAATGCACAAGTGATACAGCTCACTTCCCACTCTGCACTGAAGTTCAAAGCCAGTGTAGTTCAGCCCCCTTAGCAATCAAGATGGAATAAATCAGACTTCATTCCAAGTCTTGGAGAAAACCTAGAAAAATACAGAAAAAAATACTTATTCCCACTGAGGAGGGGGGAACTCATCTCTCCCAGTACTGAAAGATTAGTTCCCGAATTCCGCTGTATATTACTAAGCCCGAGTATTACAAATCTGTTTCCTTTACTATTTCAGTTCCCGAAGCCTCTTAGAAAGGCAAAGTGCACTGCTTCTTCCCCAGTGATCACTTAGTATTGAACTTCAAATACTTACAAACATACTAAAGTGGACGTCAGAATTTTCTCAAGCAAGTGGCAAGCTTAGTACCTTATATTTCTATGGGAGCTGAAAAACTGCCTATTTCTTCAGTGGGTGTAACTGTTTGTGGTGAAAATATGAGAAGTCAAAGGATCCACTGACATGACATCCCTGATGCTAAGGATTGTTAACTTCCTTGGTACACATATCACTTACTGAATTAGTGGAAGCTCCCCGTGGCCTCAGATCAAAACGATATTTTGGTTTAGTCAGAATTTTCTTTTGCAAAACCCCAATTAGTCTGATATGTGTCTGCACTGTTATACGTATTTCTGTTCACTATTTTCTCATGAATGCATGGTCATTCAATAGTGAATAATGTTTCAGAAACTATATGATTTAAAATCATGAAGCAGCTCAATATCTACATCTCCGTTGCTTCCAACAGTTTTCACGTTATTTTTATCCTATTCCTCACCAACCTGTAGAACAGCAGAGGCTAGTGTAACACATCTGATACCAAACTTCATTGCAAGCTGCATGACTCATGCTCAGTAAACAGATCAATGGATAGGTATTACAAAATGTGCATTATGTTTGGGTTGCACGGTCATTTCAGTTCTGGTGCCTCGTAAAGCTACATGTAGGAAGCTGCAATAGTAGTCTAGAATTAACATACTTTTCCTCAGTATACATTTACAATCTATGACTATTTTGCCTCATTAATTAAATTTTTGTCCTATCAACACTAGCTTCTCAAATTGGCCATTTCCATGGCATATCCTGCAAAGTCTGAGAAATGTCGTAACATTTCTTCATGTTTCATTTCTGTAAAAAAAAAAAAAATTATACATATATATATATATATATATATATATATATAAAAAGCCCTTTAGCTTACCCCTTAGATTCTTCAATCTCTGAATGACTCTGCCATAGCCTTACTTCAACCCTTCACAAATCCCCATTCTAGCAACAGTAAACAAAATTTCCTGCTGTGACAGTTGTCTCAGGCATGCACATTAGTAAATGTGATTAATTCTTCTTTCATCTAACCCCTTAACTTGGAAAATGGTTACTTATTAATAAAATCCTTACAAAATTAAACTATTTAATATAATATGAATGTTTAACACAAACTGAAACTCCTACAAGTACAATTCCCTAGACACTTAATGCCACATGAATTGACAATTTTTAATCCATAATTATTTTAGTACTTGAGGGAAAATTAATACCATAAGTTATCATAGGAATTGCAAATCTATGAGAAATAATCAAAACTCACACATTTTGCATTTGCTGTGAAGACATAACTATCTTTCTTTCCATTATCAGGTACAATAGTACACACCATCTGTAAATGCTAGAATATACAAGTAAGGCTAGGTTACTATTATCCTAAAGGAGCCAAAACAGCATTTTTGAAAGCCCCACAGAGTCATTCATACATAACTGGGAGTGATCTGCCAGGGCTCAAGTTGTATGGAGCTTTGGGTCAAGGTAAGGAAGAAGAAAAGGATGAGAAAAGAAGTGAAAAATAGGCATATCAACAGTAGAAAATAAAAACATAAAATATGCTCTGATTTTTTTATTATTATTTTTTTTTAACTCCCTGAACTTTACTAAAACTCTCTTGGAAAGTGCTGAGAAAACTGTACTTAAAAGCTTTAAAACACATGTGCATAATATAGCAAAAGCTATATATAAAGAGCAGTATATTCTTGATAGATGGTCATATAGATGCTCTCTCCTAAGCAACCTGCAGACAAAACAGGAGACACCAGTAGGAATCCTGCTTTCAATATACACTCTTAAAAAACTAACCTCTCAAATTCTGCCATTCTAACACTTTACAAAGATCTGATCCATTTATTCTTAATTCTCTGGCCAGAACAAATGAGCAGAATCTAAGAGTGCAAAGCTTTCTGATGGAAACACAGAAAATTTGCAGTGGTCTTCTGTTATTTTCTACTCATGTGAAGGAAAAGAGCCTGCTTTTCAAAGTGAGGACATGAGGCATTTTCAGATTTTCTTTGTTCAGCATATAACCCTCGTAACAGAAAGTTGTTTAGAATGAGCAAGGGGTTCAGGATGAGAATAAAGAGAATAACAAGAATAAAGCGTTAAGCTAACAGGTGAAAAGCAGAGGTTGATGAATTTCTTTACTCGTTTTTAGTCTGCCATGGGTATCATGTGCTGAGACTGAAGACAGAAGCTTTCAGAGCCTCAAAACTGACCACCACACCAAAAATGGTTTCTAAGCTAATAAAAAATTCCTCCTCGGTTTCACAGATCTTCAAAAAAAAAAAAAAAGCGAATGACTCTTTTTAAGAAAATGACTGTCCATCTGCAAGAAGCAGTCTTGGCAAATCTTTGTTTTTATTTGTTATTTTATCAACAGCAACAGCACCACAGTATCCAATGTTTCCACACAGCTTTGCATGTGTGGTCTGAATCAGGGAATAAACACAATTCAGGAACAACCTGCCATAAAATGCTTGAGGCTTGAAGAAAGGAAAGCAAAAAAGGGAAGGTAGCAGTCCATCTCCCAAGTGCAGACAAAAAATGTGCATCACCCACAAGCCAAGCTTCAAGCTTTTTTTAAACTTGAAATTCTGAACAAACACAGGAGGAAATATGAAAATAAAACCATCCAGTTTTTCTTTGGTTATCATGATATTTTCTTCAATTACAGCATGGGACATGAAAGTAGACTGGGATTTAGTCTCCCAATAAAAGCATGAGGCTACATCCTCAGCTAGAATAAATCAACATCTTCCAGAATACTTTTCTGACTAGGACACTTCTTCATTTGGAGAGAAGTCCAAAGACAGTACAGGAGAAATAACACTTTTCTCTAAGCTGCTTGTCTGTGAATAGTTCAGACAGATCCTTATTTCTCTTGCCTCTCCTTCTGCAGCTACCTCTTAATTTCAGAATTTTCAAATTCGGAGGGGAGGGGAGGAGAGGGGAAGGGAGGGCAGGGCAGGGCAGGGCAGGGGGTGTAACTGTGACATGCTGTTTATTATTCAAAGAAATTAAGAAAAAAAATATCTGGTTATAAATTAGGAGAAAAAAAAATGAATAAATCCACTGTGTACCTGATTTAGTAATTAACTCTAATTTTATTTAAAGTAACTAATTAACAAAGATGCATTCTTCAATGAAATACAGGTTAGAAACAGCTCCTAATTCTAAGTATCATTTCCTGTTTGCCTGTTTCATTTATAAATATTTATTGTTTGTATGTTCTCAGAATGAGCTCTCTTCTGGTTTGTCCAGCATTACTGGGAGCAGAGGCACATTTAAGAGTAGTGCCTTTGCGGAATGTCAATCACTGACGCATTTTAACAAAACTTGCAGGAAGGCAAATAGGTACTACAAATCTTACCATAATCCTGAGTAGACATCTACTTCCAAAACCACAAAGATTCCTGTTAGCTGCCCCCAGTGCTCGCAGTATAAATTAGATAGGGAAGAGTAGGGCAAGGCAGGCAATTAAATTTGTTCTCTATTATACCCTAAACATGGGACTAATGTGGTTGTCTGAGGAGTTAAATAAGTTTCTTGTTCTAAATGAGACAACAGAAGGCTATTTGTTAAGTGATAACAATAATTAGAAGTACATTTTGTTTGTTGGCTGCCTTGAATACGCAGAAAAGAATATTTAAACAGTAGAGCATGGATAATCTGGAGATTTTATAGCAGAAGTTTAGCCCCATATGCTGTTACATCAAGATCATGATGAAGCACTGATTCAGCAAGTGGCTTCAATCAGCAGGATGGAAACAATTTAACATCACATACACCTCTTGGGTAGAAAATTGGTTGGATTGCATAGTTTCAGTAGTTAGCTGTGAGACTCCCAGTCTGCCATAACAAGACAGGTAGTCAGAGTTAATCTGTACGGATCAGCTGCACTAAAATGTTCTTACCTGAGACATATGTCAGGTCACACATTATTAATGACAATATTTTCATGCATATTTGTGAGTGTACTCTAAGGCACAGACACTGTTCTGTAACAATTTTCTGTAACTGACTGAAGAGAGGAAGATGAAAGAGAGCACGGAGTTACATTTGAGACACCGAGACAGGAAAACATTCAAAATCTGCATAAGGAAACGATGATACAAGGTACAAACCTTGCAGCTAATCTGTTTTACAGAAGAATGAACACCAAGAATTTGGAAATTTCCTATGAAGTGGAATTACTGATTTATACCCAGCTTGATCGGGGCTCCAGGTTTTGCAACAAGCCACCTGACAAGCCCAGAACCAAGGGTCCTGGAAGCCCCAGCTGTCTCCGTTGCTGAAGAACTGGGGACTGAGCAACTCAAAGGATGCTGCTCCCCGCCAGCCTGCCGGCGAGCCTGCCAAGATGCTGAGGAGAGGAGCTGGCAGGAGTCCTGGTTTCTTCCAGCAGAATCCAGATATCAAAACTTGTCTGGCTTCTAGCAACATGTTGTCACGGTTTGAAAAGTCATCCAAAAAAAGAATCCTCCCAAAAACCGAAAAGATCTTTTTCATTACCTTTTTGAACATGCAGATCCCAACAAAGAGGTGAGAAGGTGCAAGGAAACCTTGACTATGCTCAGAACTTACAGAGGATGTGAAAAGATTCCCAGGAGAACACGTACAGGTGTAGTACTTCTGTACAGTATATGGCAGTAGGGAATTGTAGAGGTAGAGTTCAATTTTTTTTTTTTTAATTAAAACTCCACACATTAAAAAAAATGCTTCCTACCCTCAAGAGCTTTCTCGTGTCACTCGCCACCTGGATGAGCCTTTCAGCAGTGACACTGAGCAAAATCCATACACTCTCCCTTCTGCTTTCCTCCTCATGCTTCCTGAGTGCTGTGTTTGATTCTGTGTGCCACTCCTGCAAAGAAAGTCACTGCAGGAGCAGAGTAATATTTGCACTGAACAAAACCTCCCTGTATCACAGAGAGCCTTACAAGGAGAAAGCATTGCAGAAAAAAAGGAATTCTGAAAGAGTCAGTGAATGAAGAGAGGAAGCAAGCACTACCCAGTTCTGGCAAAGTCACAGTAAACATAGCTTATCCTTAAATACTGCACATCAAATTCAACCTTCTCCTTATCCCATTTAAAAATATGCAAGGAACTTTTGTGTCCATTTTAAACTGAGAGCCCTAGAAAGATAACCTACATCGAAATGGAGTGCTAGACCATAAAGTAAATAGAAAAAATACAGGGAAGATTTTGAGGCTAGCTGATGAGATCAGGAATGAATAATACGTTGTCACAGATCACTTCTTTGATCACTTCAACTGAAACCAGAGGAACTAATAGCAGCCAGATTTAGTGCTGTGGTTTCTCCTTTCCTTGCCCTTTTTTTTTCCCTCTGATGTCATATTACCTTTATTTCTGATCCAAAGAAATTTATGTTAGGGAGCTAAATTCATCCATCATAAATATCCCCACAACAGATAGCCTGATTTACAAAAATATTTTTTCTACCGTGTACGAGGCCTGAAAGGTCAGGTCAAATAAGCCCCACCTCATAGCGTTCAACAGTAAAACTGTTAAAATGAGAATAAATTGCCATTATTCACTACTGGAGTACAGCTAGGGGCACAGCAAGCTAATTGCTTCATTACAATGGACGGATTAGATTATTAAGAGTGAAATGATTATCAAGTGCACAGTCATGGGGTCATACTGGATTCTTCATTTCTCCTGGAGGCACAGCTGTACTGACGGCAAAGAGTGTTTCCAAAACTTAAGTATCCAGGAGGCTGCACTTTTTCTTTTCAAATGAGGACACTGTCACTCTGATTCATGCATTAATCATTTCCTGGTCAGACTGCTTCAACTTTGCCTAACAAGGATGAGAAAATACAACTTGTATAAAACGCAGCAACCTCGCCGTCAAACAAGAATAACCTGGGAGAAGATGCCTCCTCACGCCTGTGGTTAAAAATGTCACTGCATGGCAAACTAGATTTTGCTACTATAGATACTGCTGATTAATCCATAATGCAACGCACGCTGCAGGTGATGGAATTCAGGACAGGACCTGGGATGAACCTAAACATGTCTCCTGTGTACTGGGACTGAAATATCCTCACCTCCAGACCATCCACATCAGCTGTGCTTCACAGTACGCCACGGCTCTCACCTGATGCACACAGTGTTGCTTCTTTTTTGTGGAAGGCAGGACACAGGGGAATTGGAGAGAAGTGTCACAGGTTTGAATTTTTTCTTACTATGGAGTAAAACCTTAAAGCTGAGTTGCACACCTGGATCCAGACAAACTGCAGGGATCAGGAAACATATTCTGAGAAAGTACTGACAGAGCATCCTCAGTCTGGAACGGCAGCTCTGTAATTATTAACAATTACTAGACTGAGCTCAAATTCATATGCCCTTTAAAATGAATGGCCCGCCTTCTAATTGAAAACTTTTCTCAATAATAAAATCCTTCCTCAAGGACAGAAAATAACAGGAGCAGAAAGAAAGAGAGAAAGATGAACTATCTAAACTAAAGAAGAGCTATCCACGAGCCCTGTGGACAATGAGAGGGGATCTATTTTTGCTGGAAGGTCAGAGGATGGAACAAAACCTGTTCGTGCAGCTTCAGAGGCAACATTTGTTAAAGGCTCCGAATGTGTTTTGGGAGTGCGAAGGGATAATCTAAGCTTGTTCTTGGTACTGATCGCGTCCATTTTAGTGGCAGAGCAGAGAATCCCAAAATTTGGGAACAGAATGTTACGGTCAACGCCATCCCTACCTCTGCCCAGGAAACACCCACACAGGTGCTGGAGATGGAGTGCAGCAGGACTCAGTCCTGTCCCCCCCAAAAAAATGCAAGAGCTTTGTATCCTGCTGTGGTTTGGAGTTAATCCTCCAGGTGCCTCCAGTCAATCCATCCATCTTCTGAAGGATTTAGATCAATCTGCTCTAGCTAAAACTGGATAAAACAGCTTACTAAAATAAGGAAACATGGGAAAAACAAAACCAGTGTGGAAAGCTAGGCTACAACTTACTTTAAGTGAGCCTGACAGATTGGGAGAGCGCAAGTAGGTTGTAGCAAAGCAAGAAAGTGAATAAGCAAACGAACAGAAACCGATAGCACCCAGGCTCTCGCATGTTGACTGGCACGGCTGTCTGTCACCAGCAAATTAAAAACAGCACTTCAGTTTGAAACCCTGCAGCTGACAGCACAAAAAAAAAGCTTCAGCTATCAAACGCCAACTGTTAGAAATAACGTTAATTAAAGACGCCCTTTTCAAATTCCTGTACTTTGATTCTTGCTTGACTAAACTGGATAAATTTAGCTGCAGACAGGAGTTAATTTTGTCAGCTCCCATGAAGACGTATTCCTTCAGCAACAGACATACAGGGATTTGCCACTGAAAAGAGCTACAAGAAAGATAGAGGGAAAAAGATCATGCACGACACTACAGCAACTATTTTTACCTGTTAGTTACTATAGATAAAATAGGTAAAAGTGTTTTATAGTGTAAGACAGACAGTAAAAGCGTTTTACTCAGAAAAATTCTCCTAATGAGACCTAAAAAATATTGTTATTTAGTATATATAGCTTTACATAGTAACTATAGTAACTATATATAGTTAACTGGCCTTAAAAAAAAAAAAGAATGAGAACCACTGAAAGCCCTATTGTCCTCCCTTTATCTATTGCAAACAAATAAAAAACTAAAAGATGTGTCTACATACAAGATGATGTCACAAGTGTAGATATCAAATTGCAATTTCCTTTCACTCCCTTTTTATTACTGCACGCACAATCCTTGCTACACATGCGACAGCCTTGAACTTTAACCCAAAAGCTTTCTGGTGTTTGGGGAATGTACACGAGGTTCAATGTTTACTAAAATGCCAACTTTTATACTGTGTGTATTCCACAAACTGTCATCACACGAAATTATTTACAGGTACCAGAGCAGCTGAAGAGGCGTGAGGTTAACAAAATATGATTAAAAAATAAAATAAACGGAGAGAAAGAAAACTTTTGGGCTTTTGTTTCAAGATTTCTCTGTTATGAGTACAATGCCTCACTTTAGGTTACTTTTCTCTCCACTCTTCCACCTGCAACGATGCCACTTCAGGACCTACAAATTCAGTGCTTAAATTCTACAGGACAGGCCAGAGGCCGTCTGCAGTCTCTCACTCCCACATTGCCATTATAAATTTTGACATAAATGATGAGGAATAATGGACCTAATTCTTTTTTTTTTTTTTTTTTTTTTGACAATAAGATTAAATCAGAAGCGATCTAATGACTTCAGTAGACTTATAACAGAATAAAAAAAATGCAAGTTAATCCAAAATCGGGCTCAGCCATTTTATTACAAAACAAAAAAAAAATTCAGGAAAGCATCACAAAGTGTTTCATTTGCCAGTGGTATGGTATAATCCAAATATTTTCTGACAAGCTTCATCTGTAAAAAAATGAGTTAGGGAAACTGTCTAATTTTAAATTAATCTGTATTAAAATCTATAGAATTGAGAGACTTAAATGGTCACCTCACAGAAACTTTTATATATAACCTGGACATAAAATACAAGAATTGGAAAATCCAAAACTTGTGTAACCTAAATATAAGTAAAATTAAAAATATTAAAACAGTATTTGTATAATTTGATATTTGGAGTACTATAATAAATATATCACTTCTTGTGTGGAAACAGTCTTGTTTAAGATGAACATGCTGTCCATAATATTTTCCCTATCTCAAAATAATCCCATTGGTATCTCAGATGGATCTCTACCCAGGATATAATAGTTCCACCCTCATTTTCTTTAGAGAAAAACACCTAGCATGACTGCATCTTCTTTACATACAGCATTAGGAGGAAAGACCTTTTAATATTTCATTTCCCACTAACACAGGAATTCAAGCCAGCGGTACAAACTAGAACTCTAATCCAGTCGGACACTAGGCATTTGTAGAAGCAGACACTGAGACAGTATGAATATTAACCTGTGAAAAAGTAAAAGCTTACTATGCCCTCCAGATATTTGTGCCTAATATTTATAGAAAAAAAAATGTTTAAAAGAAAGATATTTTTAATGAAATTGCTGGTTTCTAAGTGAATGTGACATTTTAAAAAATACATAATTTATTCACATTTTGGGGCAGCACATCATTCCAGAAGAGTGGACTGTGATTCTGAAAAGAGAATCACCACTCTCATTTGGGGTACAACGCATGTTAACATGTTAAAATATTGTTTCTGTAGTAATTTTTACCAGTAGCCTAAAGGGAAGGCATAAGAAAGGGGATAGATGTTTGATTTTTCAGTAAAATGCAGATCAAAGATGACTGCTATAGCAATCCAAGAGAAAAAAATACTTTCTGTCCAATAGTAGATTGTAGCTCCTAATGAATACTGGGCTAATATTAGCAACCAGACAGTACAAAATATGTGAATATTTAATAGTCCTACATAATAATCCTAGTCCAAATAGATTTATTTCTCTCCTGAAAGAATAAAATGTCCCTTTAAATTATAGCATTGCTTGAAAATAAGAACACCAGGCATTCAGAAAAATGTTACTAGTATGGTAGTATTTTTAATCCTCTATTTCTTAAAGGTTGTTGGTGGTTTTTTTAGAAGGAATTCCATTATTTCAATCAGGCTACATGTCAGATGCACAAATAAATTTGCAAGTCTATTACTTTTACTACAAGTAAAAAAATTAAACACTTTGATGCAAGGTCTACCTCCTTCTTATGTGTTGGCATAGATGGTACTAAGTCCACACTTCGTGTTTCTCTGTGCTATCTTATAAACTTTCAGTAGCTCATGAGTTAATGACCCTAGCAAATTTAAATTCAGTCATAATTTTTCAGCCATTATTTAAAATGGTTTCAATAATAGATTAAATTACAACTTATTCATATGCCCTCTATTTTAAAATATCCATGTAGCCTGCATTTCAAGTAAATTGCGAACAAATTTAGAGCCAAAATCACCACATAATTTGAACAATCGGAAGTTCTCATCTCCACCCAAAAACTGAAACAGGGCAAAGCGTTATTTCACGTTATTTCACACACTACAAAGAGCATTTGGTCATTATGCCACCTGTGAAAATACATGAGCTTGTGTGTGTGCTGCAATTACAACTAGGATCCTTGCTACACATCCTTCATTATTTATAAACCAGATCGCATTGGAAAATGGAACAACACAGCTTTCTACAGCCTATCCACTCGGCCAGCATCATCTAAGGTGTTTCCCATCTCTTTCTTCCATATCCTATGAGCTGAAATGTTATGCTACATCAGAAAACCTGTTTTAAGTATCTGAGAAAACAGCCTGCGTACACTGAGACACAAAACCTTTAACCTCAACTAACATCAGCGATGGCCTTCCAACTCCAGTTATTCAATAGTAAAATTTTAGGAGCATTTTCCTGGTTTTCATCATAAGAAAGGGCTCTGAACATTAATTCTGGCTGCATCTACTCAAACCTCAAAAACCTTCCAAATCGGAAATGATTTCCTAAGTGTTGATTGCTGTTTTTCTCAATGACTGCAACACGAGCAGTCATTGCAGACTGTGGAAATAAGAGTGGAGCAAGCCCACTGCTTCCAGAAACATGAAAAGCACTGTAGCTAATCTCTCCCGGTCCCTCAGCTGTGCTAGCACAGCTGCTTGCAGGACTGTACAGTAAACCAGATCAGTTCCTTTCCATCGATAAAAATAGCTCTGCCGAAATGGGGAGGAGGAGGATATTTTTAAATTCCCTGAAGCAGTTTCACTAGACAGTTCACCAGACACTTGCACCAGGGCTGCGGTGGTGTCACAGAGGCACAAGGAAGCAGCTGGGATGGGGATGGAGCTGCCTGTGTGGTACCGACACCAGAGCACTACCTGGGGGATAAACCGCTTAATGCAGCTGCTCAGACCCACCTTTTGCAGGAGCTCTAGTTGGTTTATGTGGGAGGGGTTTGGTAGCGGGGGGCTGCTGGGGTGGCCTCTGTGAGCAGAGCTCAGCGGCTGCCCCATGTCAGAGCAGAGCCAGCTCCAGCTGCTCCAAAAGGGACCCATGGCTGGACAGAGCCAAGCAATGAGCAGCACCGGTTGGGCCTCTGGGAGAGCAGATTGAAGAAAGGAGGGGAAAAAAAAGCAACAGCAGCTGGGAGAGGAGTGAGAACCATCCCTGCAGACCCCAAGGTCAGTGCAGCAGGAGGGCAGGAGGTGCTCCAGGCAGGCAGCAGCAGTTCCCCTGCGGCCTGTGGAGAGGCCCCTGGTGGAGCAGGCTGTCCCCCTGCAGCCCATGGGTCCCACATGGAGCAGATCTCCACGCTGCAGCCCCCCCATGGGTGGAGGGGCCCCCGGTGGAGCAGGTGGATGTGGCCTGGAGGAGGCCATCAGCGATGGCCTTCCAACTCCAGTTATTCATCAGGGAAGCAGGGAAGGGTGGTGTCATGAGGCTCAAACTAGCCTTTCTAAATACACTTACAAAATAGTTACTCCACACCAAAAAGGAAATTATGCAATTTTTAATTACAAATCTAGTGAATTCCCTACTTCCATATACATTCCTACATGAGTTTTCATTGATTATGCCAATAGAAAGCTAACTATTAATTAAAAGACAAAGATACACAGGTTGATAGGCAAGAGTTCAGTAACAATCCTTTTCTCCCTTTGTATCAAATCCAGAGAAATTTTCCCCAGAAAAACTGAAACTAAGGCTAAAATACACATTAGTACTGTAAACACAAAAGCTATTATGCAGATGCTCCAACCATCCCTAGAAAAAGATACTGATGATGACCAAATATATTAAGCAATGGAAATGCATAGAAAAGCTCTTGTGTAAACCTCACTCCACACCACGATAATACCCTTCAGTAATGTTATAAACACCAATCACAAGTTATTTGTATCCAAGACAGAAGTTGTTTAATGGTACTTTCCCTCTTCCAACACAAGCCACCATCTTTCTTGTGGGCAGCTTTACAAAATGCCCAGCAGCACCAATGGGAGGCAAAAGCTGTTTTAAAATAGGTCATCTTTGGTAAGGAAGTGCTTAGTCGTGCTTGTGTTAGGCATGGCAGCCCTGTTAAAAGAAAAATTTTTCATGGATTACTACAATAAAACGCTCCTAAGCCCCTGTCAGAGAAGAACTTATGGTTACAGAGAATGACAAAAAAGGCTACCGAGTCCAAACTACTCTTTCTTATTTACCTAAGAATAAAAGTCAGAGCATATTATTCAATGACTTAAATTAATAACAACACAACATATACAACAGTGCCTTTATTTAGTTAATAGGCCAGTGAACTAATGATTTACTTCCAGGAACTTTCAAGAAATCCTTTCTTTAAAAATAAATGTAAATTGGGAAAGATACGCTCTAGTCTTTACATGCACAGTGGCTAAACAATGAAAAAAATTATTCACCATTAAATATAAGTTAGAGTGAAAGTGCAGTTTCAGTGAATGTTTTTCCTTTGTTAAGTATTATTAGACAAAATTAGGTAGTAGAAACAAAGACAAATTTTTAACCTATATTCATTTTAATTAATCTATCTCTTACATGTAAATAACTAGTCCGAATGAGTTAAAAATTAGTTACTGATGTTGCATTTAAGTTTGGGCATAAGTATCTTTGTGATCGTGGTCTAATTATACAATAATAATCACTCTTGTTTGTGTTGAACAAACATGACTATTCACACTAACAGTTGAAAATCGAATTAAAAGTTTATTTTGCCATTCTCCAAATAAAAGCATGTTTTATATAAGAGTATAACTGCTCTAAATACTTTTCAAATACAGAATTCAGGCTGAATTTTACACAAGAACTCACGGCAAATCCACCTTGCAGCCCAGAAGGCCAACTGCATCCTGGGCTGCATCAAAAGAGCAGATCAAGGGAGGTGACTGTCCCCCTATACTCTGCCCTTGTGAGACCCCACCTGGAGTGCTGCATCCAGGTCTGGGGCCCCCAGCACAAAAAGGATGTGGGGCTGTTAGAGCAGGTCCAGAGGAGGGCCACAAAGATGCTCAGAGGGCTGCAGCACCTCTCCTATGAAGACAGGCTGAGAGAGCTGGGCTTGTTCAGCCTGGAGAAGAGAAGGCTCCAGAGGGACCTCACTGCAGTATTTCAGTACTTGAAGGGAACTTATAAAAAAGATGGAGAACAACTCTCTGTTCAATTGGATAATGACAGGACGAGGGGGAATAGTTTTAAACTAAAAGAGGGTAGGTTTTGATTAGAGGTTAGGAGGAAATTCTTCACTGTGAGGGTGGTGAGGCCCTGGCACAGGCTGCCCAGAGAAGCTGTGGATGCCCCATCCCTGGAGGTGCTCAAGGCCAGGCTGGATGGGGCTTTGGGCAGCCTGGGCTGGTGGGAGGTGACCCTGCCCATGGCAGGGGGCTGGGACTGGGTGATCTCTGAGGTCCCTTCTAACCAAAGATATTCTGTGATATGATCCTATATTGATATATAAACCACAAAGTAGCTAAAAACATTTATCTTCCAATGATGCCTAAATACATTCAAAATACATAAATGTGTACCAGTGTTCAGCTATAATACATTAAATTTCATTCATCTCTGTCCACCTCTGTGTTCAGATATCAACCAGACAGAAGAATTCAACATTTTCAAGTACGTAGTGCTTTTTCTGTACTCTACCCTGAAAACACCTTTTCTTGGCTTGGTGTCTTCACATCACCCTGTACAGTGTTTTTCCAGATAAGCCATAAACAGGACAGGAAAACATATACTTGGACTTTCTGATACTTGTTTTTAAACATGGAATGTATGATTTTTAGAAAGAAACATGGAAACTAGATGAAAATATAATTTTGTTTCCATCATACATTGTTTTTTTTGCTTAACTTTACAACCTGCTAATTTTTGAGTCTCAGTGGTATTTTCGGTAAAATTTAGCAGAATAATGAAAATTCTGCCCTTGAAATGTGTTCTGATGTTAACATGGAGTAATACCAGCACTTGAGAAGTATTTTCTATTCAGTTACATTTAGTTCTGCAAACCTGCCACTTATATGTAAACCAGCAAAGCATCTGCAGCCATAATTTCACAACTAATCCTAAAAGCCAATAAAATATCCAAAAACAGAACAAAAACTTTCATAATAGTAATAAATCAAAATAAAGTTTGTTTGAAATACTTCATGCTGTTTACTGTTATATTTCATATCTGTAATGTTATAAGTAATTTGAGAAAAATTAAGATTTTCCTGAAGCCTTTCAACTTCAGTACAAAACACGTGCTCAGTAAAAATATAATCCTCAGCCTTCTAAACGTGACAGTGATGCTATTTTTCTAGCTGTTAGATAATACATGGTTCAGCTGTCACTTACTGTGCAGCAGTTGGTTACACAGAATGAAATGAATCATAATCGCAGTGACTAACCAAATTAATGGAAGCACGCTGAATCAAAACCCATGTTCCCAAAGTGTCTTAAGGCCTGATTCAGCAAAAATATATTTGATTTCTATTCCACACAACATCTTTGGCACATACCTGTTTATCCAGGCTTTTAAAGCATGAAAGTTTCAGAGCTCATATCGATAACTTCTTTCAATAGCAATTCAGTTGTATTTTTTATTTAGCTTGCTATCAAAAGTGCCCTACCAACTTCAAAATACATGGTAGCTACGTAAATGTTGTTAAACTAATGACTTACTGGCAGAAAAAGCATGCAAAATATTCAAAGTATAGGTTGAAATATACTAGCTTGCATTACACCAGAACATAACAGAAGAAGAGAGATGGCATGTGAGTTATGGAAATAAATCTTTATCGAGTTTAAAGACAAATCTGTATTTCCAAGTAGCTGAAGCATCACGTGTTTTTAACTTCTCACCTAACAAACTAACTACCTGCAGTCATGACTTTCTGTTTTCTGGCTTGATATATCCACTAATCACTCTAACTGGTGAATGGCACAGGCAGATTTTCTCTGCAATGTGCTTTCTTGATAGATAAATTTAATCCCACATACTGGAAATATCTTGTGGTCCAAGGGCTTCTTTTAAACCTCATTCTTTGAAGGCTCTTGGAACTTTAAATATACTAAAAATTATACAAAATCCTAAGAATAACTTAGAAAGGAAGCATACTCAGTTTCCCGGCAGCGAGTCTCAAATATTAAAGATATGGATAAATAAACATGCCCTAATTAATAATTCATTAAAATATTAGCAGAAGATGCAGATCAGCAGACAGGCTTCTAAAGAAGTCTAGAAAACTACAAAAGTCAATGCCAGCACAGAAAGTGGCTACGGCATTTTCATTAGATCAAATAGTGAAGAATTATTCTCAAAGTCAGAACTCCAAGGGTAAGATTCAACTCACCTACGATGCCTACGTGGCAGAACTCTGCCGTATTCTACCTCCTTTTTAAGTCCATGGCTGGAAATGGGCTCTGCAATTCATCCAGACTACATGAAACATCTACTTTACAATGAGATGGATCACGTCCTAAAGGCACCTCTTTTCTTGGCTCTAAATCAAATTTGAGAATTTCAGTATTTTCAGTTATTTCATACGTAGAAGTATTATACTATATATACTCATATCTGATCTGAATGATCCCAGAGATTCTCAAGCTACAGAAGTTGTAAACGTGGAATGAAAAAGACACCAAAACTGAGGCAATCGCCTTCCTTAACCAAGCAATTCTACGAGTGTGGAACCCAAAAAAAGACTGATTTTGTGAGGACACATCTCGTGATTAATTTATTTTGATGTCTATGCTTGGTTCTCTGCTGTAAAGACTCCTTGGCATCTAGGAGCGTGAGCAGGCTTTTCCTTGGTCAGGAGTGTGAACAATCTTTCCACTAACCACCTACGTATTTTCATTAGACCCTTAGTAACTAAGTATCTCTGGGACCTCAACAACTTTGTCAAATTTGCTTTTAAGTCGCCAACAGCTTCCACAAACTGAATAAATGTAGCAGAGGAAGCAACTGTTTCCTTTACGATAGCATGAAAGTTACAAGTCTTCCCAAGGAGGTACAAGACCTGTATCCTAGACCCTTCCCAGCTTGAGAAGATCTGAGCACAGCTCTCTCTTCCCTAACCAACAAGCTTTGGGCAAAACTGGAGTGAGATTATTCTGCCTTCTGCCTATGAAGTTGAGCAATTGTGCAGTCAGGAATGTGCAAGTACAGACAACCAGGAGAAAGTCTGAATACCTCTGCGATAAGGATACTCTATAGAGACAAATCCTGGTCGTCGCTCCCAGGGCTGTTTTCTCATTTTATTTAAGCACTCCAACTCAACGTTCATAAGAGGTATCTGATACAGACAGAGCGTAACTCAACAGGGATGAAGACAAACACTGGGGTAACGAAGTTCAAATGCAATACGAGGAATGAAATCACTCCACAGCAGTTCTGCACAAAAGCATGCTGAAGGTATAGAAGATCACAAGCCAACCAAGAGTCAATTTGCCATGCCACCACCAAAACCCCAAACATGCATGACAGTGGCTGTCAAGGAAGGTATTCTATGTAGGACACATGGTGTGATCTTTGCACCCTCCCCATACATTTTTGTTTGGAATACTGTGTCTCATTTTGGACACTTTATTTCAAAAAGCTCAATTAGAAGGAATACCGAGAACAACAAGAACAGCCTAAAGTCTAGAAAATATGGCCTGTTGAGCCTACAGAAAGGGGATGATGATTATCTACACAAGGAGACATAATCACATTTGTGCAGTATATGAAAGGTTGCTGCGGAGAGTAACGGAATGCTCTGTGTTTCCACCGGGGACGGAGTAAGCAGCAAATAGCAGGAAAGAGATTTAGGCTTACCTTTAGGAGAAAAAAAAAAATGTAATGGAAAGGATAATTACATTGAGTACCTGAAACAAATTACCTAGGGACACCAAGGAATCTCCACCTCCAGTTAGGAAAGTAGTTAAGATTCTTTGTTTGCATACCTCACATCAGATGTATACGTATATATACACACCAAACTGTCATCTGCAAAAAAAACGTGCAGGGTTCATACATAACTGGGCCAGGGAGCTTTATGCCAAGATGTTTGGCCCTCTCCTCACCTTCTCCTGTGTACACAGCACAACTATTGCAGAGCCGACAGGTTTGAACTCTGTGTATCTCCTGTTAAGTGCTCGTGCCTCAGCCACGACGCCTGTGTACTGCATAGCTGTGCCCTCACAGCTAGGAACCAATATATTAGACAAATAAGTGTCAGGAATCACTGTGTTATAGCTGGTCATACCTGGAGGCAAAGGATGAATTGGAAGGCCCCTTGAGGCCTCAGACAGACCCAATTTCTATTGTTCTTTGTTTTCTGAGCTTTAAACAGCTTTAAAAGCATTAATTCTCACCCACCTTTTGGTAAAGAGAAAAATGTATTCACACCAAGAGTTTGAGTAACTGCACAGGGAAAAGGTTTTATTACTAACACACTAGAGCACATGTTTTTGAGAAGTTATATAGAATATATCTGCAAAACATTGTCCAAAAATTATGACTGATTGTAACTGGCAATTCTATTTAAAGGTCAAAACACTTGATATCCCTTATGTGCTCAGATAATACACCTATTAAAGACTGTCCCCCTCAAATACACAGAATCCAATTTTCACGCTATATCAAATACCTGGTAATGCTATATGACCTGTGAGTCTATGTACAAATATAATACAGTATTTGCTTTAAGAAACCATTCACCTTAAAACTATCAGTGTTGAACAGAGGAAGTATTTAAGCAAATTCACATAAGATTTAAGAAGAAAGAACTAACCCCACAAGGACAGTAAAAAGAAAATAACTTCTTTATATTTTAATTAAAGATTTTCTTTGTGAATTTTCTAAACAGAAGTACCTGGACATTATTGAAACACACGTTCAGCTCTTGCTAAATCCTGCTAGAATGAACAGGATATCTCAGTGTGGTTGTAAGAACAGTTTCAAGCCTAAATCAAAGATATTCCTTGATTCAAAACACCAAAGATAGGTAGTGGACCACTGTAAACTCCTCCCCCATAAAAATGCATGAATTTGATGTCAGTTAAGTGCAACTAAAATCACTCTATAGATATGTTCAGGTGGAAAAGCGTGATGGCAGCTGAATTTAAGACTATAAAAGAATCATCTTCCAGCTTCAACAAGAACAGCAAAGCACTATATAAATGACTTTGAACTCTTACTTCCCAAAGCCACGTATATTAACTTCTTAAATGCACTCCTACCCCCCTATATGATCTGGGAGTATTACATTAGCTGTTATAATCTTGATCCTGACTGATAATCCCTTTGCAGCTTCAAGATGATACCCTGGAGAAACAACGTGAGGAAGCAGGCGCTACAGAACATCATGCAGAAGCACCTTTTCAGCAGAGCACTGGTTCCGCAGTTTTACTGTATCACCAGAAGTCCAACAAATCACAAAAGGCAGTTGTTGGGGTTTAATTAGCTTAAAAAAGCACTACCAGATTAGATATAAACTGTTCTTCTTCTTAATAAATTATTATAGAGCCTCAACAGCCAGCTATAATTTGAGGCGCTGACACTTCCTCCTGTTACAGCATGCAGTACTTCAAGGAGACGTAATCTAAACTCAGTAACTACAGAAAATAATGTGGCTTGATTTGAACTCAGATGTATAATAGCAGTTAATTTGCTTGAAAAACAACTGGTTTTGAATGCCATTTTTAAGCAATCGGTCTTTAATTAGGCTCTTCCTGAGACTGAGTTATGAAGACTCCCCTTTTTAGAGAGATGAGTTTATCCACGATAACCTGTAGCTATTAACCATGATATAGTAGAACAAGTGATTAAGACAGCCCATATGATCTAGTCATCCTATAAAAAAATGTCCCCACCTCAAAGCTCGTTGTTAAGGCATAATGCCTGTAGCAGTCAAACAAGTATAGAAGAGATCACAACTAATCATTTTTTGTGCTCTTTTTGGTTTCGTCTCCCCAAGTTGCTTTTCTTGTCAAAAAAAAGCCATCACAGAAACATTGGGGAAACAGGAAAAAAGCTGGCAACACAAAAAGATCCTTCCTAGAAAACAGGAGCTTGGAACACGGAATACACAGTATGCACAGACACTTTCTAACTTAGCCTTCTGACTGACTCTGAGTAGACAGCAAAGCTCTAAGGGAGCAGTGGAGCACATGGTGAGAGGTGGCATTCACTTCCCAAGTTCCCAAGACTGTCACGCCTACCTCACAGATAAAAACTGAACGTTTATGTACATGTTTAATTTCACAGAGTAATTGCATTGGATAAAATTTCGAAGTTCAAACCATTGTATTACTTTTTCCTCCTTATTATGGAGCTTTGAATGTGCTTCAGGTATTTTAAAACTCCAGTGGCAGGGTAAAAACACATTTTACATTAAGTTATAAGCCTTGGTTCTGTAGTAACTTATCGCTTTGGTGCATTTTGGTGCTTACAATACACATACTAATTAAGCTGTTGTTTCAATGGAAAAATCAATTGTTTAACATTCCCCATTATTTAGAAGTTAGCCAGCTCATAGATGCAGGCAGACAAAATCCAGAAAGGACCATTCATTGCCCTAACGTCCAGAGACCACTGCATTTCACCCAGTCACCACTTTCCAGGATACAGTCCCAGCACTTAAAGTATGGTGCCTTTAAAATGCAAAATTGGGAATTGTCTTTTGGTTTCAAACAAGTGTAACAGTGTATTTATTTCACACGGTATATTTTTCAGAAAGCACACATCAGCTGATGTTAAATATCTCTTTTTTGATTTCCTTGTTAACCAAACCCTGTATCAGCTTTTCTATTCTTCGATCCCATATGATGTTAGGCCTTTCTACATCCAAGCCATCCTGCGTGCACTTTCTGAATGCTGGAACAACATTGGCACTACTGCAATCTTCCAAAATTTTACTCAACGTTAACATTAGCAAACCCAGTAATTAGTGCTACTGCCAGTCTGTACAATCTCCAAATGCATTCTGCTTAGTCACTAAGAGGAAGTACCACTGCTGTTATTTGCAGACAGTGCCCCAAAGTGTGCTAGCAGCTTTACACAGCAATCGTAAACACTGGGACTTCTTGAAGAGCAAGTGGTACAAGTCACAGCATCCTGACGGGTATTACCTACAGTATGACATGTCTAACCATGTGGCAAGAGAGAAGAGTAACCAATAATGGTAATTTTGAGGCCAAAGAGGCAGCACAAATTTGTAAAACGAAAGAAAGGGGAGAAGAACATTATGAGAGAGCAGACAATGAGGTAGAAGAAAGGGAAAAGGGAAGGCAAAGGGGAACAGAAGGAGACAAGGGGATTTGTGTCCTCCCTCAACTACACCTGTTCTTACAACTTCCGTTACCACTTACCTCACACTGCATAAAGTTATTAAAGTCACCCTGATCATACTTTTTTTATAAAAAAGTAGAAATAAAAGCAAAATAGTAAGTGGTGTAACAATGGCCTACTCTGATCAGCACCCTAAATTTAGACAAAACTCCGTGCAAAGGTATGAGAGCATAACTTACGCAGCTCATGTTGCCTGGAGTCCTAGCTTACTATATAGCCAGAAGTGAATCTTCTTGCATTACCCTATAAACTTTGAAATTTCCCATATACGCATCTCTATTGTGGGAAAAAAAAAATATATATATATATATATATATCTATACACACACACACACATGTATTCATCACCTACACCTGTCATCCCTCCAGCCCCAAATCCAAATCCTAAACACACAATCCTTTTAAAGCGGTGTAAATCAGAGCTGATTACTCATAAAGCAGGATAATTATTCATAAAGCACTATGATAGCCATGGGAGGTATTTACTGTGACTTTCAGCCATCAGTCTGTTGCCTCCTCTGTCCCAGGCCCGGTGTCCCGCCCCACACCCCACTCACCCACAGCGCCATACAGAGCCTACAGAGCCCAGCTTCTTTGCAGTGTCCTCATCATGGGTTTTATTTCAGTCATTTCTTACCATGGCTGTACAACTGCAGACACGGAGCAACAGAGCACATACAAGTTCACAGCCACCTGTACCTTCCTAGAGCTAACCGTGGGCCTGCTGGGGTGGCTTATAGAGAGCCACCCTTCTCCATCTAGCCCACTGTGTGCCCATCCGTCCTCTCTCCCTGCATAAAAGTGACGGCGATGCCACTCGATTTCACTCACATGCACACAGAGTGAGATCTTCTAGGGTAAACTTGAGTGATACCTTGCGAATATATGAAAGGCTGGATGATTTCATAAAGGAATTTCTCTTGGGTAAGCTTGCCTTCTACTGGGCCAAACTGTCCATACCCCTGGGAAGCTGAAGTGCCTGTGTTTTCAGAGCCGTGAGCCAGACTTCACTAGGATAGCATTTCATCTTGCTTTCAGAATAGCTCAAATAGCTTAGAAGAAGCTGGAAACTCACAGTACTACAAACAGGTAAGTGTTTATGCACACCACACAGGCTGAAACTTTGTCTTTACAAATAATGTCAGCATCCTTGCATCTTCTACAAATGTTTCTTTTCCTGTGTGCAACCTCTCAAGTCAGTTTCTTGATACAAAAGCACAAATGTAAAGTAAAAAAGCACATGATGGATCCCATAAATCAATCCATATATAGGAAACAGTACTATCTAAAACCCCTTAGAAAGTTTATACACAAAAAAAAAATAGAAATTGTGAGAGGAAGGATGTGTGTAACATACAGGAAAAGTCATCATCAAACATTGTGTGGGATCCAAGAAATTAAAACACCCACAATGCCAGAAGTTGAAAATATGTAAATATTCCTGAAACAGAAGGACTTACACCCAGTGTGCTTTCTTCTGAGTGAACTCACTTTCTCTGAGTGCCATGCATTAGGCATATATTGCACTACACAAAACATATGTACGGTAACCTTGCCAAAAAAGGCACCTTCCTAGCACAGGACATTCAAGATGCACTCCCAGGGTCCCAAAAAATCCAAAGGAGAGACAGTCAAAGCAGCAGTTTGCTGCCTGTCCTCCTTTAGGAGCGGAAGCTCCACCACAGGAACACGGAGCATAACTGCAGCTAGGCATATTTCACAGAGCAAACCAGGCCAAAGGAAAGAGCAAATCTGGAAAGCTTCAGTTTTACACGCCATCATGTTCCAGCAAATCCTGGCAGGAATTCATGCTGACCTGATCACTATTAGTTGCTACAGATTACAACTCAATACCATCTGCATTTCCTTTCCCCAAAAAAGAGTAAAACAAGCAGAAGGAAAAGAAGTTATGTATCTATTTTAAATCCACACATATTTACCCCAGGGAGTGAAAGAAAAAAAAAAAAAAAAAAAACGGTCCACATTACAGATGTGAGTCACGCTACTTAGTGCACTTTTGGAAGATGCTCAAATACCACAGTGATGGGCACAGCATAAGAATTTGAAGAGCACAAAATAGAAATAGAACGCAGAAAGGAAGCAGAGCCCAGGGACTAGCCATTCATACTGACACTCAATCACCATAAATTATCTAAAATTTAGAGGAAATCCATGCTTGTCCCTCTCTACAATATTTGAACAGTTCTTGTGTTAATATCTCCAAGTGTCAACTCTTGTTTCCAGCATCTTTTTTTATCCTCCCATATTCCTCCGTGGAATGAAATGACACAATTTTATTGCTTAGTCAGTCAAAAATACCTTCCACTTCAAAGGGAGCTTGCCTTCGAGGAGAATTACACTTGAACAAAGACTGCAGGATTTAGCTCTATATTTATCTATATGCAATAACAGCAGTTCATTCATATAAATGCAGGGTTGTTGATTTTTTTCCTTTCTTCTTCTTTCTCTTCTCTTGACAGAAGGAAAACGTCTGTCAAGAGAATTAAGCTCAGTAATACCTACCTAAAAATGCGGACCACGGTCTTGTGTGACTGGTGAGGGGTTGTGCTTAACAAAGCTGTTGGTATTTTCAGAATGCAGATGTATCTGACGGTTCAAGGAACCGCTTTGCTTTAAGAAAAATTAAACCGGTGAGGTATTCATCTGACACCAGATCTCGGTATCCTATAAAATATCGTGGGCCATCTCTCCAAACTCCACTGACACCAGCATTTTCATTAGAGAGCCTGTGTCAGGCTAGCCTTTGTGTATAAACTCATTGCCATCCCATTCCCCTCATAGCTCACCCAGAACTCAAGAGAAAACTTCAGTGAGGCACCACCAGAGCCTAAACCTCACGAGAAGTTTTTAGTTTGTCTTCAGACGGTGATGAAGACCTCCCTTTTGTCCCGAGCTTCTGAAGACCACAACTGAAAACCGCTCTGTTTCACTGAAGCCAACTTTCACTGGTCACGAAATGAGAAGGCTTCGGTTTTCATTTCTAAGCTTGACCATCCAAAGTGATCCTGGAGGCATGGAGATCGCAGAAGCTGCCAGGAGCTTTCTTAGAAGCTGTAGTGCTGGCATTATGTGCCTAAAGTGCAACTCGAGTAACTTTCCTTTCCCTTTTGGTAAGGATTGTTTACGAGAGGAGAGATTTTAGACAAACGCCTGTTTATTTTTGCATCACACCGTTTAGAAACGTGACAGAACCTGGGCTGCTTTAAAACAAAAGCGTCCCAGCAGCAAGCCAAGCGAGGAGCACGGGCTGGGAGCCGTGCGGGGCACCTCACTCCCCGTGCTCGCACCGCACCACCGCTCTCCACACACCTCAGCGAACCGCCCCGGGTGCTTCAGGAGCGCACCTCACGGCCGGGCGGGCGGCAACGGGAAGTTTTTATCACGGTGACAGCAGCGGCAGCGCCGCCGGGCTCGGGGGGCGGCTTCCCGGGACCGATTTTTGGGGGAGCTGAGGGGGGAGGCGCTGAGGGGAGGGGAGCGGTGCCGGCGGTGCCGGCTGAGGCAGCGCCGCTCCGGGGCGGCTCCCAGGCGCTGGGAGCTCCCGGGCGGGGCCGTGCGGACAGCTCCGGGTGCTGAAGGCCGCCGGGTGCCGGTGCCGGTGCCCCTCGTCCCCCTCCTGTGAGGCGCGGCGGGGCGGGCGCGCTGCCGGAGGAAGATGGCGGCGCTGCAAACCCACCCGGGGAGGCGGCCGGAGCGCAGGCCCCGGGCAGCGGGCAGCGGGCAGGGCCGCCGCTGACCGCCCGCAGCTCGCCGGGGCCCCGGCACGGGGCTCGCCGCCGCCGATCCGCCCCCCTCCGGCGGCGCCGAGCCCGCCGCCTCGACCCACCTCCCCCCGGCTCCCCCCTTCCTTCCCTCCCTCCAGGACGGCACCTGTGCGGCCATGTTGGGCGCCGTGCCCCCGCCGGGGCCGGAGGGGGGGAGCGGAGCCGCCGCCGCCCGGCCCCGTCCCCACCCGGCGCCCCCCGGCCGCCGCCGCCACCCCCCGGGGCCGGGGCGAGGAAGGGAGAAGGAAGGGAAGGAGAAGGTGGAGGGGGGGGTGCGCCCGCCCTTACTTGAGCACGGATTGCTCCTTCTCCTCTTCCTTCTTCTGGCGGTCCATGACGGCCAGGATGATTTTCCGCTCCTCCTCCGTGAGGTGGCTGAGGTCGGGCATCTCGGGCTGAGGCGCCGGCAGCGGCTGAGGAGGCGCAGGGCCGCCCCGGGGCCCGGCGGGAGCCGACATCTTTAGGGGGGGAAGCTACGGGAGGCGCTGCCCGGGCTCCGGCGCCGGGAGCCGCACATACAAATCAATAGCCCGGCAGCACAGCGACGGCGAGGGGCGGGGTGCCCGGGAGCCCCGACCTCGCACCCACCCGCCGCCGGCTCCCCGGGGCGGGAGGGGACGGAGGGAGGAGGAGGAGGAGGAGGAGGAGGAGGAAGGAGAGAGAGGGGCAAGGCTGAGCCCGGAGCGCTGCGAGCGGGGCTTATCCCGAGCACCGAGCCGGGAGACGGGGCTCGGAGGCCGCCGCCGCCGCTGCCGCTGCCGGGGGGGCTCGGGGTGAGCGCGGAGCCCCGGCGCCCCGGGGAGCGCAGCGGGGGAAGCCGCGGCTCATAATTCCTCCTCGCCCCGGCCGAGCCCCGCCGCCGCTTCTTCGTGCCGCTGCCGCCGCCGCCGGGATGGAGGCCGCCTAACCCATGGCATGGCGGAGGAGCCGGAGTCACGGGAGGGGGCCCCGCATCGCCCCCGCCGCTGCCACCGCCTCCGCCTCTGCCGCCACCGCCACCTGAGCAGCGCCCGGCCCGGCTGCCGCCCCTAGCGGCTGCTGGGCGGCGGCGAGGGGCCGGGGAAGGAGGGAAGGAGGGAGGGAGGGAGAGAGGGAGGGAGGGAGCGGCCGATCGCTATTTATTTATTTAATTAATTTGTACGGGTGGAGGAGGAGGTGGAATTTTTAAAAAATTAAAAAAAAAAAAAAAAAAAAAAAAAGAGGACGCGATTTAAATAAATAAATAAATAAATAAAATCACAAAGGAGGAGCCAACGCGAGCCGCGAGGACCGAGATGAGGGGAGGAGAGGGCGGGTGGAGCCCCGGGGCTGAGCGGGCTTCGGGGCACGGTGTGGTGGACAGAAGCCGGGGAGGGGGAAGGAGGGCCGGGCATGGCCGCCAGGAGCCGCCCGCCACAGGTGGGGCCGGGCCGGGCCTCCACGGCCTGGCCCTGCCTCAGCCCCGTCCCCTCTGAGGCCTGCGGGAGCCGCGGGGTTTGCCCCGGCGTCTGCCCGAGGGAGGAGAGCAGGGGTGGGGTGCTGGGGGGATAAGGGAGCCCTCCGCCAGCCCTGGAAAGCAGGATCGACCTCCTGAAGTGCCTCCGCTGTCTGAAACCCCCGCCTAAGCCAGCAGTTTGGTGACGAGGAGGGATTTCTGGAAAAGGGATTTCTCGAAATGCATTGCCAAAAATGCCGACCAGCCCCAATACATGGGACATAACCTGTCCAGGAACACTGAAGAATCCGCATCTCTGGCTTGTCCATCTATTCACAAGCAGTAGAGATCTACCTGCCATTGTCTCATAACTCCAAATTTTACATTAACTGCGATACATACAACTGTATATGTATATGTAGCAGTAATAAAGTGGTTTTATAAGCTTTAGTTTGGACAGTTTGAAATCTCCAACATAAATTTTACGTTTCTGATGCTGTTTCTAATGGGCCGTCAACTTACAACCCAGGTGCAAAGACCTGGAAAAAAAAATACTGAAAGTATCATGGTCCTCATTACGTGTATTTCTACAACGAATGAATTCCAGGATACACTTCCAGTAACTAAACAATTCTACCTCCAATGTTGTACTAAAGACGTTGTTCCTTTGGGAAAACAAGTTCTGGAGGAACAGATCACCGAAAGAATGTGACAGGTTGTCTCTAGTAAAGCAAATGTCAGAAGTAATCCATCCCTCTTATCATGCACACATATTCATCAAATTTTAATTTTGTCCAAGAAATTCATTGGTATCTTTCACTAAAAGGAGCCCGTTCCATTTCTTGGTGTAGTCTCTCGTTATTTGTAATAGATAATATACATTATCTATTTATAATATATACACTATCTATTTATAATATAAATAATCTACACAAACCCTTGCACAGAAACCGAGTATGCTATATTTAAAAAGATACCCTTACAAAATAAAGTGTCTGATTTTCATCAAGTCCTCAAAGCATTCTGCTCTTCCAGTCAACATCACCTTCACCTTTCCGACTGGATTCCAGCCAGCTGGCTCTCACCCAGTTCCTCGTTTCTTCTAGGCACTAGATAAATCTGGCATCTAAGTCAAAAAGAGGAGGAAATGTAGAAGCATGTGTCATCAGATTACCAAAGATAGTACAGTCCTTATCAATCTGTAAACGTTGAATTAACTGGACCGATCGCTTCAGGAAACTACATTTTATCCTGAAGAAGTGAGGAAAGAGAGAAATCACTCAATCACTTCTAAGAATAATTAAAAAGAAGTACGAGGATGGCTTCAAAGCAGCCTCTCTGCCCTGCCAGGTTACACAGCTGTTTCACAAATAGTTTATGCGGTGTCCCAGCCATAAACACCAAGTGCGTTGTGGTCTTAGGTGTTGTTGCAAGACAGTGCTACTGTTCTTTGTGCATGGCTTCATCCACCTGAATTTCTTTCCAATGGGTAGTTACCTCTGAAGTTCCTGGATTTACAGTTCCTGCTTCTGAAATCATTTCAACATGCCTCTGATTTTCCATCCACAAATTACAAGTACTTCCTCTCAACATGACCACAGAATTTCAAGAGCTTTCTTTTCTCTTTGGTATTTGCCCTGTTCCCACTAAATCCTATATCACTAAACATGTAACTATAAACAAATCCAGGGACAGGAACTGTAATCCCCATATAATATCTAGTTATTTGCTTTGAAAGGATAGAGCAGATTTAGAGCATCCTGTGACTCACTGAAGAAATGGCTCTGCTTGACCTTTCTGTGCTGCTACCTTCCCTTTTTTTTTTTTTTCTCATCAGCTCCACCTATCATTCCTCACATTTTCCTGCAATTAAAAAGAAACATTATTTGTTCATGTTCCCGTCAACTTGCACGGAATTGTCCCAAGCTGCTCCTGCTATTTACATTACCCAGACGACATATTGATGAAAATACGCTCAGAGCAAACTTCTCTACCTACTCCAGAGTAATTGTGTCAATAATAATGTACAATCAACCAGCAAGACAAATTATTAATATGTAGTGTGATCGTTTCTGAAATTTATTTTTAAGGAACATTCATTCGTAATCCCCTCAACAGTAAAATGTCTACAGACCCTGGCCTTCGCTTTCATGGGTCACATCTCCAGGTACCTGCCCTTCTTCTTCATTTCAGCTCCCATTCTGAATACACTGCTATACTCAGAAAAGCCAGACTCACATTCCTGTTTTACATTCTTTTGTTGGAATTGTTCTTCTATTGTATAATCTACAACTGAAAATGCCCTCCTTTCATATATCAAAGGTACTTTCTTCTGGTGGCTTCTATGAGTTATCTACACGTACTGATACCAGCAGGGTTAATAATGCAAGCTTTTTAATACTTTTTTTTTTTTTTTTCTGTTCTTTTCCAGTTCTGTCAGACAAGGGGTTCCCAAGGAAACAGTGGTATTTTAACCTGATTTTATCAGGTTAAAGACCACAGAATGTCTTTCACTAAGGGTCTCATTATACTTAATCCCATTTCCTTCCTTAGAGCAGCTACAAGAGTAAATGAGTTAGTAGATTCATTGTTCAAGTGTGCTAAGTGTAATTCTTTCCTGAAAAGGTAAAGCTAACATCTGCTTTTTAATGTTTTGTGTAAGGGAGCATTCCAGTGGAACTAACTCTTTCCATTATTTCTATCCCAAGTTGAAAGATTAATTTGGAAAACATCTTTATGTAGCTGACATGAAAGGGACTTCAAAGCATTCTGTTATAGATCAGTGAAAAACGTTCGTGGTTGAAAACCTCCAGCACTCAGACTCCCAATAGATCAAATCAAACCCAGCAAGAAGTGCATCCTACAGGACTCTTCGTTCTTTTACAAGGCACTCCTCTAATTCCTGCTGAGGAAGGAAAAAAACTTTACGCTGCAACAATTTGCAGTTCCCGGGTTCTATACAAAGTGCTGTCAAACCATCATTGACTGTTTTATTGGTGTTGTCTTGGACCTTTCCCAGCTTTCCTCTGTCTAAATTGAGGAAGCTAATACTGTATAATGTTGCCTACATTTTTCATTTGGTTTCTTCCAGGAGGATTTTGCTATATGTAATTTTTACTGCTCCGGACAATTTGTTCTCTCAGTTGGATACTTCCCCACAAGCAATTTGAAGAATGACAGATATTTCGCATTAGAGGGCTGCAGTCTCACCATGTCCATCATGGTGACTCCTGGGCTTACAGGGGAGTTCCAACCTTTTTTATTTATTTATTCCTAAATCAGCTGGGGTGACAAGACATTTTTTGCCTCCTCTCAGTGTACCAAGAAGCTGGTGTCCAGGCTGTATTTGAGAATGCACGTGGCTGCCAGGGGGGAGAGGCACTGGCACGTAGGTGTTCAGCAAGCACAGGCGGCTGAAAACTGTGTGAGATAGGTTAGATTGTTTTCTGAATGGGATACTTGATGGATAGGATTTCTAGGGCTTGGGGTGTTTTGTCCAGAGCAAATACATACAATTCATAAAATCTTAAATATGATAAATTCTAAGAGCTTTATCATGTCTCATGCCTGCAATTCTGATTAAATGCTTAGTTTGAAATATTGAGCTCTGTGAGATACCATATGCTGAGTTACAGGTGTAGATGAATGTCTTTATAGGATCTTAAACTTGCTCAATATTTCTGCCTGAATTTGACATTTCAATTTTGATTGCTGTTCAATTAGTAAGATGAAGCTCAAAAAGAGGATTTTTTTGAAAAAAGCTAAAAATTCCTGCATAATGACAAGAATGCAGGCAATCTGAACCTGTTCAGTTCTTGAACAGTACCATCAGTGCTCCCAAGTAACTGGGCAGTAATTGAATTCCTGTACGCTGATAGGCCATAATAGTAATAAGTCAAAGATTTTGTTTTCAACAGTGTAGCAATTACACAGATAATTTTCAAAAATCATGCTAAACCCATACAAAAATCTATATTTATTGATCATCCGTGGGCCCTTCATTGGTATTTAAAATTGTGCCCAGCTTGGGCCCTTTTGTTTTTGCTTGAGTGTTCTGAGTTGTCAGATACTGTAAGTGTTTCAAAATCATAGAATCATAGAGTCATTAAGGTTGGAAAAGCCCTCCAAGATCACATGGTCCAATCACACCCCTGCCACCAGTGTAACCCACTGAACCATGTCCCCAAGCACCACGTCCAACCTCTCCTTGAGCACCCCCAGGGACGGTGACTCCACCACCTCCCTGGGCAACCCGTCCCAGTGCCTGGCTGCTCTCTCTGAGAAGAAATGTCTCCTCATTTCCAACCTAAATTTCCCCTGGCAAATCAGCAATGTTGAGCATGTAGATGTTAGTCAGTACATAAAACATGCACTCACCCTGGCACATCGGGTACTTAGAACTTTGTCAGACATTCCTATAACATACACATGCGGCATTGCCTTGTCTGTTTGCTGCCTTCTAAACCCTCTTCCCTGACCCCTGATCTCAAGCTGCTTCAGAAGAAACACCAGTATTCTTAAATCCCACGTGACTTTTTGTTGTTGTTCATTTAGTCACAAAATTGTCCTTCAGAACTGGTACAGAGTATCCTGTACGAGCTCTCAGGTACGTATTCATCCCTATTGTAGTGACAGCTTGAAAGTCCCAAATCTTCTGGTTCTATACAAGACAGAAATGAGTGTGGTTGTGTTGGTTGATTGTTGTTTTGTTTTGTTTCTTTTTAATGGAGTCCACCCTGAGATTTTGTCTCTAAATTCATTATCCATTATTAAAAGTCATAATAATATCTGGACATATTATTATTACTACAGTAATTCCTAGAAAGTCTAGTCACGTATGAGGACTGTAGTGTCCTAGATATTTATAGAAAAAATAGCACAGACAACAGCCTGCTGCCACCGAAAGCTCGGAGTCAGAGAGCCACAGACAAAATGCAACTGGTGGGTAACTCACGTAAACACAGTGGGTTGAAATGAGAAGATAGCAGTCAGATAAAGTTAGCAAGAGTAAATAAATGGAAGATTTTTTTTTTTTTTTTTTTTTCCACAGACATTATCATAAGATGGGGTCAAAGTGATCCTTGAACAAAAATAAGGAGAGATGTTTTTGAAGGCTGGAGGGTACTGCTGGAGGAGAACTGTTTAAACTTTTCCACAGAATCACAAGGGCAGGAAGTTTAAAGGTGAGGTGTATCTGTTCGACAAATAAAGGAACATCCATCCATGCAAAACCAGGCCTTTGCTGCACCCAGGCATGCAGCCCACAGCACAAGAAGGACATGGACCTGTTGGAGTGGGTCCAAAGGAGGACCATGAGGATGCTCAGAGGATTGGAGCACCTCTCCTGGGAAGAAAGGCTGAGAGGGCTGGGGATGTTCAGCCTGGAGAAGAGAAGGCTCCAGGGAGACCTTGTTGCAGTCTTCCAATACCTGAAGGGGAGTTATAAGAAAGGTTGCTTTGGGCAACCTGGTCTGGTGGGAGGTGTCCCTGCCCATGGCAGTTGGAATTAGGTGACCTTTCAGGTCCCTTTCAACCGAAACCATACTAAGACTTTATAATTCTTTACTGAGGTCCTTCATTCATTACATCCAGTGTAGGTTGTGGCCTCTCCATTGGCAAGAGAGAGAAAACACTGGCTTGACTTTGATCATTTTCCTCAAAACCCAAAGCCAGCTGGGCTTTAGCTGTTTGAATTTTCAGCTAAGGTTAATTCTCACAAACCTGGAATACAGCAGCTTTGATAATGAAAATATGCCTGAAAGGGATGATAATTAAAGCTTAGCATATGGTATTTTCTATCTAGAAATCTACCTATCTAGGATTCACATCTGCCAAATGACCAGAAAATTAATCATGAAGTTCAATTAATTCAAATAATAGATAAACACAGAAGATGTAACACTACTATAATACTTCTAAAAGCATAAGGGTATAAGACTTTTATTATTATTATTATTATTATTATTATTATTATTCCAACAGTCTTTCATTACAATTTTAACTACAGTACCTAAAGTAAGGAGCCAGTATTCTGTGAAAGTCCTCTGTATATTCCAGAGACTGGAATGACAAAATGTCTAACTGGACAACAATTTATTTTTTGTGTTTTGAGATCGTACAGCACTTATTTGACTCTTTCAAATACTGGTTTCCCAAAAATAACTCCCCTTGATATTACTTGACATACCTCAGATAAAATCAAACCGTGCAGCATGAAAAGTTTATGAAGAACAGTATTAATCAACATTAATCAACTCTGTCATTTTACTGGGCTAAGGGAAAAATTGCATTAGGCCAAATTAGAGTCAGCAAATGCATGGTAACACTACTGTGCCTGCTTTGTGGTCTGCTCTCCAGAACAGGATTCTGCCACACTTAAAAGCACAAGTATGATTAAAACAAGATTCATTCGCTAGCTACATTCATATAATTACATTCATAATATTTTCCTAATAAATAGGAAATCAGAACATTCTGAAAAGGGATTTATGTGCACAAAAGCTTGTCCACTTTTACTAGCAACATTAGTCTAAGAAAATATGTGCCCATTGAATATAACTATTACCTTCCTCAGGATACAGGCTCATACAAATTAATATGAAAAGTATGTTTTTGGTTTGCTGACAGACAGCAAAGATAGTTAAAACATTAATAAACATTCCTTTTATATTTTACTTCTATTTCCAGCTTTTCCTGATGAGAGTGAGCTGGAAGAAGCAGTGGCTTGGAAACATCTATTTTCACAGAGGGCAGGGGAAAAAGAAAAAAAAAAAAAAAGCATTATGTATGAAGAATTGTCTTGAGAAGGAAGGGATGGAGGAGAAGAGGTAATTAAAAAAAAAATGAGCAAATTTCTAGTATTTCATCTTGCATTTCAAAGAGGAATACCAAAGTGAAAGGTAGTGAATTTCCTTCTTCAAAAGTAAAGGGACGTACCAGAAATGTGTACAAGGAATGAGACAGTACTTCAGACTATCAGCTGTTAAAGCCTGGCTTGCCTCTTTTAAAAGGGACTATATCCAGTATAAAACTAGTGGGTGATACTTTCAAAAGCCAGATTTGTATGACTTGGAAAGGAAAAGAACAGAACCAATAACTACCCCAACACCTAGAAATCACACAAAACTCATTTAAAACTGCTCCGTAGTCTGTATTTCATTGAACAACATGCTACAATTTAGGCTAATGCTATCGGCTTGGTGTATTGATAAGCTAAAACTGGAGACACTGCACAGAAAGACAGCCTCATCTCTACTTCTGCATGGGGAGGGATCCACAGCCAATTTCTGTGCTCTCCCACAGAACAAAATGAGCAGGCATTCTAGCAGCAGCCATACTAGCAGGCTGAATTTGTTCTACACATGAATTTAGGGAGGCAATAAACCTGTTGCATTTGCAAGAGCAAGCAGGTATGCAGCTGCTCAGGGGTTCAGATATTTACAATTACTTCAGTAACGCAGTCCCATCCTTACAGTGCTCATCTCATTACTGTTGTCCTTCTCTCAGTAACAGCAGCTAGATAAATATTTTATTATTGTTGTTGTTGTTATCATTGTTATTATCCACTAATGTATTGACAGTAATATCCAAATAAATTCTTCTTCTATCATTTCTCTGGTTATGCATTCTTCCCCGTGTTTGTCTTGCGTATGAGCTGTTCTGATGACTAGCTACCTTTCTGTGAGTGCATTCTCCCATGCCAGCTACTTCAAAGGATGGCAATAAAGAAACCATCAATAAAAACTGTTGGCATTTTGTTGGTGATACTAAGGATTTCATAGGTATTCACCCCTATGTAGATCACACCACCATTGTCAAAAGCATTAATGGCCATCAGCAGTTCAAAAATCATAAAGCCTGTAACACAACCATATGTAAACCTCAGTGTAAAAGTATAGAAAAATGAAATAAGATGCTAGAAAAAATGGGGAAATAAGGCATTGCTGTGTATTTAAAAATCACTGTTCCCCAAGAGGAGCATAGGACAAGACACCATTTGACAAATTGGTTTCAAAAGCTGGTTCCTCCTCTTGTCATCTAATTTTAATGAAACAGGCAATGGCCTTCTCCAATAAAATAATAATAATAATTACTATTTTAATAATGATACGCCATAATAATAAAATAATAATTTACACTAGGGACACAGTGGTTTCCCTCCTCTCATTTACTAACCGTACAGACCACAGATCCAGTCACCATGTTGCAAACTTTACCAATGATGTCTCTGGTGGACCTGCCCAGCTAAATGGATATTGACCAAGGGATGAGGTATTTGATCTGGCTTCAAAGACAACCAATTCAATACAAAATTGAGAGCATCATCTGCAGCAGAACATAGAGCAATCTCTTTTCAAAATGGGCTGCCAGATTTTGCCAATCTGGCTGTTACTCAAAGTACTTCCCTTGGCCAACACCTCAACATTTCTCTTAGAGAAGAAAATGTTAATTTCTTTATCTCCATCAGCAGATGCAGCATAAGATATAAAAACTGAAGTGCTGCATCTGACCGGTAGCAGCAGCTAACTGCAGGACAGCTGAGGGTGACGCTGATGACTTGCCCTCAGAGCAAGGAGGACACGTTGGCCACGTGGCTTCTTGCTTCTCTCAGGAGGAACTATTTCTCATTTCTGGTGAGGAAGTTGCCTCCTGTGACTTTGTCCACCCCGTGTTGCTTCTTAGACTTTCATATATTCATCTGCTGTGTCCCTGAAGACTATACTGCCACAATTCAGCATCTAGCAACTATTTAACTCCATTGGTTTATGGTAGTTTTTTTCCTTTATTCCTGCACACAATGAGAAGTATACACAAAGATTCACTTAACATTCTCATAAAATAGCTTAAAGAAGAAAGGGTTAACCTGTTTGCTACTTGACTAAACCATTTCATGTGGTTTATCAATGCGTTTATCAATGATTTGCTGCATTTAGAACTTCATCCTCAAAGTAGCATAAAATATTCTGGTTTTATGTACATCAACTTTTCTTCCTATTTTGTCCATTTAATTTGTGCTGACTGCCTCTTTTACTTCTCCAGTTTGGGCACAATTAATTCCACATTTTTGAAATATAAAAAAATAAATAAATCAACATTTTATATATATATATTTCCCAAATGGTGACGTTACATGAAGTAAAAACTACATGACAACAGAGTAGGGTGCAACAGGGCTAATCACTGGAGGAAGCAAGATCTGGGGTGATAGGAAGCTACATTTGCATGACTCAAGAAGGAATAGAAATTTCTACAGGGCATAGATTCATGAGTCAGAACCACATATAGAAAATATGCAACAGACAAATTTTGATTTATAAAGATATAATTCCATTGAGAGTTTCTGTTAACTGGACCATAAACTATCTGAACATCAGTCCTGTGGTTTATAACATCACTGAAACCTCTTGTTGTAGTCCATTATGCATCTTTATACTCCCCCATATTCTCTCGTTCTCTCTCTTTCTCTCACACGCACACAAATGTAGGAATCTGCAGGACCTGAAGGATTGACTAAATACTGAAAGGAATGAATTTATCAGATTTCTATTCACATAGCATTTAGAAGCATTTTACTTCAAAATGTTACATGCAGAAAGAAAGCATTTAGAAAAATGTTGAAAAAACAGGTCACCAGACAACACATAACAGTTGTGATATTTTTGATGTAAATGAAATTAGCTGATGGCTGAGAATAGGATTTTCAAAATCCCCTAAGCACCAGCTACAAACAAATAGAGGAAAAGCTAATTTAACCTGCTTAATTCTGAGTATACTAAAATATAAATTGCCAGCATTATGCTGAATATACACACACCCCCCACACTCCCAGAGTCAAAAACATATTTTTCCCCATTTCTGGGGCTAGTACCTTGCTGTGTTAGGGTTGCTTAGGAGACTCTGATCCAGAGTTATGCCAGCAGGATTATGTAAGCTCCCGACAGGTCTACCACGGCCGGGTACATCCACCTTAGAGGCCAGACAGAAATTCCTCTCCCAGTTCTTCATGCGTGGGAGCTGGAGGCAAGGCTGACCACCTCCCTCTTCAAGAATATTACTGGCTAAGTCTTCACTTTGTCTCCATGACAATTTCCATCTCAATTCCTTGGATGAGTGGATAGTCCCAAATGAACCTGTGCAACAAGCGCCAGCCCAACCCTCCAAGGAGCCGGACCCGTGAAGTAGCTGCTGCTCCAGAGTCACTCCACATTATGTACAAGCTCCTGGCATGTACACACGATGCTGCAAGCTGGAAAAATCAGCTCAAGTTACGAGGGAGATGGAAAATTACAGTATTGATATTCTCAGCGTGAGTGGGTACAGATGGTCAGGAACAGATTGTATCAAATTGAAGAACAATAATAAAATCATGAACTACTCAGGTTCCCCAGCTGGAGGGAAAGAGAGAGCTGCCCCAACTGTGAGTGACACCACGCAAAGAGCCCAAAGAGATGGGATAAGAGACGATCAACAGTGACAGCACAGGTACACAGGTCAAGGCAAGGACGAAAACCCTCCCAGCATTGCCACGTTAGAAAACCATCTTCTAAAACCTCATATAGATCCCCATTAACAGCAGCACACCCCCACTGCCATGAGTAGGTGAGGGTGGGAGAGCAGGAACAGCAGAATACAGGCTAAACCCAGAATTTGCTCACACAGCAGCACCGATGAAGAGCTCATCCAACTTCAATCCAACGTAAT
The DNA here is from genome assembly GCF_009819795.1 of Aythya fuligula. Lineage (NCBI taxonomy): Eukaryota > Metazoa > Chordata > Aves > Anseriformes > Anatidae > Aythya > Aythya fuligula. The sequence continues at coordinate 138,768,011 of NC_045560.1, read as the reverse complement.
CATCTGTTGATGGCAAGAACAGGCTCTCATGCCCACAAAACCTTGGTGGTAAGGAAAAACACAGGCACACCAGTTTTTAATCTGCAGAAAGTTTTCTTCATTCCTCTGAACTTTGGGCATGTAAGTTGCAGGTGACAACAGTGAATATGGCATATGTGTTGCCATCAGGAAAACAAATTTAAAGCAAATACTTGAAGAAGAAGCAAATTAGAAAATCATCACTGAAATTCTTGGAATTTAAATGTCAGTTCTTAAAAGAACAAGTTTTCCACATTGACAGACATAATTTTCAGCTTTGGCATAAACTAATTTTGAGTATCTTAAGTAAAATATCCTTTAATACTAAGAATTTTCTAGTATTTTTCAGCAGCTGGAAGGAGAGGTGGGTCCCTGCAATGGGACTGTATGTCTTCATAAGAGAGGGCCAGGCATGCAGAACCTCCCAAATGCTCACGGCAATATGGCATTAGAAGTGGCAAAAGGGAATATGCGTGGCTGTGAAGAAAAGACAATTTCATTGGCAGGCAGCAAAAAAAAGTGGCTTCTGAGGTTTGTCTTCCAACCACAAAAAGCTTGCAGGTGATTTTAACCATAGCTAGAATGAGCTAATAAAAACAAATGATGAATTGTTAATACCATCCAAAAAATGAAAATTAAAGAGAAGACACTTCCATTGCATACTGAAACTGCCTTGTCATCTGGAAAAAAAAAATATCAATTTGGGTAATTCAAATAAGACAGCAACTGTGTGAAAATCATCTTGCATTAAGCTGAAAGTAGCTTACAAAACTGAAGCACTGTAAGGCATGGTGTTGGATAAAAACAGATCAGATCTGCTCAAAGAAGGCAGGAAAAAGGAACAGAAAATGATGCTCTAAATCTTGAACTGAGCACAAGAGAATGACTCTACTGTAGAAGAACATGGAAGAAAAACCTCCAAAAACTTACCCAAAAGATAATTTTAGTGACTGTAAAACTGACATATTATCACAGTCTCCTCAAGAAAATTCTTCTACTGACTACATTGAATTGGATTTGCAACAACACTGCATCTTCAGGCTACTTTTGTCTGCCTGATGGTACGCTGGCCTTATTTTCAGGCTGTGCACCATCACTGAACTAAAAAGGCACAACAGCAAAAAATGCCACACACCTAACACCCTAGATTCTGTTGACTTTAAAATCTTTCAAAAGAATCTCCAATTTTTTTCAATTTCCCTAATATTCAGGGGAAAAAAAAAAAAAAAGTGTTTTTTCATTAAGACAAGCCAAGATGTCTAACCACGTGGTCTAGAGCTAACAGTGAATTTATTGTATTGATTTTCATATCCTTTAGCTTTCAGAAGCACGAGATATTCAGAACAGTGAAATTCTGTGGTCGAGTCACACACATGTCAATCTAGACATTGCTGATGACACCTACCTCCTGGACACATCAATAAAAACCTCGTGCCTAAAGAGCTGTCAGAATGGACGAAGATCTCCTGAGGGCACAAAGTCAAAAAACAAAGGTGGTGGGAATCAGCATGGCCTCGGATGGCCGTGTTGCTCTGTGAGAGGGAAGTCCTGTTGTTTATTAGCTCCCTTAATAAAACAGACACTTGTGCATGAGTGCGTCTGTGAGAAATGACTCAAGTGGAAAGCCTTGCTTTTCCATGGCGAGCCTCCAGTGGGGAAATCTAACGCCCGCCGCAAGCGAGGAGTCTTTTGTAGCTATGCATTAAACATACACCTGTGGGCAGGAGGATGGAAAGCTGCTTTCGGTGTGGGTATTTCCCTTGCTTGCTCACAGATAAGCGGTTGCATTGGATAAGGCACGCCGTGTTGTTGGACTGGGCACGCCTTCACCTCAAGGCCCAAGGCAGGAGTTTCGCCATCCGCGAAGCTGGGTGAACCCAAGTGTTAACTGAAGCAGCAGTTTTGTAGCAAAACTTGGAAAAACACGAAGGCAGTGGCTTGTGATAGCACAGCTTAAAGAGAGCTGAACTCTTACATTTCTGATAATATGAAAAGTGGGCTGAATTAAGAACACACAATAAAAGGAGAACCTGACTAATCTGCAGCTTCTTCCTTCAGCTCTCTTGGCGAAAGATTCACCTATTCACTACTCCGTCAGCTCTTTCTGTCACGTGAGTGAAGGGTTGGTTACTAAACATTTTAACAAAACTTTTAAAAATATTTCTTTTTCAGCATTTAGTTCTAATATTTCTGCCTCATTCTTTTCCCCATGTCCGCCATCCAGAAGGGATTTCTGACCACCCGAGTTCTGACTCAGCCCAAAATTCATGATGATGTTTCTTCCATGTATAGGGTTCAGTGAAAATCTACATCTAGGGCAGTTTATGTAAATACTCCCCACAGAATAAAACACAAAAGCCATAAAGGTATTTGTCTTCTAAAGCAAATTACTACGCATTGTCCACAATTTAAAGAACTGTCACTGAGCCAGATTCCTGTTTTTATTCTTTTTATTCCTGGGGCAGGAAAAAACCCTTCTGATGAAACCTCAATTTCAAATCACATTTAGACACCCAATTACTGCATTAAGTTTATTCCACAGTTTGACATCAATATCATAATCCAGTTACCTACTGCATGGTGCTTTAACTTCTGATAGTGAACATTTTCTGTTCAAGATATTGTACCGAAGCCACCAGACAGCTGTAACTGACAGGATTATGTAAAAACAGTGGCTTATCATGGATGTCCTAACATTTTCTGATTTTAAGTACTCACTCGAGAATGACGCCACTGCAAATATTGCCAGTGGTTTTGTTTGCCAAGGTTAAATTTTGCCTTAAGTGATGCAAAAGAACACAGGCTCCAATCCTGAAATAGCCGGTCTATAAATATGATACCTTTAGATATCCAGCTGAGCCAATGAATCTTTTGCCTTCAGACCTAAATGCTGGATTATCCCATTTGTGGGGAAAAAAAAAAAAAAAAAAAAAAAAAAAAAAAAGTATTTTAGATATTTTGCCTTACATACTGTACGTCATGAGAGCGATTTCTTCCTATCGCCTTTACTCAAACTGAGTGAGAAAACTGCTGACATGCTCCTTCCTTTTCCGTCTGTGACTTAAAGCTTGCTCGGCTCCTGCTGTGCCAAACCCCAGCGCTTCGGGCAGCTTGTAAAACCTGCCGGTATGCTGGTAATAATCCTTCCCCTCGGCTCTCCTTTCTGCTGATCCTCAGGCGTCTTTGATACCGGGTTGCCTTTCCGCTAATACGTCCCAAACTCCACGCACACCAGAAGCCCCACGGTGCAGGTTTGGAGGCATCTGAAAATGATTAAAGCAACCACGGGCCTTCTAGAGCTTAATGATCGGCGTTCTAAAGGGATTCAGGGTAATGTTCCACCAGGTCATATTAAATGGTAGAAATAACCTCATGAAAGAGGTACGTGTGTGTTCTGGTTCGCAAGAGCTAAATGGTAGATCAAAGCCAATGGGAACCACAGAGAAAGAAAGAATTTCTGAGGTGCTCTTTAGGGAAGCAGGGATGTGACGAGAACAAAAAGAGAGGAGAAAGACAACCGTACTGGTGGAAAAATCTGTAATTCTCTGATAAAGCCAATTTTACAAATACAAAGATGTGATTTCATCCTCAAATCCTATTCAATCTCTGCCTTAGATCCCAAAGTGCAGAAAAACAGCAAACATCTGCTCTCGCAGGATGAAGTGAAAGGAAAGGGAAATGAACAACGACAGAGCTGCTGCTGCCTGCCTACCTGGGAATATTTGCTCCAGAGTCAAGCAGGAGCGCTCAGACCAAGTCTGAGCAGCTGCTGGAAAGGTTTTTCTCCATCAACACACAAACTGGGGGACTTGTCACACACAAGTCCAATGTAGCAGCCCCTGGTAGCAGAACTAACAGATCCCCTGTCCCTTGCCACCTCCCACCAGTTGCTTGCTCCTTGTGCCATCACACTAATGAGCTTCTGCGTGCTCTTGTGTAAATTCATGGCATTTTCAGGCCACCAAACAAAAACTGTTTTCTACAATAGGGCTCTCAGAAAAAAAATGGCATACCTTCAAATAACTCCTATCTGCTCGAACACACGTTAGAAGCTTTTAATAAATACGTGAGTGCAGCACATCCAGTAAATCTATATTAAATCTGTGGTTTTCTATCATACTGTGCTTTTTTAATCACATTTTTACAATGATGGTCAAAACACTGCCTCCATCCATTTATCTTCTTAATAATCAGCAGTGCTTTTTTGTCGGCTGGAAGATCTTTGTTCTTGCCCACCCCAGCCCTCAGAGTGGGAAACACGATGCAACATGCTATGAACCACTGATCACATCCATCTGCCCTCTGAGGATGCAAACATTTGCATCTGCTGAAAGTGCTCCAGACTTGGACAGAATAAAACCCACTAAGAATGCCAACATTTATCCATATAGCAAAAACTTGAAAATCAAGGCCTTCCACTTGATAGCCCCCAATCCACAGAGATCCCAGATCAAATTTTCCAGATGGTGAAAAACAGCAGGTCTGCTTACAGGCAGTATTACAGCAACCGCTCATCACCTTTGAAAATAAGTCCTTAAACTTCAGACTTTGTCTAAATAACATGATCTTCAACTCAGAAGTGTGTATCTTTTCAATATAATAAGCAACACCAGTTTCAACAGGTTTTAGTTGCTAGCATTGAACTATGATCTTTGATTTTGTCCTATTTTTCTTCACAGACCTTCTTATGTCCAAGAAGCCCTGGGCGAACACAAAAGTCTTTTATTCCTAATTAAAGCCCACCTTCTTCAAATACTTTTCCATCTTTCCCTGGTACAACAGTAAGCTCTTCTTCAAGTTTCCCGCAAACTATTATCCACAGAAATTTCTTTGTCCTCAGCTTCAGAACCTCATTCATCTCCCTTCAAAGGTTTTAGACTTTTGTGATGCCGCATAGCAGACAAGAACTTCCAGAAATTGTCGTCTAACACTTTTCATTGCTTTTGTTCCTCTTAAGCTGAATCACCTCAGTGCGTGATTCTGACCAAATCGAGATATTCACAGGTTAACCAGCTGTCTGTGGTGTCCTGATGTTACTGATAAAATACAATAAAGTTTTAAATCTTAACACAAATGTTTAAAATATGGAGAAACATTCCCTAAAATACCTATCTATTTATCTCTACCAAGTATAAAAAGAGCTCAGGAACACAAAGCTCTTTACCATGCCTGTATTGCAGACATCTAAGATTAAACAAGATGAATTCTACTCCAACAGCCCCGTTATTAGTTCAATACATAGGATTAGAAAGCATCACAAAGATACTTGGATATAGCAGAGCATGTTAAGTTACCTGGTTAAAGGTAAGCAAAGTAAACACAAAGATGTGGCAAGGATCAGAAGAACAATTAATGAATTACTGAAAAACACACTTGCCCTAAAACCAAAGGAGAATGATTAAGATGATTCAAATGGTGTAAAACCACTGAGAGAAACACAGGAACCCTCCTGGAAAGCTGTGCAAACAGAGGGGGTTATTGCCTAAAGGATTCTTGCAGGATACATGGGGAAGAGAATTTAGGAACAAAACAGAGAATTTGGGGACCATGTAAAATTTATTATGGGATTTAAGGGGATTACAGTAATATGCAACACCAAACATGAGTAAAAGGAGGGAAACAACGTAGACTGAGGAGAAACAAGCATGGGAAAAACAGAAGATGAGGAGGATGAAGGGGGACAGTCACTCACAGGCCAACGCATTACTGATTCCACTTCTAAGCATGAGCCATGCACTTGAACACCACAGTCATAAAATCACAGAACAGTTTGGGTTGGAAAGGACCTTAAAGATCATCTAATTCCACCCCCCTGCCATGGGCAGGGACACCTCCCACCAGCCCAGGCTGCCCAAAGCCCCATCCAGCCTGGCCTTGAGCACCTCCAGGGATGGGGCATCCACAGTTTTTCTGGGCAACTTGTTCTAGTTAGACCCTATTTGGGACTGGTCTTGTGTGACCTTGAGGTCTCTTCCAACCTAGAAATTCTGTGATTCTGTGATTCTGTATGTGAGCATCAGTGCCAGCAGCTTCGCATCAGACCTGCCAGGGAGCAAGCCAACAGGACTGATCACGAGCTGCAGGAGCAGGACCATGCATCTGAGGGACCTGAGGGCCTGAGGTGTGCACAGGGATATCGTATGGTAATGGTTATTGTTACATGGGCTTGGGGACACAGAATCACAGTGAGGTGGCAGGGGAAAAGCCACCCAGGCCCCAAAGGCTGTAGGATTCACCCACTGTAGAGAAAGTGAAGAATGCCCACGCAGACACTGGGGGAACTGTTCTGTGGAATCATTTCAGTTGCTCTAAAATTTCTACCTATTTCCACCCTGAGTGGCAGTTTAGTTTGTACCAGGTATCCAGAACACAGACAGGAGAATGAATTATTTTATTCAAAAACCTCTATCGGGGTGTAGCCTGGCTGTGGTAACACACCTGAAGTGTCAGTGATGGGTTGTGGCTTCACCCCGCCAGGCAGCGAAGCCCCACGCAGCCGCTCACCCACCTCCCCTCCAGCTCCTGGGGCACTCCCAGTCCATTGCTGGCCAGGCAGCACGAGGAGCTGGAAAGTCCTTGGCTCTGTGCAGGGTAAGCGCTGCTCTGCAACCACTAAAACACTGGCATGTTATCAGCACTACTTCAATTACAAGTGCAAAAATATAGCACCATACCAGCTACTATGAAGAGAATTAATCTATCCCAACCAAACCAGCACATGGCTTCATAGGTGCTTTATCAGCAAACAGCTCAAATGCACCAAGGGTATAAACAGTGATTTAAATATTTCTGTATCAAAAGCTATTTCTCTTTTGAAACAATTTTTAAATATCTTCTGGAAGTAACCGTACATACAGATGTTATCTTTTTTAGTCAGCAACAGGCATGCAGGCACTCTATTTTGCTTAACAAATAGTCCATCACCTCCCCCCATTTATTTATTTATTTATTTATTTATTTATTTATTTATTTTTACAACAATCAAATCAAAATCTCAAAAGCACTCAACAGTTTCTTCATATTTTCTGTACCTTATGTGATGCTAACAATTTCATTCCACATAGTCTCAAGTATACACATGTCCATCTGTGTGTATGCATGCCCTTTTCATACACAATGGTTTGGATAAAGCTAGGCAATGTCTTTAAGGTGATTAAGATGAGGCCTGATTACATCTCTCAAACCATCAAGGGGAAAAACAAGCAGAAAAATTAAGTGCTCCAGCTCCTTTAACACAACCTCTGAACCATTTCAGTGATGGCCCATGACAGACTTGTGAGCACTCATTGCAAGCACAGAGCTAACACTTGACTACTGTAATAAAAAAAAAAATAAAATCAGAATACTCTGAATGCTGTGGTATTACCTATTTTTGGTGTTGGAGACTAACTGTAAGGGCTTTTAAGAGGCACAAATCAACATCAGCGAGCACTACAGGCATACAAGCCCATGGCCAGGGATCCTCTGAGCATACAGACAGCAAACCCACAGAATTCCAAATGACTTCCAACCAGAAAGCCCCAGCCTGCACCTACACTGTTTTTACAAATGACTTGTTTCTGGAAGTCATAAGACTCAATTTTTGCGAACAGACTTCTTGGAATGCTACAAGAGGGTGTGCCACTTGAGTATACTCAATGTCAAGGCTACTATCTCTGTACAAGACCACATCCACTGAATTTGGAAACAGAAAAGGAATTCATGTCAAAACACACTAGCATGAGGCCTCCGAGTACTCTGCTACCTTTAAAATTTCGTTTTTTTTTCTTTATGATATGGTTACAGTCTCTCTAGCAACAGTTTAACCAACCTTGATCCTTCGAGTTGCTCTGCTTGGGGTCTGTTTGAAACCATCAGTGCAGAAAGGTCTTTGAACACAAAGAGATGCTTTGGTCATGCCTCTACCACGCAGTGGAGCTCCACATTGGTACCACCACATCTTGTGACCAACCTCACTTCAGGACTGAGAACTCTTGAGCTGCATTCAGAGTTTTGCACCAAGGCCAGGTGACAGGGCTCGTTCACACCAAAGGATAACACGACTCGGTAAATCAACAACAAACTACACCAACTCAACAGAAACAGCCGAGGCTGGAAAATTTTAATCAAATTCCAGAAAATTAGTCTGGTTTTGCAAATCGCTCAGGACTTGACTACAGCTGTTTCACAAGCCATACTTTGGACCGCACGTTCTCTGTCAATTTTCTCAATTTTTCAGGAAGGAAATGAAGTGTATTTGGCACAGAGAGCACTGTGTTAGTACAAGAGGCATACAGCCAGCATTAGGCTATTCCCTGATCTGTTCCACTGCTTCTCATCATCCTACTTATTTATGCTCTTCAGATCTGCTTCTCTTCCTGCATTGCCCCATAAGGTAAGCGATCCAGAGAGTGAAAGATACATTATGGCCTCTTATCACCAAAAAGCCATAATTTTGCCACGATGATCCAGGAATCTTACCTACACGGTGCTAGAAGCACTCAAAATGGTATTTCCAGAGTTTAAAGCAAATAAAAAAGTTAAAATATGGAGTTTATTCTAATTGGGTTCATAAGTTATTTTTTGTGCATAAACTCGAGGGACAGAAGGAAGGGCAGTTACCGACTGCACAGTAGTACAAAGGCTGGGAAAAAAAAAAAAAAAAAAACACTTTTTTTTTTTATGGAAAATACTAGGCAATATTTATGGTCATTTAGTATCTCTCATTTCTGCAGGAGAAGGCTTCCGCCTAAAAAGCCCAGCTGAATTCCAGCACTGTTGTCTGAGCACCTCGCCAGTACTGCCAGTAAAAAGCTGAGTTCATCCCACTGGAGGAGAAGCAAAGCATTTCCCAGACAACAACAGCAACAAAGAACTTTGGGCTACAAGTACCTTGAGAATTGCAAAACTTTTATTTTTGTAATACAAACTTCAAATATGAGGCTTACAATAAGTCTCACATAAAGAAGTTTTTGGGTTTTATGTAACTTGTATAATCTGGATGAAAGGTGGCACAAGCTTTAAATAAGCTCAAAAAGATATTTATTCAACTGTCATTATTAATATTAGCAACTTTAACAGTCTTGATTTTGTACATGCGAAAACAGTTATTGCACTACTGCTACAATATGTTTCTTCTTCTCTGGCACCACTGGCACCGATCCTGGTTTGCTGTGCTTGCGACGATTCAGTTCCCTAGGAACAGAAAGCATAAAAACACAGTTCAGTAATCATCACAAAGAGTTAACCAATACCAGCTTCCTCCTTAAGAAATTACTTAAAATAAAAAAGTAATAATAATTTAAGAATTGTTTAGCTTTTATTAGCCAAAAACAACACATTTCCTCTTTTGAGAAGGAGGATTGTCCCTTCAAAAAGTATCTTTAACATTGGCTAACTTAGAATAGCTTCAAACTGACTTTTTTTCTTGGGAGCACAGCTTACCAGCTTACTTCATTTTCATGTTAGCTGAATTTGCTGCTTAAATTCACAGGTAGCTGAGAAAGTTGACTAAAACCCATCACTTTTTGTTTTTATTGTTAATTTCATGACTACAGCAAAGTATGCCACCTTCTGCTCCAATATTCCAATACGACAGCGATCCAGGTGACTGAAAACACTCGTCCTGGAGTTTTTGTTTTTAATGCCAAACCCCAATAACCCACACCTCATTCTATTTCCATTGCAGTGTTGCATCATGTCACACCTATCAGAGCACTGTGGCTCTTTCCAACATGATACTCAATCCTGTTTCTTCAGCCCTTTTTTGGGAAGCAGCCAGTCCTTGTTGATACTGGCACCTGCCTCCCTTTTTTTTTTTTTTTTTTTTTTTAAATAACCAAAGGTTAATCAATCCAGAGCTCGTGATCACTTTTCAGATGTTAGAAGTAGCTCATACTCGTTCCTCCCACACCCTGTAGCTCTAACATTCCCATGCATTGCTACCACAGCACCACAGTGATGCATTTTATTAATACAAAAACAAAAAGATGGAAGAGGAAGACATACTTTCGCCGACGAGCTTCTCTCATGATACGTTGTTCCTTGATTTGGCAGAATATGCTTTTAGGCAAGTGACGGTGCCGAGCTATGCGTTTGATCTGCGGGTGATGCTGGAACTTCTCCTTCAGCTTCTGATTGTAGTTCATAGCTGCCTTCTCTCGTGGTGCCAGCTACAAGGAAAATAACAGAGACAAGCATGTCACAGAAGAACAGGGACTTAACTGTCAGGATTTTCTCTACAGTTTCTCTACAAACGCTGAACTTTGGCAGACAGTAAAACCTCTTTGATCAGCCCGCTTGCTCTCCTAACCAATGCTGATGATCAACTTCCACTGTGAAACAAAGATTTGCAGGCATTTCAACCACTAGTCAGTATAAGTACAAATGCTAAAAACGAATTGTCTTCATGAACTGCTTTACAGACAGCTCTTCATGTGGCCTAAATCTTATCCGGCACCTGGATCCATTAGGAAGCACACTGTACATATGAGATTTCAAGTATTAGCTTGCCTACGTGGCACACGGGGAGTTCCAACTTTCATCACACAGCTAAAAATAACATAGTATCATAAACACGTGAAATAAAGGTGAAATGGTACAATCACGAAAGGAGACAAATTTCATTTCATATTTACAATTATATCCAAGACACCATTAACAACACAGAGAGATGTCTTTTTTTTCCCCTATTTCTTCTCCACTCTGGAGGTTATATTTAGAAGTGATTTCTGTTATACTATTTTCTGTTATAATATTCCATAAATTTTGAAAAAGTTTATCATACTCAGACAATTTTGGTCAAAAATACCACGAATGGTCTGAAAACAGGTAAACACGAGCCATATGACAGAGGTTTCTCCAGGTACCAAATGCAGAGTTGCTCACCACTCACGAAGATCTTATTTCAGGCATCCAATACACACAGCACTCTGAACCTCTGTTTGCCCACACCATCATGTTCATAAAATGAAATCCGTCTGCTTATCATAACCTCTCAAACTGCAAGTGAGTAAATTCTACAATCCTAACCCAATAAAACAATCTCCTTTTTAGTGAAATTTACTCTAGTGAGCCAGCCTGAAGAGATGGTTCTTTCTCAATAAATCCCAGGTGTTCCCACTCTGCGGAAAACTGCCAACATAATCCAAATTAAAAAGCTTTTATTTTAATTAAATGCAATGATTTTTCTTCAATTTAAGAAGAGCAAATTGCTGCTGATTTAGCGTAACCTTGATGATTCTACAGACAGGAGGTGAATCTGTAAATTAAAGATACACCCAGGATATCTTATTTAAAAAATTAATATAGATTAAGCAGTGGTTATGTTTGAGTCTCATTCCATTTTCACATGCCACACAGCTTCTAGAAGGGCACGTAGCTCGTGCCTTCACATCCAACCACCGAACACCAGCACCCCATATGCCAGGCTGTGACTATCTGATGGGGGGGGGGGGGGGGGGGGGGGGGGGGGGGGGGGGCGGGGAGGGAAGCAGTGTATTAAATACCAGATAGCCAAGAAGGAGGACTGCAATTAAGTACCGAATTCCAATTTCTTCCTTGCAAGTCATGCTACAAAGCTCACCCCAGACAGCTGAGGAGACCAGCTTCCCGTACTGCTTTTGGGCTGATGAAGATGCCATAAATGCAGCACTGGTTAGCAGGACTCAAGATTTCATTTACAAGGACCAGAACACCCTGCAGTGTAAAAAATTTGTATTTACGTGACATCATGAGTGAAACGTGATGTTTGACCCTTTTTCCATACATCCTAATGTGAATGGGGAACTTCCTTCCTATATGAGGAAAACAGAAATCATGTGGTGGAAAAGTAATTGACTGGTGCCACTACAACAGCCGTACTACACAGTGAATACCTAGAGTGAAAAAGGAGAAAATAACCCTAAAACACAAGTTGTTAGCAAGAGGAAGATGTGTCCCTAAGTGACCTGCCTATGCTTCTTTCCTCCCTCCAGATGCTAGAGGCTAGTTATTTCGCACACCCCTGGGCAGAAGGAAGGTAAGCATTTTTCTGGAGCCCTGACTGAAGAGCTACAATCACCTTCCAGAAACCATGCTCCTTTTAAAGTGGGCTGCATCTGTAGCACTCTATCCCACTCACTACCAGACTCCTCTAATTCAGCATGGGAATACGAACTGGCTGTTTATCAGTCCTCTCCAGGCTGCCCTTCTAGGTTAGGGCAGACAGAGCACAGATGCAACATATTTTTAGAAAGCAAACATATCCCAGCAATTTTCTACACTGTAGCTTGTGTTTAAAATTTTTCCACTGCTTTGATGAAAACTGTCTTCTGAATTTATTGCCATTAAGTTCATTACTCATTATTTCCTGGCAACAAAGACGTATGGGTTCTTTACATCTAAACAGACAACAAACAAGAAAAGGTGATGTAGATGTGGAGAGCACAAAATCGTAGCTAAAGGGATGAGGCTACGTGTGCACTGAATTACCATCGGCAGATCACTCAGAAGAATGCTGTGTCGCTCAGTACCTGCTGCTGCTTGTTATCAGCCTCATCTCACACAATGGGACTGTACACTAGAAGGAGCCTGAAAGGATCTTCAATCACTCAGACAGTTCTGATGCACTTTGCTAGAACAACACCGAGCCTTGTAATTGTACTTTCTCCAATCTTTTTCAGTTCTTACTCAAAAGCCACTTCTGCACCTTGTAGGAAAGCAGAAAACCCATGTTCCAACTCTGTTACACTCGCTGAGACACAAATCATTCACAAGCATGAAATTTTCTTCTTCAGCTGTCCAGTGCTCTGCCTGATCCTTAGCAACTTTGGAAAGGTAGCAGAGCCAAATTGTGCTGCCGTTAGTCACAGAAGTTATATTACTGACATTCACACATATGGCAAAAACATTGCAGGTGGAGGATTTTTCTAATGTGTCAGTGTACTGAAGAACACTGCACCTTCGGGTTTTACTGATGGTTCATTGCTTTCACTATAATTAAAAATATCTCTCTCCCTTCATATTAATTAGATGAAATCTATTTTGTTAACTGAAATTTACTCTATTACTGCTTTTCCAGTCTTCTCCCTCAGTCGAGGCTCTTTTCCTTCTTTTCCCCAAACCCAAAGGCACACACACCCCTTTTCAGAAATCCCCAAGACCACAAGTACAAAAGCTTCACACGTATTTAACATGCCAAGTTCAGGTACACGTCAAGTCCATAAAGTACAGTATTTTAACAGTCTGGAGAATCTTAAAACTCTTGTAATTGGGTCTTTCATTTCAGGACACGCAGAGCTAGACGTTTACTGCCTTAAAAAAAACCTGTGAAGTCCTATTTATCTTCAGAATGCTACTGGGAAAAAAAAATACTTCATTTTTTATTAAAAAAAGCAACTAAACACTTCAAATTATTTTAAAAAAACTCCTGCAGTAGATCCAACAGAAAGATTTGGGTTTTGTTACCCCTACATAAAACCCATGCAGACTTAACTGCCAGTGAGCGGAGACACAGCATGCCCCTGGCTCCTCCAGACGTTGACTCTTCCTTTAATGTTTCACTGATTTTAAATAATGACTGCAGTGCCAAATACATTAAAAAACAAAAGAAACATGCATGTCAGAACTGATGACTGCTGGGGTAGCCGCAGTTCAGAAAGTACAACTCTCCAACTGGATAAGTGTTCATCAGTCACAACCTAAATACTGTATTCAGCCTAACTTCCTCAGATCCCAGCAATGCTGAAAACGAGACTAAGTGACCAAGAAAGAGAAAAAAAAAGTTGGATTATCACTTTTCTTTTTCTACCCACCCCCACCCCCAAAATATCCTTCTTAAATACAATGTATTACAAGAAGTTGGCATTATATCAGAAATACGGTGACCTTTGGATGAGTCATTCAATCAAATCTTCTCAGCTAAGAAAAATAGCAGACCAAGCAACTAAGCATTTAAGACACATTCTGACACTTCCGACAGAATTACTGAGTGTTCAGCTTTGAATATTCAAAGCGTTCAAAAAATAGCCACAGACTATGGAAGAACTGGACTTTTACAAAATGAGCTAGCACATGTCTATGAAGATAAGAACGCCAGGCCTCTAATAAAAAAAAAAAAAAAAAAAAAAGAGCAGGTGCTAAAGAAAAGCAGAGGAATCTGATAAACAGCCATTAACACCTGCAACATTAAAACTACCAAGTTGGATGGAGCAAGGATTAGCACAGCTGCCTGCATCCAAGTGACATTCCCGGGGTATATCCAGAATGGGATGAGCTGTAGAGGTTCCACACGAAGTCCTTGTAGCAATTCTTCTCTAAACACATAAAATAAAATTTCATACTGCTTCCAAAAGCTTTTATAGCAACTCTATCAGCTCTGGACAGTTACTAATTTAATATTCATATTCTGCATCTTACTAAATTCAAGGCTTCGACAACATCGTGATTGAACATATTTCCACACAAGATACAGGGCTGTGAAACACTCTCTGTTCTTATTATAACATAATTCTTCACAAGTTCATTAGTGTCACCCATGTGAAACGAGAGCGGTTTTTCTACATAATTCACTGTCCCTTTTAAGTTCTTCCCCTATTTCTGAATAGCTTTGCTTCCTTTAAATGCCTCTCGATGTTGCAAGGTGACAAGCTGTGCGTTCTAAATGGCAGGATGAATTTTCATTTCTGATTTAAAAAAAAAAAAAACACAACAGGATGTAACAAACATGCCACCTGACCTACAGGTTAAAGGTAACTATCGACTTGGTTGCCTTGGGAATTGGTGGCTGAAGATCTTTGTCAGAAACCCCTACACACAGAATCACAGAACTGTAGGGGTCGGAAGGGACCTTGAAAGATCATCGGGTCCAACCCCCCCTGCCAAAGCAGGTTCCTCAGAGCAGGCTGCCCAGGTATGCATCCACACAGGCCTTAAATATCTCCAGAGAAGGAGACTCCACAACCTCCCTGGGCAGCCTGTCCCAGTGCTCCGTCACCCTCACCGTGAAGAAGTTCTTTTGCATGCTGGTGCGTTACTTCCTGGGCTCCATTTTGTGGCCATTGCCCCTTGTCCTGTCCCCACAAACCTCTGAAAAGAGGTTGGCCAAATCCCTCTGTCTCCCACACCTCAGGTATTTATACACATTTATGAGATCCCCTCTCAGTATTCTCTTCTCCAGGCTGAACAGACCCATGTCTCTCAGCCTTTACCCACAGGGAAGATGTTCCAGGCCCTGTATCATCTCTGTGGCCCTCCACTAGACTCTTTCCAGGAGATGCTGTGAAAATCCCTATGACCCCTTAGCAGTAGAACTGAGTCCTCTGCACAGCCCCCAAGAGGCACGTCAAGCAGGAGTGGTGTGCTTAAAAACATAACAAACACATACAGGGCATTTTGTGTAGGATTCACCGTCAGGTGAAGGAACACACGACTGTTAATTCAGTTGTAACTGATAGTGCCTTTTCCAGACCCATCTCCTGCCAGTTTTCACTGGTGTAAATACCACAGAAAAGAGCAGAAGGTAATTCACCACCCTACATCTTGAATACTGGAACAATAGCTAAGTAGTCCTTCTGCTACATAACATTCCTGTGATGCTGTGTTGGTTTTCCCAGTTACTACCCAGAGCAAAGCATCCTTACTCTTTCATAAAAAAGGAGCCATTACCACCTAGTAGTCAACAGAACGCACTTTAAAATACTATCATTCTATGTGAAAATCGTGGTTTTGACATTCTTTTTACCCACTTGTCCTTCACAAAAAGGGTACAGAACAAAGGCGCATGTCAGAAATACCACAGATGATGCTGTTCTGGAACAGCATGTTAGAGAGACAGAACGGTCCTTCTGTACCAAGCATGAAGATGGTTAACAAGGAGAGAAAATTTCAGCTAATACTGTAAAAACAGATGAAAAGGGTTTTCCTGTGAGGCTATGGATATGCCAACAGGAAAACACGTAACAATGCTGCCCAATACTCCACTGTTTGAGCAAATTTAACATAAAATTTATATGAAAAAGTAAAGCCTGTAATGAACACTGCAGAGTCCTTGGAATTGGTAAGTATGGGGCTGATATTTATGTGTTAAATGTTTTACTGAAGCTCTAGTTGGAAAAATTCCAAGGATCAGTTCAAAACAGGGAAAAAATAACATCCTAAACACAATAGAAGAGTTAGTCCATTAAAGAAATTCCACCTAAATAAGAGTTTGTAACCACACACATTGTACAGGCTATAGAAAAAAATACAGCTGTACAGCAAGGATGGGAAAGATAACGGGGCTCCTGAATACCTACGGTGAGTCGTGGCTAAAGATAAGCCTGTTGTTTTAGGTGTGCTGCTCCACATGCAGCCCCTCACAGGGCACAACAGCCCATGAACCTTCCCACTCCACGCTGCAGCCCCAGCACTCCCACCAGCCCCTCTATGCAGAAACTATCACTGATGGAGCCTCACCTTGAGCAGCCCCAGCCACAACTATGGAATAGATCCGTCCCCTTAACAGTACAATCTTCCTCCCTGAATTACAGCATCCCTTTCCTCCCCCCTTCACTCCATCCCAAGATCAAGCAGGAATTCCTCTGAGAATTGTTTGACAGCTCTGCGTTTTCTGATGGGCTCAGAAAGAGCCACGTAAGCACCTCCCGGGTACCCTAACAACATGAAGCTACGTAAAGGGACTACTCCCAGTGGACAAAGTGTCAAATTCGTTCTCCAAAGCTACTCAATACTTTAATACAACTGTGCAGATGAATCTATGTAAGTGCTAACTGCAATAGAACATTTTGGTTTTATCTATATATAATCATTTGAACAAGAGTTACTGAAAAAGACAGACATTAATTAGACTGATGTCTGCTCCTACTAGGAAGGCTTCAACCAAACTGACTACGCTGAATTAAAAGGACTTCAGACTAGCTTGCCCACCCAATATTTGAGTTACATAGTTTAATGACAACCTCAGTTATGCATTGGTGCAAGTAATCTATTTTACAATGCATATGCTTATTATAGGATGCACTAAACTTGAAGTCATTTTTTATTTATTTTTTTTTTAAAGTAGCAACCCTACGCTTCAGTAGAATAACTTGTGTATGGCTACATTCTATAACTGGAAGTTATTGCTTTTTCACTGGTGCAATGGGATGACTACTCACCTGTAGTACCAAGATAGAAAACTCTAGTTTAGTTAGAAGTGGTGATTATTGTTAAAATTAAAAAAGACAAAATAGTCACCCTGTATAGCAATACACAGGCATGTAATCTTATTAATAAAAGCCACAGTAAATACAATGAGCTATATCACACATTAGTTTTCAAATTAGATGCAAATGTCAAACTACAATTTTACATTTTCCCTTTAGAAACAAGTTTTTAGAAGTTGGACAGACTAACCAGTTGTAATAACAAAAAAAACAAAAACCACCAAGCACTGTTTTGTGATAACAGAACATGTATCTTACCACTCCCAGTTTCTCAGAAGCATTAGCCTTCCACAGACGGATATTCATCTCATCTGAGCCACACAGAATATATTTGCTATCCGAAGTCCATTTTACAGTGATGACGTGCTGCATTCGCTTTGTGTGATAGACCTCCCTAAAGTGAAGAAAAACGTTTTTCAATACTTTATTATCACTTTTTCTACCAACATTACCTTTGAAATAGCAGAAAGTTTTCTGTTCGTGGCAAAATCTATTATAGGTTTTTGATTCTTTTTGTACCCATCCCTTTTGCGTATCAGTCATACGGCGCAGCTAAGAGACCTTTCTCTTTCTTCTACCTAGTTATTTTTTACAAGCAAAATCCAAGTAGTAACAGAAGGGAAATACAGGAACAATGACAATTCAAGAGCCACGAAAAAAACTAGATTGAGGTGGAACCTGTGGGGAGTTGCAAGAAAAACAAATGTAATCAATAGACCACCTTAAATAAGCTTTAATAAGCTTAACCACCACTTTAGTTCACACTCAAGTGATACTCTACAAAAACAACAAAGCTTTTGAAAGACTGAGCACAATAACCTTCTGAAAACATCCCTGCTCACATCAGGTTATGCTGACATTAACGTTTAATATTGTGTAAGTACGTACATGTTTTCAGAAGCATTTCTGTATTTACTTTCATTTTACTAGTTGGCCCAGTAACAAACTTTTCTCCACATACCTTTGGGGAACTAAATATTTTTCCTTTCCCTACTCTGAATTTTCAGCCTTTGTCTCTCCCGTTGCTGCCACCACCAGCTATTAACTACCATTCTCCAGGAAAGGAAAAACACAAGAGAAGATGGCCATATAACCTGGATACGTCATTTAAAAAACTCACACAGACATTCGGTTCCATTTACAAAGAATTTACAGAATTTAAATCAACTTCATACGAGATCTTACTTCTTATGGCTACTCAATTTTCAAACTTAAGCTTTCTTTTAAAAATAAAACAGAAAGCAATGGAAGTCAGGAGTTTTTCAAATTGGTGAGTGATCAAATGTCTGAGTTAACTGGAACACAGTCAGGATCTCCTTTTAAAGATACACTCAACTGTCCTCGGTTTTCCAAGAGGGATCAGATCTTCTGCTTGGAGACATTTCTTTATTCCACAGGATTCACTTCAACTATGCAGCTCTGAATAAGTCCAGCTTTTAAAGAATTTTAAGTGTCCCAGAATGCCCTAGTCAGCTTATAAGAGGCTAAGTTCTCCACTTGTAAGGCTCTTCCTCACTATATTTACAGCGACTACAAGAGACAGAAAAGGAGAAAAGCAGTGAAAGGGGAGCAAAAGAGAGCAAAATGGAAAAATGCCTTCCTTATCAATAGTCTGCTGTAATGTGGAATAAAGTCTTTTGTTCTTCTAGCATTATGGGATCTGCTCACTTCCTCTCAGTGATGTGCTTAAACTTTGCCTAGCACCACTTTCATGAACATTCCAGAGAAAAGAAAATCCGTGGAACACAAGAGATGTGAACCACGTTGTTTAATAATACAAGATGATTATTTTTTTTTAAAGTAAAAAAAAAAAATAAAAGGAGAGATGGAATACCTAATTATATTTAACATACTATTAGAAAACAAGAAAAAAAATAGTAGAACTACTTGTAGATTAGTTATAAAATAGAAACAGCCCTTCTCAATCCCTAAACAGGTACAGAAGCATGTAGACATGTTGCATAATGTATACATAACTACATCGAACAGTAACAAAAATATATTTCTCCCCCAGTCAGCATTCAAAATTCCTCATCCCCCCCCCCCCCCCCCCCAGCCAACTCAAACTTAAACAAGTGGCAATTTGGGGGGAGATTAAATGAAGGGGGACAAAGGAAAGCAAAAGAAAAAGCGAAGTTAATAAAGAAAGAAAAGTCTGACAGAGAATAATGAAAGTAGGTTTATGAGGAACAAATGATACCAGACAGGCCTGATAACTTGCTTTGATTTTCATCAAACTGAAAAACAAAATAATAATAGTAATGGAGACACGGCAGATCCAATCTGAACCTCAGCAAAATATTTAATACACTGCCTTATGAAATCTTACATGAGAAACTAATTCAAAGTGAACTGTATTCAAAGCGCTGTCACGTGACTCAAAACCTGACTAGCACAGCATGAACAAAAAGTAATAAAGAGCACTGAATAGGATCACAAAACTGTCCCGGACTGATCCTCAGGAACCCACATTAACAGTGCTTTCCATGGGATGTCTTCACTAATCATCTGTATAGGATGAAACTAGTCCCAGAAAACCAAGCACTAAAATGTTCTAAGGCCTGCAGACTTCTGTGGTGACACATACAGTACAAAGTGACCTAAAAACACTAAAGATACACAGACAGGGGAAGAATACAGGATTTATCTTGGTAAAACACAAGCGAGTATACATAAGGACAGTAAATCAGCACTGATACTGCATCTTGTTGGAAAGCAATCATGTCACAGAAAGCATGCTGCCATAACAGAAGTGTGAATTTGCAGATTGTTAACAGGGGAAAAATCTAAAATCCAGATGTATACAAGAGGTGGTATCACACCATAGAAGAGGAAACAAATAATCCATAAAAAAAATGCTTCTTTAGGAACACAGCCTCCATTCTGGATACCTTTGAATTAAAATGACAAATAAAGCATTGTATCTAGAGTACACCACCTTAATTTTAATTCAAAATTGCATCAGCAGTGCTACTTGTTAAACAGAAGTTCTACACTAACATATTTTCCAGAATTATCAGTTGATTACCTGACCTGTCAATCTCAAGGTACATACAGAATAAGACTTTGATACTCACGGAAAGTGAATGCCTCAACGAAGATGGGAACGACTAAAAATTCTGAGGCCTGGGGAGGGAGGTCACTGGGATGCATGAGAGCAAGAGAGAGAGGTGTAAAATCACTCACCTGCTGTGGCCTTTGTCCACAGGAAATATGCGGACAGACTTATCGAAGCTGGCAGAGACAAACTCTTTCCCAGTGGGTGAATAATCCACATCAAGAACAGCAGACACGTGATCCATATGCACCATGACCGGCGATGAGAGGAAGCGCATATCAAAAGTATATAAGCTTTAAAAGAAACACATGAACAACTTAATATCTGAACCACTTGTAAGTGAATAGCACATTTTTGCTACTTTAATCATACACAAATCATTGAAGACAGATTGTACTGCAGAGGGAATGCTTTAAAACTGCAAGTAACACATAAAAGGTAAAGGTGTTGAAGTGAAATAATATCAGGAAGTAATTATCAGGTGACACCTAAACACTTCACACGAAAGGAAAGAATGATGTAGTGCTTAGAGGTTGAAAAAATGTTTACTAAGCAGGGGATTTAGTTATTGAACAGGACCCCGGTTTCTTGTTCGCTCCCAAAGAACAGATAGGTCTCCACCACTCCCTTCAGCATCTGTTTTTGGGTCATTGACTGACCTGTTTCTCCAACAACCATACTCCCTTCTTCAGACTTAAGTGTATAACCTGATCAAGCATCTCTGAATTACTTATTATGACAACACTCTCAACTCTGCCAGGTTTCTAGATCTTCCTGTAATGGGATCTCCTAGTAACTCAAAGTCTACTGGGAAGTTCCCATTCGGTTGGCACCCTCTCCTACAGCCTGATTGTCTTTATACCAGGCAACCAGTGACTCTGTAGAAGCCCAAGAAAAGCTTGGTCCTTCAAAACACAGAGATACTACTCGAGCAGAGCTGAAGAAGAACTACACTGTCTACACTGCCTGTAGAAAAGCTTTACATTAAATATTAACACAGCTGCTGGACCTCAGCTGGTTACCTCTTAAGCACTTCAGAGCTCAGGAAGAACAGGTGATGTCTACCCATACTCCTTTGAATCAGCAGCCTACTGACACATACCAAGGCACAATAACTGCCTAGATCATTAATTTGCTGGGTGCCAATAAACCACAACGATTTACAGACAAAGCATTTAATGAAACCACATTTAAGTATACTGTTTAGTAGAACTACTGTATTAAAAACTTGTAATTTAGCAGCAGGCTCCCCATCCTCCTTACTGCAGATGAATGCATAGCTGGAATTAATTCAATGTCTTTTACTCAATTGCTTATTGGCAACTATTCCTTTTCCTTCTGAATTCCCCAAGAAAAAGTATGCTAGCATCACATTCAAAACTGCTACTCTATGTAATTAGCTAACACTTCGGGCATATTGTTGATTTGTACATTTGCCATTGCACTCATTAATTGTTTTAGTTTGCAAGAAGGGAATTGCCCCTTACAGTAACAGCTACCAATTTCAGTTTAGTGTGGGGGAAAAAAATGACATAAACAGGTCAGGTAGTCTTACCATGCCATAACCAAGAAAATGTGAAAAGCAGTACATTATATACAACACCCATTTTCAAGGTCTGGGCCAGATTCTATTTCCTTGGAAAAACAGCCTTAAGATAAGCGATAAAATCCCTGTGTTCTAGAAGAAAGCAGCGATCTATTGTTAGATCACTGACTTCCTGGAAACAAGGATATGGAGCACATTTTGCAGTGGCCTAGTTTTGAAGAGACAGCTTTTTCAATATCAGATTAGCTCTTCACATGAATAGTATTGCCCAAAAGTAAAATACTGCTGTGAGATGCTGAAAGGATAAGTACTGCAGTCCTTGGAATTGTTTCACAAAAAATTAATTTTAAGAAATGTTCTCATCAAAATAGCTGATCAGTACAATATACCAAGCTTCACATGAGCTGGTAAGAAAATAAATACTTATATTGCCTTGGACTGGCAATACTATTTAGTTTCCAGGTCCTACTGTAAACTATACTTGCACAGACTTAACTGCATTTTTTGTTAATTAGAGTGCTTCCACACCTCACCCCACTCTGGTGCTGAAAGAGGCAGTCTACCACTATTCTTATTTATTTTTTAAGTCAATGAGTCTACAATTCATATAATTCACTAGGTTACTATTTAAGTGGTTCAAAGTTAGAGTTTAAGTAGCTTTTTTAAAAATGTATTTTAACATGATGGTAAATCACTAAGATACCAAAAAAAATCCCATAACACAATCAGGATTATCAAAAATCGGGATCACACTTACTTGTAATCTTCATTTGCTGCAGTAAAAATGAAAGCTTCCATGGGGTTCCAACACAGTGTGTTTGTCCTCATGTTCAAGATAACCTGGAAGATATTTACACATTGCTACCTTGTTGCAGGCAATAAAATACTGGCTATATTTCAAAGCTTCTTATAGCACTGAGACAAGCAAACACTTTATAGATACAGAATTATGGTAGAGCAATAGTGACATAAATGATAATGTTTACCTATCAGTGTTACAATTGGAACTGAGACACCCCAGCTCTCATCACATGCCCATTGCTTCATGCTACACTGAAATTAAATTTTCTTCCATAAATCATCTTGGAATAAAATCCTTCTTACCGGTCACTTATCTAGAAACTAGTATGTAACTTGGGATCATCTTAAGAATTTCACTTCATTATATTCACAGAAAACTTTAGTTAAGTACTGTACAAACATGCCCAAATAAATGGTTATTTCAGAGGATATGGTCCTTAAGCAATGTTATGATCTGGAATCTGCAAAGTGATTGTAACATCCTGATGTTCTCCCAGTTATTGCAATCCCTTCCTTATTTTATCTCTAAAATTGCAGTTCCTGAATTCTCCAGGCCAGGTGCCATTTCTCATTGAAGCATCGAGCAATGCGTGCAGCAGTTACTGTGTTATAACTTACTCCTCACTGTCCCTGTATTAGCTGTGAGTTACCTGCTACAGATTTGTAAGACTTACTTGCTGCTAGTTAAGCAGATGGCTGCAAAAAGGTTGCCTTGGCTTGAAGCAGGAGCAATGCAGCTGATGACTGACTAACAAGACCCTTCTGCTAGGGAACAGTGGATTTGGCAAGAGCTCTCAAGAAGCTGCATGCTGGATGCCTCCACCTTGAAGGAGGCAGTGACTACTGGGCTGCTGTGGGGAAAGAGGAGATCTGACACCCAGAATGACACAACAGCTTTGGCTTCTGCTGAGTCTTGAAGGAGCTTTCAAAATTTAGAAAGAACTCCTGTACTGTATTCCTGACACAAAGCAGAGGTATAATTTCAACTTATTAACAAACTGAACATTTTCCATAACAACGCAGACCAGCCATAAACCTACTTGAAAATTCTGAAATTCATTTATTTTACGCTATGGTACTCCAAACTGTTCTCACTTCACTATACCAAACACCATAAATATGTAGGCATACAGCAAAATGTAATTGTATGATTGTGTTCATTATTCAAAAAAAAAAAAAAAAAATAGAATTTCAAAGCAAGTTAGTGTTGATGAGCCCTACTGAATCCCCACAAAAAATCTGGATCGTGACTTTTTAAGTGTGTTCATAGTCTCATGACTCGCATTCTCCATAAATCCTCATTTCCTACATGACATTATCCTACTCAACATGAAATGAAGTCTGCACTGCAAAACACTGCTCATTTTCAGAAATCACATGCACCCAGAACAGAATGTAATCATCAGACGCGTGAACTGATCTCTGTTTTAAAGAGTGACTTAACTGCAGGGATAGGCCACTGAAGGGCCCTGTGTTTACAGTAGTGTGACAACTACAGCTTACTCAGATTCAGTATTGTTTTTCTAATTATAAACCTTGTGTGTATATATATTGTGTGTGTATATATATATGGGAAGCTAACGATCAAGAAGTTCTTTAATCTTCTTGGTTCAAGTTTTCTAGGCATTGCACTTAGGGAGCATCTCGCCATCTTATTTGTTCCTCTTTGAAGCACAGACTTCAACGTAAGACTTCACGGGCAGAAAAACTGGACAAGAGAGCTACTGCTCCATGATGTGGAAAGCTGCACTCCTATTTCCATTAAGGAATGGACTCAACCCCTATTGAGTTCCAAATTCAGGGTAGCGTGTGACCTGCTTTGCTGACCTATTACGCGGAAAACAGCAGTGCCAGGAACTTGTACGTAGGCAAGGTGCCCCTGTAAGGAGCATCCTTCTCTTGGTAGTTACAGAGCTCTTTGTTCTCAAGGCAGAAACAGGCATAAACTTTTTCCTCCACTGGGGAATCATTCCTATCCCATCAGGAACCCAACAGAAGCTACTGCATCCACAGATGCAAGCAAGCAGTTATCAGTTACACTCTTATGGCAGGAAACGTGCCTAAGCATGGTGCTTACTAGTTATACATGAGATATATATATATGTACATATACCTATTATATACTTCATGCATATATAGGTGCACACATAGGTGCACTTTTATATATAATGGTATGTAATTTTAATTAAATATTATATATATATATAAATATAATTTAATTAAATATTTATATATATATATATATATATAGTATTAATCACATTTAAATGACACATCAAATTATTAGACTCAAACTTAGTTCACAAAAGCTCAAACTACATCCCCTTAACTTGTAACTGCAGATCTATAGCACTGGCTGTGTTTACTTTGACGCTCAGGTCTCCAGCTGGCTTTATTTTTTATTTTTTTTTTTAAAAAAAAAAAAAAAAAGTAAACTTTTTAAGCACTGTCCCTGTGGCCCAAGTGAAACTTCACTAAAAATTATTGGGGCACAGGAAGAGAAAGAAAGAAATACTGTTATGCCAACAACATTCCTATTTATATCCATGTGAAAGACCATTATAATGTTCTAGTGTATATTGGAGCACCTTCCTGACAGACAGTATGTAACATCCATAAGGATACTGAGAGTATAGTCATGAGCCGTAATATTCTATGGTCAGAAGAAAAATTGTAAAGATAGCTATGGGGTTCAAAAACACAGCAGTTAATATTTCCACCTAGATTACTGTTTTCTTGTTTTGAACTGACACATACATTTTGTTAAAGATTAGTAAGAATCTTCATGTCACTGGTAAAATTCCATACGTATAAATACAATTTTGATTTCACTGCAAAGGAGTTCTGAAATGTTTACACTAGGTGCATAGAGAAGGATTTATCTCAACACAAAAAGAAAAACACCCTTTTAAATGCAGAGCAAAGCTCTCTACTGCTAGAAAGGAAATGCCTTAGAAATTACCTTGTTTCCTTCAAGCAAGGAGAAAAAAATAAAAATCACACACACACAGACACAATGCAATACAAGAACATAAAGTTCTTATTGTGAAATTGCTGTCAGGTCAGGCACTTTATCAAGAATTATAACAGAGTGAGCATGACAGCCCGTCTGAATGCAGAAAAAGGCCCTTCTAACTCTGGTTTAAAATTCAAAATTAATTCGAACTCAGTTAAAAGACTCAAAATTAAAGATGATGAAAACTCAGTGGCTCAGAGCTTCCCATTCTCTGTCTTCATCAACACTTAGACTATTTACATATTAATTATTACTGCCGTAACCTTCTGTTAAAAATAAAAGGCAAAAATTACCTTCTTTAATGGAGTTGATTGTCTCATATCATACAGCACAATATTTCTGTCAGAAGCACAGCTTCCCAAAAGGTATGTCTAAATAAATCAATACATAAATAATCAGTTTATGTTATAAAGATTTTTAGAGCATAGTCAACAGCTTACATTAGATATCTAAACTATTTCACTACACTGATAATCAAACAGCAGTTCCTTTTCCAATTCAGAAAATACATTAATTGTTCTTTGTGTGCAGCTAATTAATCAGCAAAAACACTTCAAATAATTGTCCCAGTAAAATTCAGAATCCACCCAGTCCTCTCTACAAGTAACAAGCACTTTCTATGCACTTCATCTACCAACACAGCCCACCCAAGAGCTGCTGGAGAAGAGCAGATCAGATGTGGTTGTTCTGCCACGAAGAGGGGGAGAAGCTGCTGCCACAAGCAATAAGTGCTGCCACAGATGAGAGCTCCACAGCCACACAACTGCTACACCAGATAGCATGATATAATTGAGGTACAGGATATGTATTGCTGTGGGCAGAACAGAGAACACCCTCATTTTTTTCTTCTTCTCCCCCATTAACAGAAACAAAAGATAAAGGGATGCAAATATATGGTACAATCTTTTAGGGCAATATCGGCATAAAATATATATATACAACCCCCTACGTATTATGTGAAGACATGTAACAAACTTTACATTTGGAAAAAGCAGTTAAAGACAATGTTAACAGAGTTTAGCTCTTATACTGATCAAGAAAAAACACACTGATTTCCAATACATAATAAAAAAATTACCTCAATAGGATTAAATTTTACACTGCTTATGCTATCAAAACCCCATGTAAATGAACACATGGGACTGGTCCTTTGCTCATCCCAGATGTCCACTTGCTGGCCGCAGGTGGCAAAAACAGCTTCTTTCCAGTGGTGATCAATTCCTGTGTACACTGTCTTTAAAGGAAAAAAAAAAAAAAAAGAAAGAAAAAAAGAAAACTTGCAAAACCAAATGTATAAACAAATGCCTAAATACGCTCTATTACACAACAACAACAAAAATCAACAGATCATTAAATATCAACCTCCCATGTCTTTATTCATTTACATTACTGAAAACCAAGTCACCACTGCTGCAGGAAACCAAGTCTAATCAGATGTATGTTTACACAACAGGGTGGCTTTCTGCATTTATTCTGCGTGCTCATTTAATACGCATGCATGCATTTCTTGTTAATTTCTAATGGAGCTGGCATTAGAAGCCCATTTACAAAGTATGGCCAACTTTAAAGCAAATGGGAATTTTACGAGTACAGTTAATTTTCAATTAGCAAGCGAAAGTATCTCCTACACATAAAAATAATTAAACGGTTTCAAGATATCTACTTATAAAAAAAAATTCAGTTTTCTTAAAGTAAGCTTACCATCAGCTCAAGGTGCTGAAGTATATTTATTTCTGACAAAAGTAGACTAAAACGTAAAGTCAAAATTTTGTATTGAATGGCTGTGAGGTATGGCATGAAAATAAAGTTATTTAATGAAGACTAAGCATTGACAACAGATGAAGAGAAACAGACAACATAAGATCTGATGAGTTCTGAGAAAAAGGATGATTAGTATAGACAAATCTATACTAAGCATTCTCTGATGGCATTTGAGATATTCCTTCCTAGTTACACATAAAATAAATAGAATAAAAACTTGGGAGATACTTTTAAGAGTGCCATTTTAAAATTTGATGCCATCACCTTACAACACGTTGTGATAACAGGTGATATCAACCTATTTCTCTCTCCTCCAAAAGCTATGTAAGAACTGATTCAAATTTAATTCAAAAGAAGAAAAGTGGGAAATTAGCACTTAGATTTACTACCTTTCCAAGAATTGTATGAATTGGTTCTTCTTCTTCTCCATATGCTGGACTCTCCATTTTCCATTGCTTCACAGTTTTGTCATCACCGACCTGGAAACAGTGGAGAACGCATGTATGGTTTTACAAAAATATATTCTCTTTACTTTACTGGTCATCTTTACGAATACAGGCGGCCTTTCTAAAGGGAATGTCTATGACATATACAAAAGTAAAGTGCTCTCGTTATTCATTGCTCACTTTTATACCTCCAAGCACCAGGTTAGTTCTCCTTGTCATATTATTTCACTAGAAAGTGACAAAGTACAGGCACATGGTTTGGCTGGGATGGAGTTAACATTCTTCACAGCAGCCCATATGGTGCTGTGCTTTGGATTTGTGGCAAGAACAGTGCTGACAGCACCAATGTTTTGGCTGTTGCTGAACAGTGCCTGCGCAGTGTCTAGGTTTTCTCTGATTGCCCACTCTGTCGGTTGTCATGTCTGACACCCCCATCCACAACTAGGCTAGGGGTGGGCAAGAGGAGGGACGAGATGCAGGCAGCTGACCTGAATTGGCTAGAGGTGTATTTCATACCACAAAACACTGCATCATCAATAAAAACTGGGGTAGAGGAAGAAGAAAAAAGGAGACAGGTGTCGGCTTCCAAGGTAGCTGCTGAGAGACTGACTCTTTGTGGAAGTAGGTGAGTGATTTCCTTTTTGTTGCTTGT
Source organism: Aythya fuligula (assembly GCF_009819795.1). Taxonomy (NCBI): domain Eukaryota; kingdom Metazoa; phylum Chordata; class Aves; order Anseriformes; family Anatidae; genus Aythya; species Aythya fuligula. The sequence continues at coordinate 138,739,551 of NC_045560.1, read as the reverse complement.
TTGATTGGTTGTGATTCCCCCCCCCCTCTTTCTTTCAGATATTCAATGGTTTTTATCTTAACTCATGAGTTTTCTCACTTTTATTCTTATTTTCTTCCCAATCCTACTGCTGTGGAGTGCGAAGAAGCAGGCAAGAGGTTGTATGGGTGCCTGGCTAGGATGAAGACACAACAGTATGCCCTGCTGATTTATTTTCAGAGCCAAAGACAGTCATAGCTGCATGCTTGGCTCCAGAATCTTTATATCTGGCTATATTTAAACAAATTTTGCTTGAATGGGATTTTCATACGTGGATCTTTTATGCTAAGTTTGATTTAAAGCAAGGTTTGTCTAAACATTGGCAAAAAAAAGTCTCTCACCTAGTTGTCACTTTGGATATTCTCCAACTATCAAAAGAGATACTACGAGGGTTGAAAGGAAAAAAATTAAGCTGTAAAGTGACTGCTTATTTTAGGCTACATCTTGTGGTTCTTAATCAGATGGCCCCTCAAAAGTCAATCCACCTCAGTTGCTCCAGTTACCTCATCCCATGCTACCTCTTGTATTATGCCAGCACAAGATTTTGTGTGGCAGTACAGTGATCTTTTAGTTCATGTTTTACTTCTTCTCCTGATAGCACTACTTCTCTTCTTCCCCTCTCTCAATTTTCAGGTAGAAAGCTTGTCAAAAAGGGATTCTAATTTGGAGTAATTTGGAATTCTCTGCTGAGAAAGCAGAAAGCATTGTAACTACTGTCCTCATGACCAGGTATCTACTTCAGAAAAAAAATAAATATATAGCACTTAAAATAGCTCTTGTGGGAGAAGGTGAGTGATTTCCTTTCTGTTGAGCTCAGAAGATGCAAAACCCCCATACACTCTAGTCTTAAAAATAGTTCTTTTTATTTTGTCATCTTAGAATTGTTCTAGTGCAATCAGGAAGACATACTATTTCCAAACAGCTTACATGCAACTGAATTAGTTGTGGTTGATACAAATGAATAAAGTCTTATTAACACAACCTTATTGGACATAATTACTCAACCAAAGCCATCTTGAATAGATCAGGTTATCTTTAACCACAGGCTATAGAAATATTCACAGAAGTAACCATTTGCATGCCTTCCAATGAACTTAACCTAATTCTTCAACAAACATAATTACCTGCTTCTTTAATGAAAATTAGATTACTCAAATTCTAATTAAATGGCTCCTTTAGCAATAATCTGGTAATTATCTTTTCCATAGTCTTGAACAACATCCATATTACAACACCAAATGTAATATTTTAATCAGAGTTGTCAGGTTCACAGACAAATTGAATAAATGAGTTCAAATTCTAAAATAACTTACTCCCTGCTATGCAGTATTTAAATATAAGTTGCTCACTGGAAAAAAAAAAAGAAAAAAAAAAAAAGGTGAATAGGTACTCTGCATTGTTAGACGGTATAAAGGAAAGACACTATACTTACCGTAAAGAATGATGTACCACAGAAACGAGCACACATGCCTCGAACAAAGCCTTCGTGGGCTTGTAAAGTACGAATACACTGTCGTTTGGTCAAGTTCCAAATCCTAACCTGTTAAAAATGAAAAAGTATTCTGTAATTATTTAATTAAGTTTTACAAGTACAAGAGATCACACATGCTGTAACAAAATGGCATAGCTGGCTTGAACACTGGCCAGATTTTATAAAGTTAAAACTTATTTATTCCCTTCTTCACAAAAATTTGTTTAAAGTGCAGCTCTTTGCTTTTTACCCCATCCTCCCACCCAAGCTGCATACTTACCTTATTCTTCCATTCCCCTATTTTTCAACTAGAATTCTTGCTACAAGATAACAGTAACAATTTAATTTTAGCAAAACACACCTCTTCAAAGAGAAAAGCACAAGGAAATAACCTTTGTAACCAAGTGAATGTTCACATTCCAGTTGCTGTATTCAATTTTATAATGATATCCACCTCCCATGGAAGTTTCTGTTTCAAAGTATTTGTGCCCATTTAATAATAATAATAAAAAAAAAATAACAGAGGATCTCAATTTTTACATTTGTATGTATTGTTAGTATCCCATACTTTAGTTGCTCTACCAGTGGATAAGAAATCTGTCCAATGTTTCATATAAATTTATCCCTCTCCTCTTTGAAAAGGTTAGTCTCCCCAGCACTGCTGTGTGACATGTGAATGTTCTATAAAAAGCAAGCAGCAACCAAGAAGACATCTTTAAAACACACAAATGCTATCAAAATGAAGAAGGTATGAGTGAGAGGGCAGAGACAACAAGCATAATTTTTAAATGCAAATTACTCCAATTAGAGTACCCTTGCTTATTTTTAATATTTATCTAAAACATTATGAACAAATACAGGATTAGCATTTTTTTCAGTATGTTAAATTATTATCCCACAAAGGTTTTGATCACATGTCCCTTCCTCCTAGCTCATGTGACTTGACATAATCTTCTGACTACAGCAGTTCACCTTCTTTGGAGGGGGGTGTGGAACAGCAAAAAGCAATCATTATGGACTGCAAATATTCACATTCACTGCTCCATCCTGAGGAATTGTTAAATCCCCTGCTCACAGCTAAAGCTGCTGCCTAAAGCTTTTTGAAACCCTTTGTGTGCTGGGAGGTCACAACCTGCAGTTTGAGGAACGCTGTCCCATACCGGGTAACTTGCACCTTCTGAAGAGAAGATCACATCTGAACAGAATATAATATCATGGCTGAACAAAAACACAAAAGAAATGTAACTAGGGCGCAAAGAAGGAAGAAAGAGACCTTTTTTGTTGTGGTTTATAACTGCAGCTTACCTCTCCATCACACGCTCCAGACAGTACTGTAGACAAACTCTTTGGATGTTTGGCCATGCAATTAACTCCATCTCTGTGGCCATCAAGTGAGCTTAGAAAAGGTTTTGCAAAAACACGTTCTAGCTTTGTTGCATTCAGAGCTCTGGTGTACTCCCGTGGAACCTCAAACGGATGCAATACAGGGTCATAGTTTCTTGGAACTGCAATAAGAGTAACACAGACATTAGAAACCTGTAATGTGCAATACAGGTCAAGGTGAACTGAATTAGAAATCTTTTCCAGGTGATTTTCCTGCTGTGGGAGAATTTTCTGTGACACTGAGATTTTTACATCTGTAAAGCAAAGGTCTCTCTGCATCTGTACACATACCCTACAATAAAATGATGAAAGACAGTGGGCATTGACGTGGAGCTTCTGGCTTTTGTCACCACTGTCCTGTTTTATGCAAGAAGGTTGAAAACTCAGTAGAGCAACTGGCAACAGATCATTCACCGAGAATTAATATTTAGTCTACTGATTTCCGAAGTACATTAGGACCTCTAAAATCTCTGATGAAAAGGAGCTGGGTCCCAGTGCTCTGTCACCTCACAGTACAGAAGTGCCCCCTCATATTGAGCCAGAACCTCCCGTGCTTCAGTTTGTGCCTGCTGCCTCTCATCCTGTTGCTGGGCACAACTGAAAAGAGACCGGCTCCATCCTCTCGACACCCTCCCCTTAAATATTTATACACATTAATGAGGTCTCCCCTCATGTCTTCTCTTTTCCAGGCCAAACAGGCCCAGCTCTCTCAGCCTGTCCTGATAGGATAGCTAAGGTGTATTCAGCTGCCCCAGTCGGTAACTTTAATAATATTTTTCCATATTATAAGTACAAAACCACAATTAAGTAACAACAAAGTGCTAGTCACAACACCCCTTCACACACATAGCCCATGCATCAAGCCGGTAGCAATGTACGCAGACTTTAAAATGCAATAGGTGCCCTGTCCTCAAAACCTAGACTGATTTAATGCTACCGAGACTTAATCCCGCTCCTCCTGACAACGGGTGGCGATTTTACAATCGCGTTACTGCCACTACGGAGAAAAAAAACGAAACCACAACGGGGGAGCCCGGCGAGGAGGCGCACAGCCACCCCCTCTTGCGGGCCGCGGGCGGCGGCCGCCATTTTGTCGGCGGCGCAGCGAGGGGGCGGCCCCGGGGGCGGCCCGGGGGGCACCGGGGGGAGCCCGGGGGGCACCGGGCGGGCTGCCGGGGGGCAGCGGCGAGCCCCGGGGCTTCACGGTGCCGCCAGGCCGGGCCGGGGCGCTCGCTGCCACCGCCTCGGGGACGCAGCAGGGCAGCGGGTGGGGAGAAGGGGTTCGGGGAGGGGGAGAGACGGGGGGCCCGGGGGTGCTGCTCACCGCGCTGCAGGTCCAGCTTGGTCTCCCGCACATAATCGTCGGGGTTGCGGCTCAGCACCTTGACCCGCATCGCGCCGCGCCGCCCGGCTCCTTGCCTCTTCCTTCCTGCATGTGACCGGATGGGCCGGGCCGGCCGCAGCCTGGCAGGACGGGACGCGGAGCCCCCGAGGAGCCCCCACCGGCACCGGCACCGGCACCGCTGCTGCTGCTGCTGCTGCTGCGGGGGGCGATGAGCGCAGCGCCGGGAGCCCAGAGCCCCGCCGCCGCCGGGGGCCCCACGGGGGTGCCGGTGCGCTCGGTGCTGCGCCACGTGCAGCTGGAGAGCCTGGCCGCCGGGCTGAGCGGCGGCGTCGTGTCCACGCTGGTGCTGCACCCGCTGGACCTGGTCAAGATCCGCTTCGCAGGTGGGGACGGGGGGGGACAGGGGGCTGCAGGGGGGTGCAGGGGGGCTGCAGGGGTGGGGGGCACGCGGAGGCAGCCGGCGTTCAAAGTTCGCCTTCGTGCAGGTTTTCAACCGTAGCGATGGTTGGCCTCGTGTCTTGTCTTTTATAGAAGGTTTGCTGTATTTTGGGGTCGATGTCTTAAATGGGTATCACAAATAAATTCTGAACTAGTGAGTAAAAGTCTTAAAAACCTAACGCCTTAGGTTTTTCAGCAGGCTTTTTGCGCAGTTGGGTTTAAATAGCCTCTCCTGCCTCATAGCGCGGTCACATCCCGGGCTGCGTTAGGAGGGTGCAGCCAGCAGAAGCGCTCCCTTTGCCTTTTTCAGGCATTTCTAGGATGCCTGAAGCACTGTGTCCAGTCTGGGGTTCACCAGTTCAGGAATGGCATTGGGATGCTGGAGTGATGCCAGGAGAGGCCACCAGGCTGGATGAGGTGCTGAGTGCGTGGCGCAGGGACAGACAGGAGCAGGCCAGGCTCCAGGAGAGAAGGCTGAAGGGAGGCATTATTGCAGTCTGTGTCATCAGAAGACATGGAAAAGGTGAAGCCAGGTTCTTCTTGGAGTAAATGATAGGGATAGAGGGAACAGGCACAAGCTGGAACATAGAAAATTCCGGTTAGCTACTAAGAAAAACTCTTTTTTTTAACTATGAAAGTAGTCAAATGCTATAAGAGGTTGTTCGTGCTGTAATCTTTTCAGCTTTGGAAATGTTCAAGAACTGACTGGACGTGTCCTGATGAGCCTGATCTAATTAGATGTGTTTTGAGCAGGGGATCGATTGTATTAGATGACCTCTGGAGGCCACTTCCAACCAGAATTGATTTATGCTTTTATGTGATGGTTTCAGTTCTTTTCCTGGTTTCCAACTGTTAAGTTTTGCTTGGACTCACTAAGACTGATGTTTTTTTTTTCCCCAAAAGCTTGTTCCGAGTCATTGAGATCTGAAGTCCACATTTTAACAGCATAGCTCTTGTGTTGGTTGGTGATACCCAGCTATCGCACCTTGTGGCACAGGAGAGAATAACATGGTGAAGTGCTTTGAGTTTAGGTGTCACTTCAGGATGGAAGCTCTCCGTCCCTGCTGCGTGTGAGTGGTTCACAGCTCTGTCCTTCCATTGCTGGAGGCCACACTGAGAAGTGTTTGAACAAGACCTGAGTTATTTGTTGGCACTCCAGTGTTAACTATAGCCCCAGCTAGCTTTTCAGTCAGAAGGTACAGAGAGAAAGGGATCATTTCACATGCTTCTTTGGTTTGCAAATGATGATCCCCATACTTTGTCTTCAACCAGGAAGTAAGAGCTGAGACCAAAAATCAGTGTTATAAAGATCTTTGGTAGCATCATTGACAGACTTGCATTCATGTCTCTGATTTTCCACCTTGTTTAATGTGCTTATAAACCTGATTTAATGTCAGCATGGGAAAAAAAGAAAAATGGAAAGGTCTAGCAGTGCTCATTCCAGCATTTAATTTATGTTCTAGTTTTGAGTGATTGTTAAGATGTAGAGGACTTGGCACAATATACTCAGAAAAAATCATTTTATCCTTAGTTCTGAAGTCTCACAACATACAGCACTGTACATGAAGATCAAAGGAGAATGAATATGGCACTGAACGGAAAACACCTGAAATTAATGATTACCATTGTGTCCTGGTGGGGATACAGAAACTGTATTGACTGTGAAACTTCATGATTAATCATATGTAATGTTTCGGTCTAACCTTTTGTCTATATGAAGAATGAAAGTGCCTGCTGTACTGGCATCCTAGAATAATTGAGGTTGTTGTCAGTAACCAACAAACTGTCTTGCTGTTATGATAGGAACAATGGTAGCTACTGCTTTAAGTTGTATGAAAGCTGTATTCTAAAATCAATCTATCAAACAAAGACTTGGGCATTCTTTGTCTTGTTGATGATTTCCTGAATATTTGGACAGCTGTTTGGTTATTGGGTGAAAGCGTGCACTTTGGTGTTTTCATGCAAATCAATTCAATGAGAAACAAAGTAGCACATAAGAATTGATGATGGAAATAACCTTTGAGAATTCTGGTAAAAACTGACTTTGGAATCAATAGGACATGACTAACTGAAGATACTCGGGTCTACAGAGAACATTCAAAAGAAAAAGATTTAAGTTACAAACTCTTATATGAGGGGGTTACCAAACTCCTTGTAGAAACCTGTTGTCAAAGAGCCTACGCGTAGCACTTGAAATATTATGTGAAATCCTTGGGGCTCTAAAAAGAAAGGATGCAAAGAATTTCTGCTCACCAAAACTGCACATTAGTGCACCTAGTCTTGTCAGATTGATGGAAATTTTCTTCTTGCAGAGCTTGAAAGTTATTTTTATTTTTTTCTTTTTTAAAGTTCTTTAAGTCTAGGTTTACTGAAGTTGTAAACCCCAGCTTCTGCATACCTTTAAAATACAGCTGATTAGTTAGGCTTTTATGTTCACTTGCATCTTTGTTTGGAGGCTTTGAACTGCTGGGGTGGCTTTCACACACCTGAATTTCATGCTTCTGGAAAGTTTTTTTCACTGCAATTTCTTTTTTTCACAGTGAGTGATGGATTGGAGCTGAGGCCAAAATACAATGGGATTCTCCACTGCATGACCACCGTCTGGAAGCATGAAGGACTACGAGGCTTATACCAAGGGGTAACTCCCAACATGCTGGGAGCAGGAGCTTCCTGGGGACTTTACTTTTTCTTGTAAGTAGAGCTCTAAAATATGTCAGATCCTGTGCAATTTAACGATCGTATATAAACTCCATCTGCTCTGGGAGGGTATACAGAAAAAAAAAGTGCTAAATGGCTTATAAACTTGTGATTCTTTTAGTACGTCCAGGTCCATTACCCGTCATTACGGTTTGCTGTTTCAGAACACAAGCAGTTTGAGTCAGAGACATGTTAGTTTGTCGAGTACAGTGCATTCCCCTTGATGCTGTGAAAACACTAAGGAACTTGAGAGATGGTGACATCACTCGTAAAGAGTCCTCTAAAAGCTCAAATAAACTGTGCTTAAAGCCTCATGGAAATTAAGCACCTACACTGGCATGTTAAAAAGTAAAGGACATGGTAGTTTCCTACTAAAGCTGAATATTGAGCTGCTTTTTAATAATTCTGCTAACAGTTCTTTCATTGTTTTTGTTAATGTCCTTTGCTTATAAAGACTATTTTTTAATATTCAATATGTTCTACTTTATTCGCTCTGTAACTGACCTGCTTTACTGCTGTTCCCTGTTAATTGAAACATTTTTAGAGAGGTTATTTGGTATTCCTATGCAAAGCTGACTTGCCAGTTGTGCAGATTATGCTTTTGTTGGACTTCAGTCCTCAAGCTCTGCTGTGAGCTCCTATCGACTGTTCAGCTCCTAGTGACGCTTTTAAAACCACAAACACTGGAAACTGGATCAAGAGATGAAAGCTCATTGGAAACAGAAAATAGATAACTACCACTGTTATTTTTAATAAAAATTAGGATGTCTGGTGTGTTTCTTTAAGAAGTTAATTCTTGAGATAGATAGCTGCTTCAAGATGTAGTCTCATTGATACTGACAGTAGTCCTTGATCAATTTAAATATGTATCACCAGAGTTGACTTGAAAGAGTTCACCATTCAGAAATCAATTAATCAATTATCAATAATGATAATTTATTTAGAAATCCTTTCAAAGGTTATGTACCAGCTAAAGTTTTCCCTGATGCTAAATGAGAATGTGTTGCTGAGTTTGTTTGTTTGTTTGTTTTTGAAAGTGATACAGGTTTGTTTTTACCTTTACCAAAATACATTCTACGTTTTCCAGTTATAATGCCATCAAAGCTTACAAGAAGGAAGGGAAGCTGGAAAGTCTCAGCGCAACTGAACACCTAGTGTCAGCTGCAGAGGCTGGTGAGTTAAATACAAAGAAGATTAATGTTTTCTTCTAGCCTGTCCATATGCTGCTCTTTGCCTTTCTGTGTCAATGCTGTTCTTTCTTACAGGTGGCAAGTGTAAGTGTTTGAGTCCAAATGCAATCACTTATTGTCTGTAAATAAATTAATGATGTCTGAGATAAATGGATAATTAACTGTGGTCCTTTCAGTTTTGCTCAGAAGCAGCAGTTGGTAAAATCCCTTCTGACCTTGTTTTCATCATGTATAAGTGCTTTCTGTATTTAGTACTATATTGAGTCCGAAAACATAGCTGTATAAATCAGCTGTTACTAGCTTGTTAACTCATTAAACTTTAAATGTTTAGACCTGGAAAAGAGTAGGCCTGTTGAAGTTAATAAAATAAATAAATTGGTCGTAGGTCCTTGGAAATCATTATCTAAGGTCCAGGTTTTCTTTAAAACTATAGATCCAAAATCAAAGTACAACTTTAACCATCATGACTTTTAATACATTGTTTCTGACTTACTTTCTTGCACGTGTTTATATGTACTATTTAATTTAGGTAGTTGAGAAGATTTTATTAGGATGTTGTAGCATTTCCTTACAGTTGAAATAAAATGCATATTCTTTGATGCAAAAAATACTAATGTCACTTTACACCTGCGTTAAAGCTACACCAGGTTGCTTGTGTTAACCTGTCAGTATTAAGTCAATTTCCTATGACTGAGGCGTTCACTGAATTTTGAATAATTGAGTGCCTGGAGACTAACTCAGGTAGTCAAGAGTACAGTATGAAAATACTTGTGTTCTGTCTACTACAGATTGCACTACTGAGTGTGGAATGGTAAGGGAAAAAGGGGGATGTGCTGTGAATGTGCATAAAGGTGTATGCTCCATAGACGTAGCCCCAGCAGGAGAAGTTTGGACTGAGTTTTGAGCTTTAAAGGCAGAAAGAGGGAACAATGGTGTGCCTAAACTTTTCCTCTTTCAAGTAATATGAGTACTCTCATAGGATAAGTAGTTTTGTCATTATAGAAGCGTGTGTTACACTGAACTGAGCAAACTGGGACCAGCTTTGGCGTGGGCTTAACAATCAGTCTAACTTCCATCTGTTCTCAGGAGCCATGACTCTCTGCATTACGAACCCGATATGGGTAACGAAGACGCGACTTGTATTACAATACGATGCTGGTGTTGATCCATCAAAGCGGCAATACAGAGGAATGTTCGATGCTCTTATAAAGATATACAAGACAGAGGGCATACGTGGCTTGTACAAGGTAATAAAATTTAAAACATCAGGGCTGGCTGGCACCCCTCAATAGCATTGTGAGGTTTGCAAATGCTTGTCTACAAAAAAAAAAAAAACACCACAATTTGTATGTCTTTTTTTTGTATTAGCTTATTTTTATTCTATGAGTCAAAGCAAAGATCAAGCAAAAAGGCTTAAACTTCAGAAAAGCAACTACGTTATTAAATGTAGGAAATCACTGAAGTGTAAGCTTTATGTTTAAGCCGTCTTCTGAAAATACTGAAATGAGAGTAAACTACAAGCTATTTTTTTTAATTTTTTGAGTCTCCCCCAAACTAGGATTTGGATAAGAGAGCAGCAATAGTGTGATCTATGTTGCTGCTAGTGACTTTTTCCATTTCATCTCTTATCCCTGTCTTTCTGACACCTTGTACAACGTAACATATGACTAAAGTACTTGCTAATTTTTTCTTCTACAATGGATGATTTCACCAGTGCTCGTTTGCCCCCTAGTTATTCAGGTCTGTAATCTGTCATCTCTAGATGCATAAAATTTACAGACTTCTCAAAATGGTCTGCATATGTGCGGGTTCTTGTTCCGTTTAATTTAGGGAAACAGATGGCAACTGGATTTGGACTTTTTGCTTCCCCCTTCCTTCAGGCCATGACATCACGATGCGTTCATCAGTGCCTAGAAGGTGTGAAGAAACCTACTTTAGTTCAGTCTGGCTCTTTTCTTGCAAGTAAGGCTATAGAACAAGAACACTATCTCTTAGGAATTGTCCTGATTACTGAACATTAACTTTGTTTATTAGCAGTGAAAAATACAGTCCTGTATGCTAAAGACATGCTGATGCCACATGCTGATGAATATCAAATTCTGACACCAGGAACAAAACACTTCATACTCATTCCTAGTTGAAATTGTCACAATTTCTGATTTGCCTGCCTGGATGTCTGCTTTGTTTCACGTAACTAAGTTTTAATTTCTTCTGTTTCTTAATTCTCTGTTAGGATTTCTTTCCATTGAGTTACTTTTCAGATTCTTCATGTATGTAGTATGCGTTACTTTTAGCACTAGACCCTTTTTTTGTAACATTAGTCTGCAAGTGGGTAGTTAAACCAGGTAATTCCTTTGAAGGAGCAAATTACCTGCTTAATTAGCTGTTCTGAAAAGAAGGTAACCTAGATTGGTCCTGATTGACCTATATAACCATTCACACCGATTAACTTCCATTTAACATCAGGATTCTCTCAACCTTTTCTATACTGGGGAAGAAGGTATGTCTTCAGGTGGCTTTTTTACAGTATCCATACAGTAGCCTTATTCCATTTTCTGCTTTTGTTCACTTTTTTTTTCTTCTTCTCACTTGGTTTAAAACTCAAGGGTTGAAGTTTTATCAATCACCCTGTGTTGCAGGAGCTGTAATGCAGATGAATGTCTTTCTCCTCTTAACATTAATTTCAGAAAGAGCTCCTTGGAGCAGATAAGGAAAATGCCACTGCAAGTTGGAAATAAAATCTGGAAGTTGTTTCCTTCTGGTGCATTTGAGATTAGCTTTCCAAAGCATGGTGGTGTTCTCTAAGCAATTCCATATCTTGCTCTCTGTTGCACAAGATGCTGTTGATGTTCTGAGCAATTCTTTTTAGTCCTTTCTGGCACAAGTTTAGTAATGTTAGGATGCACTAGTCTTTCTATTAAGGATCAAAGCTGTCTGTTATCTGTGTTAAGTAGTGTTAGCTAAACTGTAGTTCGTCTGAAGATGGCTTCCCTGATAATTTGTGCTGCTTGAACTTGGCCTGGATTTAAAAACAGAAATAGGAGCCTTTCTTTCTCCTGTCATCCCAGTAATCATCTAGTCAGTGATCTTCCCCACCCTCCATCCATAGGCTTTGTCCTTTGACTTCAGTCCCCCAGATGACCAGGGTCGGAGCTGCTTTGCTGCACTCCAAGCTGAAAAATAAACCCACCACTTTGGGGTCATGCAAGTTGAAGATACCCAGTAGATCTGTTGGAGATCTGAGTTCTGAAAATGATTTTGCCTAATGAAGTTGAATGTCATGCAACCATCACCATGTTAAGTGCTATATGTTTCTCTTCAAGTCTAAGGCAGGAGAGACCAAACATTTTAAAATAATCTTAAGACTGTAGGAGTTTGCACTTTAGGAAAAACATACAGTATCTCTGAGCTCTTGAGAAATTGTTAGCTGTCTAGTGTAGAGTGGCTGACTAAAGAAAATGTCAATCAAGAATGTAACTAACATTCTTGGTGGTTTGTGTGATTCTTTCCTCGTATTTTCAGTTTTATTCTCTTTCAGTGATGATAGAGGCAGCAATTAGGGCAATGCTTAATGGACAGCAGTAAATTCCCCAATAAATGGGAAATGTGGAAAGTTTAAGGAGATTAAAAAAATGTGGAGTCATCAAGACTGAGAATAATAATGCAGTATGCTAACAACAACAAAAAATCCTAGTAGTGTTACACACTCATTACCAAGTGAAAATATATTTTACAATCACCCTGGACATTTCCATTCAACAGTTTCACCTTTGATAGGCAAGTTTCTGTAATCTGAGGATAATGTATTTTTTTCCAGTCCATTAATGTCTTAAGACATTTATCTCTCTTTATTTGCTATGTTTTCTGCTTGTGCTCTTTTCCTCCTTGCAAACGTGAAGTTTATAAGCTAAGTGACTTTCTATTTCTTTATTTTTCCCTATTGCAAAATCCACTGGGATTTGATCGTCTTGACTTTAAGTGTAGCCCCGGGCTCTAGACAGAGAGAGAGGGAAGAAGTAACTTTCACATAAAAGATGGTATCAGTCTTTGCTTTGAAGGAATCGGGAGGCATAGTGGCATTCTTCCAGTGTCTCTCTGCACGAGTTGGCAGAGCAGGGCATTCCGGTACTGCTGGCACTGGCATGCTGAGATCCCAAATGAAGATGGTGCTACACAGATTGCAAGGGGAATCTGCTACATTCTCTCAAAGCACACCAGAGGCTGTTCTGGCATGAGCTCTCTCAGACACTTCAGGCAGTGTTGTGAGTACCTTGTCACCAAATGAACCTCGTTCCCTGCTTTACTAAGCAGCATAGGCTTTCCTCTGTATGTTTGCCCAGGTTTCTTTTCATCTTGGTGGTGACTTCTGAAATTCTAACCAACTGAATGCTTTTCTCCTACCCTGGATCTTCTGTGCATGTAGCTGTTCTAAGACAAATTTAAAGTATGATTTTTTCCACATCGTTTATTGGTCAGAATTAAATACTTTACCGTGTACGTCTCTAGTTACATTTTTAATTTTGTCCATTATTCTAATTTTCTAAAACGGAATTCAAGCAGAACTTCATTAAGCAAAGATTGTTCCTGTGCATCTCTTATGGTAAAAGTCTTCTAAAGATAGGTTTTGAATATAAAAAGTAACAAGATGTCTATAAAGAAATGATTTAAAAAAAATATCTTTATGGTCATATTGTAGATGAAAAATAAATGTCAAATGTTATCAGGTTTTATGGCAAGGAAGTTATTTGCGTGAAATTGCAAGAATAAGAAAATTGAGTAGGAATATCTTTCCAAAACTTTGTCAGGCAGATATTTCATTACTGAGAAGAAATCAGTTTTGCTTTGAAACACTGTTCTCTAAGAACGTGTGGACTTGGATTCCTCCTTTTTTATGATTAATAGAACCCTGTTTCAGCTCTTATTATACTGAGGTTGACTGGCAGATAGTTGTCTCATTTGTCCTTATTGCATCTTCTAACACTGGCTCAACACTAAAAGTCCTTCAGTGTTTGGAAGTTTTCCCCATCACAAGAAGACTTGCAGTGTTCTGGCATTCATTTACCAAATCTCATAAGTAGATACTTTAGGACCCTTGGGTACAAGTTATCCAGTCTGCTGGCTTAAATTTTAACAGTTTAGCACTCTTAAATGTTGTTTAACATTCTTCTCTCATTAGGGGGGAAAATATTACCTCATTCTCCTATGATATAAATACATCATTGTAATTCTTTCCTAGTACAAAGCAATTGTTTCCTCTGTCTCATAACTTTTTCACTGTCTAGTAATGGGCATATGTTAGTGAAGATTTTCCCTGCTATCACTAAAGCATTTCATACTGTTCATGGTTCTGCTGACCCAGATAACTTTTTATTTGATACTTTCAGTAATGCATATATTTTTGTCTGTTCCTCCTGTTACTTTTTTATATTACTGCCTAATTTTCTTTCTGATTGAGGATTTCTGAAAACCTAAGTTGTCCTTTCCCATGTGTTATAGCATCAAACTCCATAAAATTCTGCAATTATGCTCACAGTTGACAAAATGGAGGGTTTTGGTTTAATTCCACTTGTCCATATTTAGGGAACTATTTTTTCAAGGTTGGTGGTTGTGAACTGGGGACTTCAGCTAGTCCTTAATTCACTTGATCAGTTCATGGTCACTGACGATTAATTTATGACCATTGTTTTCTACAGTGAGAATAAATTAATACTTTTTTATTACAGAGAGATCCTAAAAATCACTTTCTGAATGACTATATTATCTTGAATTTAAGAAATCCATAGCTTCCAGAGAGTTAATCCTCAAGTGATAGAGACTCAGTGTGCTTTTTATTCCTGCTGTTGTTTTCTTTTTTCTTTTTTCTTTTTTTTTTTTCTGAAAGGTAGGAGTTTGTGAATTAATTTCTTTTTGTCCTGTTACACAGTAGACATTTCAGTAGACTCCTACCAGGATTCCTTCTCTTCTGCTCCAGGGTCTTAGTAGTTTATTGATCTGTCAGTATTCAACGTTTTGGTCTTCCAGTTTAGTCTAAGACAGAGTTTTTTGTCTGGACACATCTTTTCATATTCCTCTGTCTTTCCTGAATTCATGGAAGAGAAGGTAAAGCTGTTCAATACCACTATTTTTTGAGAAGTTTTGATTCCTCGAGTCATTTTTAGCCGTGTTTTGATCATTTACTGTTATAATTTTCTCCTTGCAACAGTTTTCAGCAAGCTTTTGGCTCCTATAAGTCATTTGCTGCCAGGATGACTATTCCCCACTTATTTGTATTTTTCCAGTGTAAGTGACCAACTCTCTAACAAGAGAATCAGAACTTCTGAGAACGCACGCAGCTGTCAGTTCATTTCCAACTGAGCTACTCCTGCCTTCTCTTTCTTCTACAGACACTTCAGAAGATCCGTTTTCCTCCTTCACTTCAACTTTTTTGAAAGTTTCTGTAAATTTCCATGTCACATTCCTACTGTCCCTTACTGCCCCTTACAGCTGGGCAACATTTCGTAGACTGCTGTTATGACTTTGTTCTTGCAGTTTGTTCTGCTGGGTTGCTTTGGGATATGTTTGGAGCAGGGTGAGGAATGCTCTCAAATTGAATTATAGATTTATTTTTTTAATGTAAATCATCCATAAGACCTCATATGAGTTACCTTTCCATCTGTGCGCTTCAGCTTTCTACTGTGCAAGTGTGTAAATATATTATAGATTCATATCTATAAACATTTATGTGTATATAAATATATATAAACACGTGTACATATCTGTCTCCAGGACTTGATCACAAGAGTTTTTGTACCTCTGCTTCTAGTAGCCTTCCTCACTGAGACCCCAGCTTCTGTAATTGCCTTATTGGTCTCAGGTGGGAATTTAACAGCTTACTGCCAGTCCCTGCCAGTTTGATTTGCAAATCAGCTTGATCATATTTTTATAATCCTCATCCACATTACCAGCTTTTTGAGACCTGTGCTTGTGCTCTGTTAGGTGGAGTCCACTTGCTTTATTTATCTTCCTCATTTGATGTCTTAGCCTGTACGTCATCTCAAGAAATGTAACATACATTATACTTTGAATGCCCACCCCGATGAATACCAACAAAGTGTGGGTTTTGAAACATACAGTACAGCCAGAGCTGTGCAGTCACAATTTTTAAAGGAATGGTGGATATATAATGTGTATGAACTGAACTCTGTCGAGTCGTATGGTTCTTGTGGATTGCTTTTCAACCTGGGTTTATCCCCTTTTTTAGGGATTTGTGCCTGGTCTGTTTGGAACTTCACATGGAGCACTTCAATTCATGGCGTATGAAGATTTGAAATTGAGATACAACAAGTATAGAAACAGAGGATCAGATACAAAATTGGTAAGATTATTGAGAACAAAAATATGTTGTGACGTGACATTCTGGGTCATAGAACGACCAAGTTTACAACATATTGATGCATTAGTTAAAATATAAAATCTATAAGGAAATATGATTTTTCACTTTAGGAACAAACAACTGGTTGCTGCTGTTTTTTTCTGTAGGGAAATCGGGTTATTTTGGCAAGTGGTTTGAGAATTTTAGGGGAAGGAATGTTTTTTGAAAATAGTCTTTCTATGTGGAATCATAGGAAGTCTTCCTAAATACCTACCTATAAAACTAGTCAGGTGCAAATTGGGCAGAGGTATTGGTAGTTTTGGAACACCTGAAAGATTTCTAGAAGAGTTTCATTTGATAAGAATGAGCGAGCACAACAAGCATTTTACAATGAATTACGTAAGGCACTCTCTGTGCTCTGTAACATTGCCAATTTTTGAAACGAGTTCATTGCAGAGGGAAAAAAATCTGTTGTTTAGTTTAAAATTTTAAAATCAAACAAGATTTGGGGAAATTGGCTATTTTAAACCATAGTTAAGGCAAACCTGTTGTGTTTTGTTTTGTTTTGTTTTTTAGAACACTGCAGAATACATAACGATGGCAGCTGTATCCAAAATATTTGCTGTGTCAGCAACTTATCCCTATCAAGTTGTACGAGCTCGTCTTCAAGATCAGCACAATACATATTCTGGTGTGTTTGATGTGATCCACAGGACATGGAGGTAGGCACGCAGCATTAAAAGTTCGCATCTTGGAAACCATGTCTTACAGATTCACCGTGTTTACTTGCTTCCATGCTGTCTGGTTATCTGTATGAAGCCGTTTTGTGGGCTGTGCCACTAATAATAGCTAGATTCTATGGACAAAGGAAGAGAGAGGAGAGGGTCAGTGCTAGCCCGCACACTTCTGTTGTTTATTCTGCCTCCTTATTCTCTTCCCCAGAATTTTGCTTAGAAACTAGCAAGGTTTAAAAACACACCATTGAGTTGAGATTCTTTGGGGACTCTTTTAACAAGTTTCATTTGAACTGTTTTAGGTCATCATATATGACAGAAGAGTTGGGCTGATCCAAATTCATAGCAGGAGGATGTGAGCTAGCTAGGGCTGCTTATGCTGATGTCCCTGCAGTAGCCTGCAGTTTACAGGAAGGCTTACTAGTTCTTACAAAGCATGAATGTGTGCAGACATTTTGGGCCCACTCATGAGACACAAATGCAACCTAGAGCACTCAGAAGAGAGGTATAAACCACACCCAAGCACTTTCCAGGATCTGCTTTGACTACTCATCACTCTGGGTATCCTAGGTCCATATGAAACTAGAGAATAGGAAGCTGAAATTAGAAGTCTTCAAAACTTTCTAACAGAAGGGAAAGTGAAGGGTTAAGATTTGATATGTTTTGACTCTGTAAACATTTCAGTAAGAAATTATTCTGAACTTGTTATTCCTAATTTGAAGTACATTTCCCTCAGTGAAAGAGCAAGAGAAAAGCAACAGGCTTTGTTTTATGTCTGATTTCTATTAAAATGTATTAATTAAAAGTATTTTTTTTTCTGTGTCTTTAAAGGAAAGAAGGAATTCATGGATTTTACAAAGGAATTATCCCCAATGTGATCAGAGTGACTCCTGCTTGCTGCATTACTTTTGTAGTTTATGAAAATGTGTCTAGTTTTTTACTTGGTTTTAGAAAAGAAAATAATTAAAGGTATAAGCTTGTGTTCAGAAGGAATCTATCCCTTTTTATATATATATTTATGATCTGGGAGAGATTTACTTCAGCAGTCTATTTTGACACTGTGAATTGATTTAATATTTTGAGGAAAGAACCTGGAGATATTAAAACCCTGCCCGCATCTCTTCTGCTGAGAGTTCCTGCCTTGCTACATTTCTCTCCCCTCTGAATCAGCAGTGTCTGCCTGGAACAAATGTCTGCAACTGTGAAGTAGCATTGTGACTGGGTGAAGGCAGCTGTGCAACAATTCAATTCATCCTGGCCTGCCTGGAGTAATGGACTAATCTGTTGTGACAAGTCGCAAGATAACAGTTGGTCAGATTGTACTGCAGAAAACTTCATATAAAAGCAACTCTGGAATCCATCAGAACGTCCTCAAATCTTTATCAGAGCCTCATGGAGAAAATACGTATGTATTTGTTTACAGCAGTGTTTTCTGAATCCATCTCTGTTATCTGTCAGGTTTTAGATTATGGAGTGCTCCACATTCCATCGCTCATCCAACACAAAAATGCTGTCTCAGTGGGGTGCAGTTTGGAAACTCAAATGTTTTGTAAAACAGTCAGCTGTCCATTCCTGGTTTTGAGTAATTGCCAATTGAAATCCAGCTCTTGAGTCATACCAAGACAGACTTTGCAGTGTGGTTGTTGGCTTGTTTTAATACCAAACCAAAGTCTGTTGTGTGCATTGCTGGCAACTTACTTCATTGGTTTTCTCTCTCTTCCCTCCCCACTCTGACCAAGATGTTCCGTCTCTGTCACTGATGCATCTGACCAAATATTACTAAGTAAATGAATATTTGAAAGTAGGCTTACTTAAAAAAAAAAAAAATATATATATATATATATATATGGGTTTTCCTAGTGATTCCATAGTTATGCAGTTTTCAAGCAACTTTAACAGCAAATGTGACTACTCATTTTGAATAATATTCTTTGAAAAAATCCATAGGTAGTCTAAAAATACTGTGCACAGGACTTTTTTTTTAAAGTCGTTAATGCCTTCTGACTTAGTCTCAGGAAATGACTAAGAATATACCAATTGCTAACACAATAGCAAGCAAAATTACAGTACATCTCAGTAAATTTGAATCCCAGTGCTTATTTTTATGGCCATAGTTGCTGTCAAGGATACGTACTTTTTGGAAACCTAGGTGTTTTTTTCTTTTTTAGTTCTTCATTACGGAAGCACGTTACCAAGCATAGCATCTGCCTCCTGCTATTATTATAAATGTATGAATAAATATCTAGAAAGTAGCACTTAACTGAGGAGGAAATAAATTAGCAAAGGTTATTCAGCAGGTGGGGAAATACTCAGTTTCATAAGGAACAGAGAATACTCTTCAGCAAAGCACTTGAATAATCTCTTAGAGAAGTTTCCTGTTTAACACAAGACTAACCAGAAGCAGAAATTAGGGAATTGGTTTAACCTTTAAGTTTGGAACTACAGAAACTGCTTAGTATTTTGAATCTCAATTCCTGTTGTTTGTTTCTCTTGATACTATTGCTACATCATGCTTTGTGTATGCTTAACTTTTTTAATAATTTACTCCTTTTCCTCCCTAATCCCATCCTTCCTTTCTACTGTTACAGCTGATAATACATTAAGCTATCTCATCTGAAATGGCATGTGACCATTATATGTTATTTTTGTTTGTTTGTGTAATTATAAAAGCTGCCATGTACATCTAACCGAAGAGCAAATTTACTAGAAGTTTACCATGCAAATTCAGCATAGAGCCCTATCAGCTACTTTTGCCTTTCTTTGGAAGTTTTTTTACTTGGGTTTGTGTTTTCTAGTATTCAGGATTCAAAATACATTGTGAAGACATAGGAATAAACCGTACGAAAATAATAAAAGTTGTGCACTGACCGCCCTAGATGAGCATGTTTAGACTCAGAGCGGGGTACGTGTGATCCAGGGTAAGCGTAAAGCCAGTCTCCAAGCGTGTACACAATCAGTGACTGTATGCTAACTGACATCCGCTAAATTCCCACCATAGTTTAGCTCACAGTAACTAGTTTGTGTTCATATGCCCTAAAACCCCTCTTGCCAGCCAACAAAAACAGCGGCAGTTCTTCAGAGACATAAATGCCAGCTGTGCAGCTTGCTGGCTTGCAGCAGTATCACGTGTAAGCTTGCAGTAAGGAGAACCTGAATGCTCTCCTAGCTGCAGCTGTGTTCCTATAGCATTTTAACAAAGCTGCAGATGAGCTGTCACTTTGAGACATGCCTTGGGAAGATCTTATAACCAGCTCAGAAGAAAAAACTGGATTTTGTATTAGAAAGCTAAAATAAATTATCTCAGATGTAATGCTTTTCCTTTTAGTTTCTGAACAGGGTGTATTTCTGCATGTTATACATGCTTTTTTTTTATTTCATTAATATGCAATTGATTTTGCAATCTGACATGGCTAATATTTACCCTTAGACTCTGGACTTTTTTGTTTGTTTGTTTTTAAGACTTGAGTATGTATTTGGAAGAGAGTACTCTAAAATGTTTCTGTTAACACTGCACCAGGTAGAAGATGTGCCATGGTCAATGTTGTCACTCCTCATTACTTCTTGTCCAGTCTGGAGGCTGCATTCAAATATCTGCAACATCAGTCTTTCAGTTTAGCAGTACACTTTTTGGAAAGCCAAGGCTTTTCAGCCTGCTTTATTTCTGCATCTTCCAAACAATGTATCTAGCTTTAACACCAAAGTGATTGTATATATCTGACAGGCTAAATTCAGAATTATTTATTGGCAAAACCTAAGTTTTGTAACTGTAAAATTACTCAGGTTTTGCATGATGACAGTGGAGATCAATAATAAATGTTTGCACTGAAATCTAGTCTCCAGCAGAGGACATAAGGAAGGAAAACTTGGATATTTCCTTTTTACTTATTTTTTCAGAACATATTTAACACCAGTCATCAGGTGTAAAGACTGACAGGTGACGGTCACAAGAAGTTTGTAGAGAGATATAAGACATAGCAGAGCATCCGATTCCTCGTTCACATTCATAGGAGTAGGTGTTGGGTATGTGTTTCACAGACTAAAGCCAAGGTTGGAACTTAGAAGTGTTCTAAAGAAAAGAATTGTGTATTATAATGCTGTGTCAAATACCTGGAACAGTTTGCTGACTAATAAAATAGCCTGGATTTTTTTTTGTAAAAGGTCTTATTTATTTGATACAAAAAAATTACAGTTAACTCCTAAAATGGTGTTGGTATATTTTCATATATCAAAAAAAGGAATTATAAAAGTTAATGAAGGTTTTTTATATTTATATCCTAAAATGATTATTATAAAAAAAACCTCTGCAATGTGCAAAAAAAAAAGGTAGACAAACACTACGAGAGAAAGAGTTTGGTGCCTTTTAGTCAAAAACTTGCATCCAACTCTGTAATTTGTCTAGAAAATTGTACAAAATACAAATAGAGATTACAAAAAGGTAGGGTTATTTTGGCAATTCTTCAATGATGATACGGGAGACTGAATTCCATCCAGTAGAAGCATCTCCCCTTGGATAATCGGCGCAAGTCCCGACCCAGATGGCAATGTCCACCAAGCCGGCGTTGATCCCCTCACACAGACCTTCCACTGGTTAAAGACAAAACCCACGTTACCTCAGCACACTGTATTTTGGAACTGGCAGTGGACACAAGTACTTAATGACAGTTCATTGCAAGTTCATGCTATTTAGTTAAATCTAAGTAGCATTTTTAGAAATAAAACCTGGGTATTGCTTAGAGTTGGCAATGCAGGTTTCAGAGGTGTGTGCTACCTTTATCCATGCTTCTCACTGATGTCTGTTACAGTACATGAAGCTGGGGGAAAGCAATTCTCTAGATGCAAAATAGGAGTCTATCTGCTTCTTTACATGTCCAGATTTGTAAACTGGCAGCAGCGATATGGCTTCAATCCCATCCAGCCACCATTTTTGCAGTGACAGAGTCGGTGGGGCAGGCCCACAGCTGTACCTGGAGCAGCACTGCAAAAGTTCCCTTTTATCACCTTTCTTTTTTCCCCAAGCACTGCTAATTGGAGGTGGGTTAATGAAAACAAGTGTGTTCTACCCCTGGGGGGATGAAAATCTATCATACCCACAGATGTGAGATTTCATTCAGTCATGAAATACTACAGGGAAGACAAGTGCCTCTTGCAAAGAGCTGGGCTGCTGGCTTCATGATACTCTGGCTCTGCTCTAAACTGAGAGCAAAATACAGCTTAAACCTCTGGTGCAATGCTGTTAAAACCACAGCAGTAAAAAATAAATGCAACTCTTTTGGTTTTATAAATAATTCTCAGTGTAAGTATCAACCAGCAAGAGGTATCAACTTCACTCTAGGCCCCTCTTCCTAAGATGCATTTATTTTAACTGAGATGCATTTAATTTGTTTATTAACTAAGATGCATTTATTAACTAAATTTGCTACTGACCTGTAACCCATTGCTGTTGGTGCAGCCTTGGCATACATACCTGAAGAAGTTCGGTGTATATTAATAGTAGAATTCAGTTCTGGACTTCCTTGATCTAAATATATTATGGCTTCAATAGGAAGTGGCCCAGCACATTCCGCTCCATTGAAAGTGAAGTACCAGCGCTGACAGCAGGCATTTTTGCATTTTAGCCGAAGCGATCCGCTGAAGAGAACTCGCAGCGCGCTGTTTGAGCGCATCTTCGTAAACGTACATTCCTAAGAGGGACAAAAAAGCTTTGGTAGCACACTCTGATTTTGAACCTACTCCCTAGAATTGCTTTCAGTATTTTTTGGACGATATTTTTATTCCTTTCCCTTTAGAAAAAAAAAAAAAAGCCAATAGTATATGATGCTAATCAGAAACAGCACCTCGTAGCTGATAATGGAGAAGGGGAATTATGGAAATTCTTAACTTTATTTAGACAAACCTGCTGTTAAGTTGGTGACCTAGTAACCTTCTGGGATTTATGGAAGGGGATATGAGCTGTCTGAAAGCTGCACTCAAGTCCTTGTGTAAGTGGACAGTGCAATTTCTGCCTCAGAAATCAGAACTCCTGGATAAGTTGGTTCTCATTCCAGCCACAACAGTCGGAGCTCAATTAGTCCAAACAATCTGGGCACTGCTTCATCGCTCATATTGGGAGCTAGGAACTGGGAGGTGGGATTTCTTCCCCTCTTCTACCCCTGAACCATTGTTTTTGAAAGTTTTGTACTTTGTCTGCTGTGGTGGACAGAACTTTTTGGTTAATCTGGACAACACTTCAGTCTGCTCCTGAACAATGTTGGTCCTCTTTGGAGTAATAGCTAAAAACTACTTATACCAGCTCCATCATTCTGAAACATTATTATGGAAATTAACAACCAGGCACACTGCTGATAAACACAGTTGAGATGGATCTGAAATAACCTCTGAGAAGTTTACCCTTATGTGTCGAAAAAGGCTCCAACAGGAAATCTGTACTATTTGTGCTACGTTGCTCATAATGTCAGACTTTAAAACTGCTGTGGTACTGCCTGAGTTGGCAAAGTAACATTAACTTACTGCTATTTTCCCAAGATCTATGCCGTAATTAAGTGCACTCCACGAACACTGCTTGAAGTTGGGTGTCCAGGACTCCTCGACGCTCTCTCGCATGCACTCTCCCTTTTCTCCCTTCAGCCCATCCCGTCCTGGGATTCCCGGTGTCCCAGGGATCCCGTTGGTTCCTGGGTTTCCATCCCGTCCAGGAACACCGCTGGGGCCTTGTAAGCACATGCCATTGTACTGAAAGACAGAGCAGAGCTTGCTGACACCATCCATTAACTCAGAGTATAGCCAAGTTAATCAAACAACAACAAAAATTCAAAATACCTTGTGACAAGCTAATGGGTTATTTCTGGATCATCTAGAAAATGGTTCCAGGAGATGAAAAGGCAGGAAAAATGAAATTTAAAAGATAAGCAATGCCAGCAGAATTTGCTGTAAATTAAGACTCCAATTATTTTATGAAATGATAATCAAACTTAAAAATAGAAATCATCCTAGTCGAAGGATTAAAAACCCTGATAGAAAAACATCAGAAGGTTGAAAACCTTCAAATGCAGAAACAAAAAAGATCAGTTGAGTTGTAAGAGCCCTGCTAGGCGTTGCTCTGCTCCGTGCCACATGCAACAGGAAGCACGTTGGTGATGGCAGGGGTTTGGGCAGCTGCACGCTGCCAAAACCTGATCCCCGGCTTCCCATGCACAGCAGTGGAAGCACATGCACGAAATGGTGGCATGCTCACAATCCCTCAACACTATGATATTGGAAAAGGCAAATGCTGCTGTCCCAGGCTGCATACCAGCACACGTTGCCTTCATACCTTTAGAGATTTGGCTTCACCCTGCTTGGGCAGGCTGTTAACGCAGCACGGGGCACCTTTCCCTCCCTGGGGAGCTGACAGCTCCCTGGTCGGCTCTGCCCCATATAGTACCGATGCCTGTTCAGCCCCTTTTAGCCCCCTAGAGAAGGAGCAGGTCGTATCACCGTGCCCCTCCTGCAAGCTGTCGGCCCCGAAGGAACCTCATGCTCCCCATCCCTTCTCCTTTGCCTCTTGGGGAGCTTTGCTCTTCTGGGGTTTACTGATATTTTTTTCTGTGCTTTGGTGAAATGCATGGACTGTGCATGGATGACTGTGCTGGTCATCGCAGGCTTGGCTGCAGTCACTCCGTGTTTACAATCAGAAGGTACAGGAGGGGCTGAAGTAAGGAGAAAGATGAGCCCTAGAGTAATGAGCGCTGGGATTTCCTCACTGCTGTCACCAAAGGACGCAGTGCTGGCGAACAGCAGTGGAGCAGCACGATGACTGAATCATGAAGGTGGCATTCAACAAAAAGGCAGATGGCTGGGCAAAGTACGTGTCAGCCTAAGGATCACGAGGATTAGGCAAAGGCATTCCCGTTTCATACAGCCTGGGCTTTCTGCTCTTGCTGCCGTTCTCCCACGAGGGGGCAGGCCCGGCTCAGAGGCCGGGATGGAGCCGTCAATCTTCATAGCGAGAGCATCTTGAGGAAAAAAAAAAAATATGATGTGAGCGAAAGGAATTGCCTCGGCTTTGGTCTCCAGTCCAACCAGATCCGCCTGCGCTTGCCAAATCGAGTATTGCTCATGCTTTCCTGAGTGCATAAAGCATCTATTAAAAAGAAAACGCCCGCAGGAGCAGCAGCTCCCATCTCGCTCCTGCCTTCATCCTGCTCCTGAGGCGCTCGGCGTGGAGCTGGCGCTGAAGCTCCCACCCATGCTGTGCTGCTCCGTCTGCCGTGCCCGAAAGCTGGAAGCAAGAGAAATGCCCCAAATCAGCGGCCCTAAAGCCACTCAGGCACAGACCCCGAGCTCCTCCACGTGTGCACATTCCTCGTTCTTCACACAAGAAAATGAAGGGGTGACGGCGTGCAAGGGAAGCAGCTTTACTCCTGGTGGTGTTTCGGCACGTCGCCCTTGGGGTCTTGCTGGAGAAACGTGAGGTGATCTGGAAGAAACGTGAAGTTGTGGGTTTTCTCCAGGAGGCGAATGGCAGCCCAGCGGCTCACGGAAATCGCTTCATGTCTGCTTTTCACATTCCAGGCACTGGAAATTCTCTCTCCTTTCTCTCTATCCCCGAGACGGGAGAGTCCCAGCACACACTCGGCTTTCTGGTTGCAGAGGGATCACAGAGGCACGCAAGAGGCTCCACAGAAAGTGGGATGAGTACACGTCCAGACACAGGTTTCCCGGTACCCAGTGGCAGCAGAAAGGCAGCTCCTTGCTTTCTGCCAGCTCCTGTCGCCCACCACTCACTCAGCAGCCTCTCCTCTCGGCGCCCACTGCTGCCATTACACGGCTCCACAGCTCTCGCCCCTACCCCAACGGCGTGCGGAGCCCCCCTCGGCTCACCCTTTATTCCCGCGGAGTAGCTCCCCTTATCCTCAGCTTCTCCACAGAAAGCCCCTCTTAGCCTCCCCTCCACAAAAAGCCCCCCGAAGGGCTCTCCCGGCCCGACCCAGCCGCTCTCCTTCCCTCAGCGCCCCCCCTGCCCCTCGCCACCTCAGGCCCCCGGCCCCGCCATTTTGCCCCCCTCACCGTCTCGGCCGCCACCTCCCGCTGCCTCAGCGCCTTCTGCTTGCCCCGGGGGGGCTCGGAGCCGCCGGGGGGGGGACCCGAGCCCAGCAGCAGCGCCAGGAGCAGCAGCGGGGCGCGGAGCATGGCGAGAGGGAGGCGGCCAGGGGATAAATGGAGCCTTTCACGGCTCCCAGCCCCAGCTCCCTCCCCGGGGAGGCCGGGAACCGGGCGGGAGCGGCCAAGGCAGCGCCGGCCCCCGGCAGCCATTGGCAAGGGGCCGGGGGGCTCCCGCCCCCCTCAAGCCCCGCTCCGGGCACCCGAGGGCTGCAGGGGGAGTGAGGGGGGGTGGCACCAAACCCTGCCAGGCACCGCCACCTGAAGGCTTTAACCACCCGCCCGGCTGAGCCCGGTCGATTTGACACAATAAAATGTTGGTT
Organism: Aythya fuligula; assembly: GCF_009819795.1. Taxonomy (NCBI): domain Eukaryota; kingdom Metazoa; phylum Chordata; class Aves; order Anseriformes; family Anatidae; genus Aythya; species Aythya fuligula. The sequence goes on along the minus strand of NC_045560.1, from coordinate 138,713,463 downwards.
TGTGTGTAAAATAACGCTTCTTTTCTTGGTCGTAGCGGTATACGGGCTATACGCTGAGTTATACAGGCTGTGGTGTATGCCCGGTACCGTTACGAGTGGCAGCACCTCGATAGGTAACGGGTGTGTTGCAGCCTCTGGGGCTTGCAAAGGCGGCTTCCAGAAGGGGGAGATAAACCTCAATACATTGTTTTGTGAAGTATTTATCAAAACCGCACATTTCTGCTGCAGGAATGCACGTTACAAGGCGCTGAGCCATCCGCTCTTTCATGCTGTGCAACCAGAGTCCTGTGTACACAGAGCCTCCTTCCATGGCAGCACTTCACGTGCCTGTCGCTAACAAGCAGGTATCTCCATTTTGAACTAAAAGAAGGGAGATTTACATTAGAGTTTATGAGGAAATTCTTCACCCAGAGGGTGGTGAGGCCCTGGCACAGAGAAGCTGTGGATGCCCCATCCCTGGAGGTGCTCAAGGCCAGGCTGGATGGGGCTTTGGGCAACCTGGGCTGGTGGGAGGTGTCCCTGCCCATGGCAGGGGGTTGGAATCGGATGATCTTTAAGGTCCCTTCCAACCCAAACCATTCTGTGATTATTTCCAGCATCAGCAGCAGGGTGAGATGCAGACCCCAAGCTGCACCGTTCCTAAGTGGCCCAAACGCTTGGACTGACACTGGCTGTGTGTCTGAGGTACAGCTGGAGGTAGACCCTCAATCATAATGCTGCCCTAAGCCAGGTGGGAGGATTTAAGGAATGATGTACGTGCTTAATTACAGCAACAGCCCCAGTGAATAACCATGAACATGCACGTGCAGAACATTTCTTGCGCAATGGCAGGACACTGCTGGTAAACCTTCGGTTTGCCAGGTCGGTGGCGCTGCTGTGAAGGTGGTAACGTGTGACTGTTCTGCAACTCACCTGTTTGCACAAGCGGGGCATCGTTGACCAGGTGTCTGGGGGTTCCCAGCATCAGCACAGACCCCTCCCAGACTGCTGAACTTTTGTATTACCAAGGGTATTTCTTCATGAGGTGTGCAACAGATGAAGCACACAGCACAGCAGTGCTGTAGACCTTCGTAATACCATTGCTTATTATTTTAGATATCAAAATGTACACATGCATCTATATGCATTTTCCCATCCAGGTTTGCTCACCCTTAGAGTTTAGGTCTAGGCTAGAAGCTTTCAAATGCGAAATTTGCGAATTTCCCTGAATGTCAGAGAGAACCTCGAATTGAATCAGTAATACTGATCTGATTTGCCTTAGATATTTCCAGGGCAACTGGGGCTGTTGTAATTAAACTTGCCTGACCATCTTTAAACAAGGATCCATCTTGTGTCAACCAGTGATTCCTTCATCTTACCTATTTAGCCATATGGAGCATTTATTTTTTATATGCAGTCTTGCCAATGGAGATACATGCATCCACTATTTAAATATCACTAAAATCTTCTACACAAGCAGGCTGTACAACGCAGGCGTGCTCACTGTGACACTGTTGGTGCACTGCACATAGCAGATGCTCACCACACTAGGTTGGTGCCATGCGTGCAGTCTCCCTGCTGCAACTGGCCCTGTTTTCCCCTCCTCTCATAGCCTCTCAGCGCCCCAAAAAACAGCCACACAGTCTGGAGAGAAAGATGTGCTCGTACACACCAGTGTTTCCACTCACCCCACCTATAAAAGGCTTAAATTCAAGGGCCTGCCCATTGTGTTGCTGGGACTCTGCTTTTCTTGCACACTCTTTGACTTTATAAATACTGTTAGTCATGATTTTATTTTTTATTTTTTTAATTGAACCAGTAAATAAATGGCGCTCATTCATTCCTCTTCAACTGCAACTGCAGTAGGAAAAATAAGAGCATTTTCTAATGGAAACCCATTGCCTATGGCTAGTGCAGAGGTCGGGAGTGACAGACCAGGTTCCAAGTCTGGTGAAATAGATCCAAATCTGGTGGAAGAGCCCCAAACAGATTTGGTAGAACAGATCACCTCCTTACACAGGGAGGAGAAGCTTTAACCACTCAGACATGGTTTCTTCTCAGATAGGAACTACATTACTCCGGGCTTTTCACAACCAGGAAAACCAGGCTTAGGTGTCTAAATATTAATTCAATGATGAGGATCCAGAGCCAAAAGGGGCCCAGTGTGGGAAGTGCCAAGTCCTGGACCTTTCATCTGCCTTTAACTCTTACTGCTTCCTAAGTGTCCCTGCTCTGCTGTGCCTGGGGATTCTGGTGCTGAGTGGCAGTCCTGGCTGTGTGCTGCTGTGGGGAGCTCGTGTGTGTCATGGGCTCAGCAGCAAAGCACACGGGGTTAACATTGCTGTGCTCACCAGTGCAACCCCCAGTATCTTTGCTGATCTACCTTTGGTGCCTTTAATTGCGGAGTTCATAATTTAGGTCTTGTTAACTTTCTTACTGATATTTTGGGGAAAGCTGCAAGGCAGCGTGAGAGGCTGAGCTCAGAGAAGGCTGCTGTATTCCTCGAGTGTCTCTGTGCAGCCTGGCTGTCTGATGGAGGAAACAAAGAGCCGTCTGTGCTGCTGCAGAAAGCCAAAGTAAGAGCTCTCAGGAAAAATTATGGCAGGTCTAAGAAATACATATCTCATATTCTACCAAAAAACCCACACAACTTTGGAACTGCATAAAATCAATGGGATCAGTTCCTCAATCCCTTTTAACACCTTTTAATTTATACATTTTATTTATATAGTGTGTTTAATACTTTACCATAATCCAAAACTCCTTCCCCTCTACTTTGTTCCTTTACTAGCACAGATATGCTTATTTAAAAAATCTTCAAGTAGCTTCTAAATAAATGCAGTGAGTGTGGCGTTGTAGTCACAGTAGTACTTTGCAGGAATGCATATTAACACCGGAATCTTAAAAAATTGTTTGAGGAAGTTGTTTTTTTTTTAATTTTTTATTATTGGATTATTATACTCAGTAATGTCCTAGTTCAGTCTCTGCAAAAAGCTTAAAAGTGTAAGTCGTATCAATATTTTACTTTCTGGGATTCCCTACCTCCAGGTAAAAGTCAAATTATGCTAACATTTCACTATGCAAATAAAATAAAATAAAATAAAATAAAATAAAATAAAATAAAATAAATTGATCGTCTGAGTAACAACCAAAAAGAAGAAGGCAGAGGTTTGAGCAAAATGACAGCATTCATCAAAACAAGAGGCAAGTAACTGTCATGAAAGCATACACTAACCTTTAAGAGGTTTGCCCACTGAAGGAGAATCCCATGTCCATATACAGGAGGAGGGCATTTTTTGAATGTGGGATAAAAATCATGCAATTAGTTAGTCATTCATTCTTCACTGGGGTCATTCTGAATAAGCACTTATTTCACATAAGAAATAGTGTATTCTTGCACAATAGAAAATGCTAGAGAGAGGATTTGCTCTTTACTACACAGATTACTACTCTTTACTCTCTACTACTCAGATTAATTAAGTTTTCTATCAAGATAAACCTTTAATACTTTCACCAACAAGAGCGGGACATATGTCAGATATCAGAGTATGCCTTGCAGAAAGCTTGTCCTTTGGGAAACTGCTGGAGCTATTAGCAGATCAATTTTTTTCCTCCAAGTAGCCAACTGATTTACGGTTGCTTTTCCCTCTAGCTGTTACTTTATCGTAATAATTTAAGCATTGAATGTATTAAACTAAATACATTGTCAGACAGAAATAGATAAACTTCAACTGACCTCCCAGGGAGAATTGAATGCCTCACTGATAAAGGATAAATCAGGCCATCCAGACTTATCCATCATATAAACATTATGATGAAAAGCCCATACAGAGACTTGTTTCCACTTGCTCACTGGGTGAAGCTTTCTGACTCTGAAGGAGTCCAAAGGCCCCACTGCAAAACTGCCCACCAAGACTGGGGATGGAAGAAGATTAAGCCACAGAAACAAATGAATTGGTCCAGGACATTCAAGTATTTCACAAAACAATGTAAGCCGGGGGGCAGTGCTACAGCTCAGCAGTGACAGCTCTGAACATGGGGGGCTGCCCTGGCTCTGCCCGATGAGCGTGGTGGTGGAGCCCGTGGCATTCCTGAGGCCTGGCTTCTCACATCCCCAGGCAGCCTGGCCTCAGCAACAACACACCACGGCTGTGGGCATGCTGGGCAGCACCTACCTTGTCTGCCCACTGATGGACCCAACACGACATGGAGTTATGGGGGCTGCTGGGGTAGGCACAGTGAGATTTTCACCATAGAATCAGAATCATTAAGGTTGGAAAAGCCCTCCAAGATCACCTGGCCCAACCATCCCCCTGCCACCAATGTCACCCACTGAACCATGTCCCCAAGCACCACGTCCAACCTCTTCTTGAGCACCCCCAGGGACGGTGACTCCACCACCTCCCTGGGCAACCCATCCCAGTGCCTGGCTGCTTTTTCTGAGAAGGAATGTCTCCTGATTTTCAACCTGAACCTCCCTTGAGCAGAGTCCCATAGCTAGCTCCACAGATACTTTAACGGATAAAATCTTGCATTAAAATTGTTGCATATGCTAAACTGCAAGTCTCAGTTGACTTGCATCTTAATTGCACTAGTGAAATGGCGCTGGAAATGGTCAAGCACAACGCTGAATCACTGTCTCACAGGGAGATGAAATTGTGTTCTGGCCAGAACGGAGGAAGACCTACCAAATTCCTGTGAATAAAATGTCTTTTTGAGTCCTTCTTTGATTTATGTTTTTTGTTTGTTTGTTTGTTTGTTTGTTTGTTTTTGCAAGGGGTGCTCATCTAACTATGCTTCTCTGTGGCATAACTTTGCTTCTTGTGTGGTTTCTGTGCTTCTGTCCTTGTAACTTTGCTGTAATTGCAACACCTCTTGGCTGATTACAAAGCTACATGTCACAAATGAGTGAGACAGTTTCCCATTGTCAAGCACAGAAACTTTCAGTATGTGTGCCCTGAATATATCTAATGCTGTTGAGGTTATATTATTTTAAAAGACAAAGTTCTCCCTTGTTTTTTCATTGCTTGTCCTTCCTTGTTTTGTCCTGCTGGCTTGGTGACTTTCTCCTTCTCTCCTTAGGAAACCTCATCCCAATTAGCAGCTTCTCTCAGTGTCTGTTCTTATGACGATCTTCTCTACTGAAATCACATTTTAGGAAAAACAGCTTTGAGTAATTTCCAAGGTGAGTTCTGCCTTGAACCAGCCTGATGCATTTGTATCACATCCACTCACTGGCGTTTCAGTGACATGTCTTCACATTTCATTAATGATACACTCTTGGATTGTTAATCTCTTCAGATGGAAGTCCAGGTTGCAGCTCTGCCTGTAGGAACCTGGAAACAGAGCAAGTCCAAGAGAGGCAACATCAGTGACCCAAACCCGTAGCCAAGGAACCTTTCCACCTGCTTCAGCATCCTCGAATCCTCCGTCTTTGTCTGGGTCATTCAAGACTGGCAGGTACTCTCTGATAGTAGGTATGATACTACTAGAGTTAGGCCTGGGGATAATGCAGCTTCCCAGGTAGCTTAAGACACCAACTAATTAAACAATTTAGTATTAATTTTCTCAAAGACTTCATCTGGCAGATCCAGTTTTATATGATCAGGCAGAGCACTAGGAAGATAAAGTGGGATGCCTAACAACTTCATAAAAAAAAGGGAGCTTTGTTCATCCTGAATACACGACCAACCCAGAACATATTTCTTGCTATTAAGCTCCTTTTGGTGGCCATTAACAATCCCACCGTCATCTCTGTAACTCACAAACTTAACACTTCCATTTCACAAAAAGTGATTTTTTTCCACTCTGCTCTTCTTGTAGAAATGGTTCTTCACTTCAGTCACATCTTCCTTTCCCGTTTCTGTTAGTGCTGGGAAACCACCTGTGAGCCATTTAACGAAGGGAAAGTGTTGTGGGTGTAAAGATAGCTCATGTTTGTCATTAGTTTATTTTAACCAGCAAGACCTGAAATCAAGCAAACTTTTATTTTAAATTTACTTTTGATGAACAAAGTTGAAATACAGGAATAACATTAGCAAAGAATTCAGATATAAATGTCCTGGCATGTTTTTAATCTTTTAATTACACTTTGCATCTCAAATACTTTTTAATTGGAAGCAAAATCCAGCTATTATACAGAAACGGATTTGATAGATGTACATCAGAAAGGTACTCCTAGCTCCACTTGCAGAGACACAAAGCAGACAGCTCATGAAGGTGTGGTAGAGGTTACCCAATTCTTCTTTCTTTTTTTTTAATTATGCTTAAATTTTTGTCCATTAAAAAAAGCGTAAGTACCATACGGAACAAAAATAAGTGAAAGAATAAGCACAAAAAGGGTGAAACACAGGAAATAACATTTATTCCCATGAGACTTTAAAATACCTCTGGTGCCAGCCATCTGAATTTTTGCAAATACCAGAGGTTAACACTGGCAGAGATCTTTACCCGTAAACACAGCCAGAGCGGTCAGATACCTTCAAAGACCTATTCAGCAAGTAGTCAGCATCAGTGCAGGGCTGCAGCAGTTCCCTGCCCAGGTGTAGCTTTCTGAAATTGCATCTTGAACCTGGGTGGTCAAACTTCAAAGGCAAACAATTCCGCATCCACCCCAGCTACTGAATTTTTTCCATGCTTTGTGGAATATTAAACTTATTTTTTATTAAAGCAGTTCAACTTTTCATATTTATTTATTTATTTTTAGCCTCTGAAATTCAATGACTGTCTTCAAACCAAGTGCATTCTTTATCTGCTAAAATAAAAAAGACCTGCAGTTCTTCACAAATCGGTTGAACGATTGTCAGACAAAAAGTATGTTGCATTAACTTGTTACTGCTCCATATCTGAACTGGTTTTTGGAAGTTTAAAATAGTGAAACGATTTTAAGATATTTTAAATACTGCAAATGTTTTCTTGTTACCTGCTAGTACCACAGTTCAACTGTTACTAATAGGAATGGGAATGTAGTAGCAACCACTTTGTCCATACCCCAGTTCAGTTTTAGAAAAAAAAAATGTTGGAAGTTTCTGAAATATGTGCATAGCTTTATTTTGTGCTCTATGTAAACTTTATCCCAAGTTTCAGGAAAAGATTAGCCAAAGATATTTAAAGAAAGAATATTACTGTATTGGTAAGTTCAGGCACTGTTTATATCACAAAACAATTTTGTATGTTAAATTTATCTTGGGACTTGAAAGCTTGGTGTAACACATATTTCAAAGTAAATTAAGACAGATCCATTAAGAGAAAGAAGAGAGGTAAAAGACCATTGGTACACACGTTTTTAAGGCTTAGAGAGGTTGTCTTTATCCTCAATTCCAACTTCCTACAAAGGCAGAGAACTAGACTAGCACTGGCTTTATCAGTATTTTCAATTATTGGAGTTACAGAGCATCTATCCAGTCTTTAATGACTGGAGCTGTTAGAGATGCTCCAATAAAAATTTATTTGTAGTTTTAAAAAAGGTCTCTTAATATGAATTACCTATTTTAAAGTTTTAGAACACTCAGTCATGATAATGTTGGTTAGGTAACATGAGAGCAAATAACCAAAACACCTTTTATTAGGCAAACAACACTTCAGAGCTTCTTTATAGTCCATCACTGTAAGGCAATCTTCTAGACCATGGCTCATCTCTGCACCTGTTTCCTTTCAATTTTCCACCCACCATCATTTCTGTAGGCATTCAAATAGCTGTCGAATTTTCCAGCTCCTACTTTGGTGTTTCAAGGTTAAAACATCCAGAGATCACCATCTCTAACTATGAAGTTCACCTTGGGAACTCACACTGTTAGTTATTTATGGCACAGTACTGCGGTCTAATTCTACCACTGATGTATTTCACTTGAAACGAGTGACTGTTTAGTCAGTATTTTGCAGTTCTTTGAAAGTTCATATAATTTTAAGTCCCAAAAAGTATTGCTGTTACTTAAGCATTACTTTGTACTCATCTTTTCAGAACAGTGTCCAGAAGTCGACCTTTTTCCTAAACTGCCTAAAAATGGAAGTAAAATATTTAAGAAGGTCGTAGCAAGAGCATATTGTGGAAATACGCATTCTATATAATCTAAAGGAGGTCTTTAGCTAGAGGTCATGAAAGAAAGAATGCTGTAAATGCTAAGATGAAAGAGCTAATTCAGTTTCTCACTCTTTCATAACCTTCCGTGTTCATCTGAACAATTCCCACCATTGTTCTCGGTCTTGGTTCTCATACAGGAGGGATAAAAGCATTGCAATAATTATTACCTCATAGAGCTCTAAGTAAAAATGCATTAAGGAGTCTTAGGTGCAGAAATACCACAGTAACAGAGAAATAAACACACTGAATCCAGATAAAAAGAAATACCAACTCAAACTTTTTACTATACAACAGTATTTTTATTACTAACAAAGACAGTAATAACAAAACTACTGAATGTGTATAAAGTTACCCGTTTACAAACATAACTAAAAGAAGGAAGGGTACTTAGTGTGCATTTTCACAGGTTTTTCTCACTGCCCTTCTGAGCAGCAAGAATATTAGATATTTTCAATGGGGAAAATGATGAAAGCAATAGCACATCCTATTTAAGGCAATAAATTACAAATACGAAAATGCACATGACAATATAAAGGTAAATACATTCAATTTTCAATGCATGATCAATAAAACAAGTAACTCTGGTTTATCAGAACAGTATTTGCCATTGACTCAGTACTTACATGACCTTTGTGCCATGCAATTTTGCTCGATTGTTCAAAGTATCAGCATGAGTGCTACACAAACTGGAACACAGATCCTCCACACAATAACGAAATAAAGATAACGATTTAAGAGCAATGTTCCTCTTAGTAATCAAAGAGATGATGCTGAACAATCTCACAAAATGCAGTGAAATTTCAGTTTAGAAACCCTGGCTCCAAATCACCTCAAGTAATAAATGACATTGACTTCCCTGGAGCCAGGATTCCTTTAGAGATGAATGATGAAACGCTTACGCACATCAGTATTACTTGCTCTGGAGCACCATTCTATCATAAGAAAGTATCATAAGAAAGGCTATCTGTATTAAGGCCTTCTTGAGTTAAAGAAAATATAATGCTGTAGCATATAGAAAATTAAACTTTGTAGAAAAGTTATTAAGGTCTTGTTTTATGTAAAATGTACTGTTAAACAAGCTTGCATCTTAGTTTATCTGCACCACAGTTTATTTTCTGCAAGGTTTCTCTACAGATTTAAAAAAAGAGTTCAAGTTACTTGCATAGAAACAAAAGGAAGCATATGCTTTCACTGCAGCTCAGTAAAAAACAACAAAAAAAAACACACAACAAACATTTACTTCAGATTCTGTCTTCCTGGATAGAGGATCTGAAGCATTTCCCTGCTTGGCACGATGCACTGGAACACCATACCAGGAGGGGCTCGAAGCATTTTTCTGAAGTACAGCTGTATCTCATGTACTACCCCTGTACAAGATGCCCAGATGGCTGATCAGTCTTGCCCCAGATGTGTAGTGTATGGTGTGTGTTTTGTATAAAGATAAAATCTGCTTTACTGTGAACTACATAAAATTGCCTGATCATCATAAAACTGTTGACCTCAGTAGTATCTAACGGAAGCATTAACTTTATCCAGTTTATACAATTAATACAAAACAGTAGTTCTAAATATTGACCTTATGCAGTCAGTTATTTACATAATTCATTTTTTATGTACAAAATAAATCACTATGATTCCAGATTCCCTTTCATATTCAGTGTAGAAACTACCATAAAACAGTGCTATAAATGACACATCATGACAATTTATAAAGTTTATGCATCTCTTATTTTTAAGTGATAATGTTGTTTAATAGATGATAAAAAAGAAAAAAATCCAAAACAAGTAAAAAGCTGAAAAATATCAAATACGCAGATGGAACTTGTATGCCTTGGAAAGTAACAGTGCTTTCTATGGACTATTTCAATACAGTTTATTAAAAAGTGTTCTTTATATTGGGAATAATATTTTTCATCTTTCTTAAATTATTGCTAGTCAATCCAGCTATATCCTATAGAACTTTCATTTCCATTATTCCTGGATGAGTATGAATACAGTACATTATTGCCAGTTGTCCCCACTACAAAACTTACATTTTTATAAGTGCAAAACAAGATGTGTCTGATTTTTTATAAGGCACAGAATATCTGTTATTTCCAGTGTTACAGAACCCATAACAGTTTTATTTGTTGAAAGTGTTCAAATAAAAATCAGTCTTTCAAGGGTTTGAACTGGTTCCTGAATCCAACTCTTTTCTGGTGTCTGAAGCTGAGTAGACAAGTAGTGATATGGAGCCTGACTGTGAGACATCAGGTATCTGGGAACTGCTCCTTTGTAATGCAGGAGATTCAATAAAATCATTTTTAGGAGTTACTCTGTAAGCAATGAGAAATAAAACACAGCGAGTCAATTTTAAGCAAAATTCATTAGACTGGAAAAGATTTCTTTTTTAAGTAACAAACTGATCATGTATCTTAAGCTATTTTCCTTTCAAGAGAACGCAGCACAGTTTTGTATACTTCAAGCTTTTGTTTTTTCAGACTCATTGCCTTTCAAAAGGATTGTATTGCAACCACAGATTTATTCAGGGTCACATCTCAACAACACACAAATATCCTTCAAGCTGAAGTTCCAGCATTCAAACACTTAAATGGAAAAAGAATCCTAAAAACCAATACAATAGCCCATATCGTACTGTAAGATATATGGCCCTAAGTTTGCAAGAATTACAGTATTCCTAACAGCTACTGACAGTGAACTGTATACTGATTCATCAGAGAGAAAAAGCAGGAATAGTAGTAATATAAGTAAAAAACTGAGTTACGAAATCTTACCTTCCTTCACCTATTCTCTTCACACTCCCAGACAAGCTACTCATATCACACGTGCTATCTGCTTTGTTTCTTTTTTCCACCTGATCCACGGTCAGTTTAGAACCGCACAACATTTGATTTCCACTGTTTTCGCCTTCCTCGACTTTTTGGGCTGATGTTCCATCTGCCTCTTTCTCAGATGTCTCCGGAGACGTTTTAATTTCTGCAACAGTTTCTTGGCTTAAGTAATCGTGATTAGTGATCGCTACTGCCGAAGTTCCATGATTTGTTGTGCCACCCGTGCTAGTCCCCATTGACTTCGAAATTACTTTCAATCTGTGCGAACTCGATTTGTAGTGCTTCTTTTTGTGTTTAACTTTGGAGTTGTGCCTCAAGAAAAATTCGCATGATTCTTGCAGTACTCTTCTACTCTCCCTGATTGGACTGAAAGAAAATACAAGCATATAACTGAATGACGAGGATAACCTCACATACAATGCATTACAGCTTGGTACACAAAAACATAAAATGAAGAGCAAACAATGATGTAATCTGAGCTGGATGTTAATGAACATGAAGAAAACAATTATATATAAAAAGAGGGAAAAAAACTGATTGCAATGGCTTCAAAGCAATTATGCCCGTGGAACAATTAAATAAAGCCAATTTCTACATTCCTTACTTCTGCAAGTAGGTCCAATGACTTCAGTAGTTTAATCATCTAAGAGAGGAAAGCAGGATTAGCTCATAAGCAGCTGTATTACCAAATTAACTTTATGTAATGTAAACCTTGTTCGAGTGAAAAAAACGGTAAGCGTTGTAAAAATGACTTCATTATTTTAAAATTCTTATAGCTGAAAACAGTTAACATCTGAAATGCAAGAAAAATCCTACAGGAAATGGAAAAAGAGAGGAGAGGGAAAGGAAGCTATAAGCTCACCATCATGGAATGCAGATGTAAAATAAAAGGAGCTTAAGGACTGCATAAAGGGAAACTCAAAGAAATAAAAAGATCTTAAAATACATTATAATATATGAGTAACACAGATAATCTCAGAAGGATTAATATCCTTCTGAAGGATCCAATCTTATCCAATGAAGGAATAAAAAGGAAAAGAAAAATGACAGTTATGAAAAATGGAGTTGACATTTGTAACCCGTTTAAAATCATAGATATGCATTTACTAAAATTAAGTAATTAAACTAATTTACTCTGTGTTTCAGAATAAAAATAAGGGACAGTAACTTAATGTAATAAAGCCTAGCTAAGGATGGGACAATTAAGATTAATTTCCAAATAAGACAAGCTTGACAGACGAGAAAAGCAGGGGATGTTGTTATTCCATGATAGTAAACATAGCTGAGTGCTGTGCCAAATAAAGTCTGAATACATGAAAAGATCTAAGTTGATGGCTGAAGTTATCTTCCCTGATTTGACTGGAAACCAGAGATTATCCAATGCTAAATAAAACAATATGTCTACAGCTCTACGAAGAGAATAAATAAGCAGAGGAGAATATTGTTTTGTCTTCTGAGAATGCAGTCAGGTCACTGTGTATGGAAACCTTCCACAGACTGCAGTGGAACTTTTTGCTTGTGCCAATATGCAGCATTCAAACTTCAAGAGATAAAAGGGCCCAAGGACAACGTTTTGATTCCCTGAGACACATTTATGAAAAGTCTGAAATCCAATATATATATATATTTTTTTTTAAGTAAACACTTGAAAAACAAGAATAAAAATTGCTCTTACTCTCTTTTGCGGTTTCTGTTGAAGAAATTGGCCCATTCCGAGCAGGTCTTTTTACTTCCCACCCAGAAGACTGGAGATATGCCAACAATTAGTGTCAGCAAATATTTCATCAGAAACAAAAATATTTCTGGTCTTGCCAGTGCCTTTGCCTAGAAGATAACAAGGTTTAATAAATACGGAGAAGACATACTTGTTATTTTTTGAATACAGAAAACCAAACAAATTATGTAAAAGAGAGACTTTCTCCTCATGGCTGCTCTTCTTTGCTGAGGCTTGTACTGTGGACAAATGCAAGACATGTACAGTCAAGTCGGATCTGGTTAATGCCTGCTTGCAGGCTACAGCTGGATACACAGAGAGGAGATTAGTTAGAAGGAAATACTTTTCTTTTAAATTGACAGGAAAGGTAATTTTAGGGGTAATAGTTTTTGTAGCCATGTTCTTCAGAGATGGTTTGTACAGATGAGATTCATCCCTTCAGCTTAAAAGGGACAGCGGGTGGATGAGCTGGGAGTTAATCAGATTAGACAGGGAGCTGCAGGGAACAACATAGCTGCTTTCTGTTTATTGCAAAATTAATCCACCTATTTGCAGAACAGGATCATAAGAGCCGAGCCATTTAACTCCGTAACAGACTATCTCCTCCTCCCAGGTTGCAAATTTAATTTATGTTACCTGGCTTACCTGCCAATCCTATCTACAAAAATCAGCGTTTTTGTCAGTCACGTAGCCTTAGCTACTTAGGCTGAAGTTTGTTTCCATTTGGTTCTGTTCTGATCAATGCATCGTGGCTCAGGGAAGCCACAGCCGAGCACAACAATTGAAGCTGCTGTAATAGCTCTAAGAGCACACGCTGTTTATCACATGGACAGAGCCCAGTAAGTACATCTTTGTGTAAACTTGCTGTTGCTATTTACTCTTTCCAATAGGTTAAAGACTGAGGATACAGGCGCTTTGTGCCTTATTATGCTAAGATTGTACATCTAAGCACTACAAAACAAGTTGGTTTTGTTTGTTTGTTGATAAAGTGAAACGCCTTACTTTCAACCTTGCTTAATTTGAGCCATCTAAGTTGAAATGAAGCTCAATGCAAAAGTGCACTTGTTAATGAAACGTTAATGGAAGCAAAAAAATAGCCAAGAAGCCTGTGAGCTCTGATGTTCAGTTTACACCAAGTTCAATACAAAGGATATAGAGGATGGTTACGAACATGGAAGGATCAAGCCTTTTTTTCCCTCATAATGCTTGTGTTTATATTCCTCTTTTCGATGACAGGTTATTGCAGTAAAAACACAGATGGTATGTACAAAACAATGAAAGATAACATGAGAAACTTGTAGTTGTCTTAGTGATGGTTTATCCCTCTATATTTGTTCTTAAATGGAATGACACAAACCACAAATTACTTAAAATTGCAGAGAATTTTATGTATTGAAAGAGATTTAAGAGATTTACATAAGATTCAGAGTACTGGCTACGGGACAGCTTTACTTACTTTAAAAGCCTTTCCACGGAAGTTTTTTTTTTGTTTGTTTGTTTTTTTTTTTTTTTAAACAAAAGTAAAACGTGAACATCTCTGCAATTTAAAGCATTTTTATTTTTTAAAAGATTTCTTCACATTATTGAAAATTAGCCTGGAAGTGACAGCTATCATGGAAAAAATATACTGGAAATTTGTTTTGTAGTTAAGTGCTTTACAGTTCTATACTTCAACAAAAAAAATGATTTTAAAAAATGATTTTAAAGCTGTGGTTATGAGCAACAATTTAAAGCCAATTTAGATTCAATTTTCAAGATTCATTTTTTCAACTTGAATTGAAATTGATGTGAATTCACCTTAGGTACTGAAATACAGAACTATGCATCCAAATACAGGTCGACTGCTTTTAGGAAGAGATTGTGGAAAACAATCCCTGCCCCGAGCATTACTCATGGCATGAAGTTCAAGTAATCCCATTACAGCTGTGAGTTGGAATTGCTGAGTGAAATCAATTTGTTTAGAAGAAAATTTCAAAGGAGAAGGATGATACCACCAATTTTAACTTAAAAAGCAACCAATCATTGCACGTTCTTGAACTGTTTACTTACCATGAAAATAATTTTATTAAACTACGCCACAAGATATAGCAATGTATATGGGTTTTTGCTAATTAACTTATCAGTATTATGTAGAAAGGAAACTGCTACTTGCCTGGTAAGGACAAGGAATGTGGTACTGGTCACAGTGGTCGAACACCCAGGTGGTTTCCCAGGTCTTGCGGTTCACCAGCTCATAGGCATAGCACCCGAGAAGTGACACAAGCGGCACCAAGTACAAGCCACTAAAAACTCCAATTCGAATCATGAACTTCTTCAGCTTCTCTTGGTTTCTGCCGTCGTGCTGGATGACTTGCCGCACGTGATTTAAAGAGATAATACCAGCTAAAAGAAGAGAAAGACCGAAAAAAACACAAAGGCATAACGGCAAAAGCACAAAGTACAGAGAAGCATCCACATCGTAGAGACCCACAAAGCAAACTCCACTGATATTGTCCCCTTCGACTTTGTTCATGGCAAGAAGCATAATGGTTAGAAAGCCGGGTATTCCCCACGCCACGGCGTGGAACCACATAGCCTTCTGCGCGATAGCTTCGCAGCTCCATTTCCTTCCTGCTGCGAGGAACCAGGTGATGGTGAGAATCACCCACCAAATGGTTCCTGCCATAGTGAAGAAGTACAAAACCATGAAAAGGACAGTGCAGGCTTTGTTTTGGGAGCCAAGAACAACTGTTTCCCCAATTTCTAGCTTATCGTCTGCCTTGTTACAGGCAGTTCTATTCCCAAGCAGAAATCCAATGAAGTACATCAGAGACACTATGCTGTAACAGACCGAGTAATAAATGATGGGCCTCTCTGGGTACCTAAACCTTTTAACATCAATCAGGAAAGTCAGGAAGGTGAAAAGCGTAGCACAAAGACAAAAGATTGAAACTATTCCAATGAAGCTTTTTGCAACATCCAACTCGTAATTTTTGAAGTACATATTGGGACATGGGGGTGCACACTGATCGATGCCTAGAAACTTGTAGCCTTGTCCATTGGAAGTGTGCAGGTGTCGGGGACACCAGAATCCATAATCCCTTCGCGTTTGTCCTGGGGTCTTCTGAGTTCCATGTGCGTTCGTGGTTACAGGAGCAGTGGCAGGAGCAGTCTCGTCACAATTGACTAGTCTAGATAAATTAACAGAAGAGGAAATATCTTAATACCCCTCATTATCAACCACAGTTATTTCTTACTGAAAAAAAATGTGGAAAAATCTGATTCTACGCACTATGAAATTTTATAGATGATGTAAAATGTGCATTATATGAAAAACCTCAGTGGTATTTAAAAAAAAAACATAGAATCACAGAATGGTTTGGGTTGGAAGGGACCTTAAAGATCATCTAATTCCAGCCCCCTGCCATGGGCAGGGACACCTCCCACCAGCCCAGGTTGCCCAAAGCCCCATCCAGCCTGGCCTTGAGCACCTGCAGGGATGGGGCATCCACAGCTTCTCTGGGCAGCCTGTGCCAGGGCCTCACCACCATCAGAATAAAAAGTTTCTTCCTCATGTATAACCTAAATCTATGCTCTTTTAGTTTAAAGCCATTCCCCCTTGCCCTATCCCTACACCCCCTGACACAGAGTCCCTCCCCAGCTGTCCTGCAGCCCCCTTTAGGCACTGGCAGGCCGCTGTAAGCTCTGCCCGGGGCCTTCTCTTCTCCAGGCCGAACACCCCCAGCTCTCTCAGCCTGTCTGCACAGGACAGGGGCTCCAGCCCTCTGAACCCTTCCATGGCCCTCCTCTGGAATTGTTCTAATACGTCCAAACAGAGCAATGTATTTTCAGTTTAGAAGGCTAATCAAACACAGCTATTTAACTGTTGTCTCTGCCATTTTATTGCTTACGAAACACTTCACTCAAACTGCAACTGTTCTTTTACAGTCTTAATCCACACTATTTTTTTAAATATATATATAATATTTATAGTTGATTTTATTTGGATAGACTGGGGGAGAGACAGCAAATGATCTTGTCAAAATGCAAGCTTCAATCAAGGAACAGTCCGCTCACAGTATCTAGAATTAACTGTTGACTAGTGTGTGATGGGGATATTATGATTTTGTGTTATAATGATATTTAATTGTCAACAGCAATAAACAGACAAAGCTAAACACATAAGCACTGCAAAAAATTCAGTGTTTTAAAAGTTCATTTAGAAATTGCTTTAGACTCATTTGTTCAAAGATTTAATTGGACAAAATGTGAGGGTTTTTTTATGATTAATATAGGATTAGCAATTTTGGACAGATCTTCGATTATTCAAGTATAACTCAGGTAAGCATTTATTCAAAATGGAATTTATGTTAAAATACATTCTGAGTTTAGGCACGTATTTAAAAATAACAAGTTTTGCATGCTAGCTTTTAAAGAGAGATTCTGCTATCCCCAAACATTCTTTGCAAATGCTATTGTAGGGACATGTCTGCAAGGAATGTACTGACCTTACATGTAAGACTACTTTTTCCCCTCCATGTCAATTTGGAAGCTCAGCTTGAGCTAAAAAGCCTTAAGTTCTTTATTTCTCTGCATTATCATGCTGGCCAAATAAAGCCAGACTAATAATTAAGAAAACTGATGCCAAAGCAGATTCTTTCATTAACTGTGGGCCAGACCAGTATGAACATCAGAACAGTGCAAACTTTATTCACCCATGTCTTAACAGGCATTATGCATGTTTGTAAGAATATCAGTGTGAATCTCAGAACTGCAACTGAATTTGAAGCCCATCCTCATCACTTCAGCTGTTTTCAGAATATCCTGCGTTACTTGGCCTTCCCTGTGTCATCAGCTGGGCAGACATCATTTCCCACATGAACAATGTAGGGCCATTTTCAGTAAATGCTAGCAGTAATATAATATTTTAAAGCCGCAATGACTCCCGCAAGAAATGGAATTTGATTTGAAATGTCATTTGGAATATATATTGAATCATTGGATTAGCTTGTAATTTTCCTAATTTTTCAAACCAGTTCTGGAAGACTTTCGTGCTCAAGTCTCAATTTTTGTGCAGAGAAAAAGGGAAATAGAATTAATGCCATATATCTGTCATATTCATTCCAATATGGATTTCTACCAAGAAGCATAGCACAGGACTACTGGCCCAGCTCTGCCTCATCCCTGTCATGGATCAGCAACTGCATGGGGGCTAGAAACACGACCTGTTGAGTTTCCACTCCTTGCTCCTCTCTCGTATTTTTGCCCTGATGCGGTTAAGAACACTTGGCATTAAACGTTTATAAGTATCTCCAGTTGAAGGTCAGAATCTCAAAATGATTAAACCAGAGATGCTTAAGTCGTTACCATTTTATATATAATGGCTCTCTTTTTCCCCAGTGTAATATAAGCTATCCTTTCTCTGGCATAAAGACCTGAACAACTGTGAGAAAAAGGTGCAAGCACTGGAAATGAGACTTCTGCCATGCGGTACAGGAAAAGTAATACAAGACTGAATTTGCACATGCAAGTCATTAGAAATAAGGTAAGGCTTCTACTATTTAATGCTGGGTGTGCACTCAAATACAGAATATTTTAGATACCTTTATTTTATGAACAATTATTTATAAAAACCCCGTAAACTATTGTTATTATCCCTAGTACAGAGATCAGAAAGAGTGACATCTGTGCTGTAACACTTTTAATTTTAAATTTAATAATTTTAATAATTTTAATTTTTAATAGTGTACTAATTTTAATATATGTGACCATTTTAATAATGAAAAAAGTAACATATAAGAATAGTCCTATGATTTTTTAACGTCCTGTCTCCAATTTTTAGCTTGGTCTGGGTACATCTGAAAAATACCACCTCTACTACTGATCACGTGAAAAATACCCCACCTGTTACATTCCAGCTCTTCAGGCCATGCGATTCCAAAAGTGTCAATCAACGGCTTGCAGTCAGAATACACCTTCTCACAGAGGTTTCGGCAAGGATGAATCACATGAACTTGCTCCAGGCAGGCAGGAACAAATGCTTTGCACAGAAATGTGTGGACGTCTGGTGAGCAGTGGAGATTCATAAGGGTAAGAAAAGGCTTCGGGAAAGAAAAAGGCTTTCATGAGTATTTTTAAAAACGTAATTCGAGGCAGTAAAATTAATTTTCATCACTATGGCTCACATTTCTTCTCCCAAAGGTTTAAAAGGATAGTAGAGAACACTGTCCAGCAGTTGTGGAAGAGCAAAACCTGGTGGTTTGAGTGTACCACTCCTCACTGCACTGGTTCTTCCAGCTCAGTCCCTACTCTGAGATCTTAGTCCATCTGTTACTATTCAAATTTGGTTTTTCTTATTAGTGTTAGAAATCTGAAAGGAATCATTAAGGTCCAAGATTCAAAAAAAGAGAGGGGGGAAGGTAAAATATTAAGTTTCTATTTTGGCTATTCAGCTTCTAAACAGGCAGGCTGAGATTTTTAAAGATGGATCTATCCTTGTACTTTGTGTTGGAATTACATTTTCAGTCTGGTGTGTTGTATCCATCATCTTCCCTCAGTCTATAGTTTGCTGTGTTTTTCTTTTTCTTTTTTAATATTTTTATTATTGATGCAGTCCAAATATATTTAAAAAGTGAGCAATAATGATATTTCAAGATCTCCACATGACTGAGAACTTGTCTACCTGTATTACAGGATGCTAGACAATGACCTACTGATGCGTATTCCTAGTGGAGAGTTCACAGAGTGAAATGTAATGCAATTTTCCTGCCCCTTGTTCATTCAGTCCATTACTCACAGTCCAAGAGGCCTTCAGAGAGAAAAAAAAAAAAAAAAAAAAAAAAAAAAAAAGACATCACCCTTTCTCTGCATTTTACTAACTTTATTGCTAGGGTAAATGACTTTAGACAAACCAAACTGGTGCTTTTGAGGGATTTTGTACTCAGGTTCTTGTAAACATCAGCAACAAGAGAAGTCGAGAGCAGCTGGCTGGGCATGCACAAGCTCAAATGCTCCCATGTCTTCGTTCTTTAATAAATCCCAGTATCCTGGCCTGCTGTTTGCTCTGCCTTCCCTGCAACACCAGGCAAAGCTCCCAGTGCAGCTCATTAGGTAAAGCCAGGTCGTTTAATAACTCTGGGGCAGCAGGGATTAACTGAGGGCTGTGGGCAAAATTGATCTGCAGGATCCCGTCAGCCTAAGTGCTTTGTAGGTAGGCTTTTTGATGAGACACTGTCCATTTCTGGAAAAAGGAATCCCTGTATCACGTGTAAATAGTCAAATTCATGTGCTTCAGGAAAGCTTAAACAGTACTTAACACACTTTGACATGTGCTGGTAAATGTGGACATTGCACAAAGTTTTCAAAGAATGCAGAACTTCCAGTAAAAATAATATGACCAGCAAGAATTTTATTCAATTCTTTGCCACTAACAGCTCTGTATCTCAGTCATTCTGAAGTCATCAAGAAGGGACCAGTAAGAAAGGATTAACCTCTGAGTCTGGAACAGCACCCTTAATTTTGTCAGGTTCTAAGTATCCCAAATATATCCACACCCACGTACCAAGAGCAAGTCTCACTGCTGAGCATGCAGTTGAAAAGGAAAAACTTTGGTAAATAACCTCCCCTTCAGGTGGGATACCTCAGGAAGGAACCCAGGAATGGGGAGGAGGAAGTAAGATAAGGCAGGGTAAGAGTGACAGAAAAACATTTTATGAAAAAAAAAAAAAAAAAATTAAATGTTGGCACTCTTAGAGCACTGACTGCAAGCTGCAGCTCTCTTTACAGCAGAGGTACGAGCGCCTGATCCCTCACCTGGGTGTCTGCTCTGCAGCTGCCTTCCCAGGAAGGCGACTTGAGGATTTTAGGACAAGGAAAGATGATTCCTATAATGCTACACTGCCTCAGATGAAAAAAGCAGTCAGCCATTAGCCCTAAATGAATTACATTTCCTTTGCACTGCCGTGGTGTTTATTCTTTTCAGTTACTTTTTTTTCCTGTTGTTCAAATATTTAATTTACGCTAGGTCTGTTCTTCTTTGCACTTAGGATAACATAAAGATAATAGCTTGAGTGATCGTACAGAAATTGAATTTACATTTGATGTCAACTCCCGGGGAAGCTGTCTTATTATTAATTCTTCCTTTTTATCCCCTCAGAGTTCATCTCAGTTGATACAAAACAAAATTAATTTTGTACAGCAAGTTTCAGGGTGTCAATCAAGAGCTCTTGCAGACTTCAGCTAAACAGCAATATTTTCTGTAGGAGTAGGAAGTTTTAAGAATTGTTTTCATATTTGTAAAATCAATGATGTCTAAAGAGCATGAAGAAAGCTGTGTTTGGTTAAAAGGTCAGGCTTTGCAACCTACCTCAGCCATGCTGACAACTTCTGCTATACAAAACGATTCCAAAGCCAGAACACCGCAGCAATCACCACACAATTAATAACGCTGCGTATTACAGGCAGATAATGGCAAGTGAAAACTTGACTGTGAGAGTTTTACTACAGCATGTTGTCTTTGGCTACTGTGGTTTAACGAACAGGTTTTGTTTTGAAGCAGAAGTGTCCCAACAGATAAACACAGAAATGCCAGACTGGAGGAAGAAGGTGGCTATGCTCAGCCTTCTTTTCTTCCTGCTCTTTATTCTTCTGCATTAGAAAAGGAAGTCCCCTTTGGGTTACCAGTGTGGTTTATTTAAAAACTGTGGCCTATGACCATGTCAAAGCCTTCTTGAAAATCCAAGTATAACACACAGGCTGAGCCACCTTTTCCAACAAATCTGTGGATTCCAAAGAACTCCAACAGCTTTTGTTGGCCATAAGTTCCCCCAACCAAAAAAAACTCTACAAAATGTACAATAAAACCCTTTGCCCCAAGCATAAGCAGATGGGATTTGTACAGTACAGATTTATTTTTAGAAATTGCCTACTTTTACCATTTGAGAGCAACAGAAGAGGTGGCAAACTGCACTTGGAAATCTGTTTTGAATTAGCTATCTTTAAATGTGGGCTTCGTGTCCAGCCAGCCAGTCGTTTTGGAAGTGCTGCATTGTAGAAAATAACAGGTCTGCATTTCCTGACGCACCACGAAAGCAAAATCTCACCAAAACCAAAAGGAGAAGCATTCGCTCCTCCTGCTGGATAGCATGTAAGCAAAAAGGTTAAAACCAAGACCAGAAGCTCCCCGAAAATAAGCCCCAATTGCCTCAGGGCTGGGTTACCACACCTAGCAATAGACACTGTTGCCCTGTCATACGGAGGACAGAGATGAAAACCTGCAGATTTGGCAACAGCAGAGTGAAACAAAGCTGCTTGCAAACCAAGAGCAGAGCCTCACGAGGCCAATGTAAGTCCTAAAATAGAAATTCTCATCTTCCTGCCTATGGGAAACAAAACCCAGTAAATACAAGGCAAAATAAAATACGCTAACAGTATACCAAAACCAAAAAGAAACCACCAAACCACCTAATAACTAGCAGGAAGTGACTGTAGAGCCAAAGATGATATAATCTGTAATGTCCCCAAGTAAGAGTAGTGGGAAAACTGAGGATTGAAATGCAAACTGCTCCACTGCATTGTCAGTGCAAGAATCCAAGCACAGCACTGCTGTGAAGCTCCCGTGTGTTCACTGCAGACAGTGAGTAAGGTCAAGCAATCAAAGACCAGAACATCCCGATCAACAACAGGAATACCCTCAGCACTGAGCAAAACACCACTCAGCTTAGTGCTGGACTTTTTAAGGAAGCTTGTCTGTATCCCTTTTTCTCCAGAGGGAAAGCCAGCCTAGCTCAGTAACCCAGTCACAGTGTGGCCCTGCAGACAGGAACACAAGTGAGATGCACAAAAACAAATGGTACAGCAGAGAGAATAAACACCGAGGTGCAAACAGGCTCTTAAACATATTTTGCCAGTAAATAAATTGCAGCTTTCAACTCCACGCTAATCTCAAGATCATGAAGCTTTCCTGTATTGTGCTTGGCAGGCTTGGAAAACCAAGATATAACAGAAACAAGGCTCAGTACTCCAGGAAGATGCTGCAGATGAAGATGACTTCGTCCCATCTCATCTCAGTTTTTCCCTACAGGAAAGGACTACCAGAGGTGATTGAGTAGTTACTACCAATGTATGTCAAAATGAGTGAGAATGTTCTCCTGGACTGTAATCAATATCACAGAAACATTTAAAATAGAAAGCGGTAGATCAAAATACCAAGGTCTTTGTTAAACAGCTCTTGGAAATCTTAACTGGCAAGAACGAGTATTTCTGAGTTGCTGATAAGCAGAGGTGAGAGCTTTTTGCTCAGCTATTTGGAGCCAGTTATGTAAAACTAACAGCCCACCCTCCTCATCGCTGAGGTTTAGCTACCAAGGTAAGTAAGTTAACTGAGCTAAATGTATTAACACTGAGGTTAATTACGTTAAAACAATGAGACACTGTCTCAGCATTAAGCAATGGCACCTGCTTCATGGTTTGAGGTGAATCCTGTGACCCAAAGCACCAACACTGCAACCTCACTCCTCACAGCATTGCGTATGTCAATTCTGGAAGCAAACGTAGGCTTAAATCCGAATTTCTGTAATCTTAGTACTCAGGGTGCCCCATATTCCTACCTGTCTTAAAGCTGTACTTCGTTATTCATAAAACATTCACCTGCTTTTCAGAAAATCTGCAGAAGTTTGTTACGGGTAACAATTTACAGTACCAGATTCAAACAACTACTCCAGTAAGTGTCACTGTAGAGTTAAAGTACAACCTCAAAATCTAAACACAATGAATTTTACCTATACACCTTAATATGCAGTGTTGGAAATACAGCTGCTATCAACCTCCACAATTATAAATGCAGCAGTCTCAGAAAAATAGGCAGTAACCACTCTCCATACTCAGAGCTATGCTACCCATTAATCTCCAATACCCCTAGCTACTATTATAATGATCAGCTGGTTCAGTTAAGAAGAGTGAAACATATATGGCATGGCTGATTTAATCCTACACTGTTGTTTCAATAGAGTTGTTCTGGGGTGGATGCGAGCAAGATTAGCATCGTGCCCAGGGAAACTAATGGCATCACACAACTCATTGTGTTCACACAATGGCTCATGGCTGCACAGTGAACGGGCTGCCAAGAGTCTGATTCCTTGTTTGTGCACAATTAAGTCACGACAAATAAACGCACCAACACAGGAAACTAAACTAAGAGTGAAATTTGCAAGCTAGGTTAGACTCAAAGCAGAGCTGTGAAGAGACTCAGCTCATGTTCAAAGTGATATGGGTAACTCTTCTAAGACAGGTTTTTCAGAAGTAAAATTCACTGATAGGAGTACAGTATTTTAGATATTGACATAAATACATTTAATATGCATTATTAAATTGTGTCAGTTTGATGGAGGCAATAAACATTAAAATAAAAGTCAAATTTGTGTGCTTTCAATAAGCTGCCTTTAAAGCATTGCTCCCTGCAGCTTGTGAAATAGAATTAAGCCAATACAAGTCAGGTTTAATTTAAAAGCTTGTAAAACCTTTTCTGATCTAAATTGGTTCAGAGGTTACAAATATAAGAACAAAATCTTTTTTCAGAATCGAAAGTAGGTTACCCCAGTAGTTTAGAAGGGACAAATCTTTTACATTTCCCACCCCAGCACAATCTGGTTCAAGGATCTGAGAAAAAAACAAAGGAAAAATGTAACAATGGCTCAGGAACCATGGGCAAGCAGCTGAGATGCCCGAGCAGTGCAGACCCTATCCTGTGCAGCCGCTCCATGAGCCAAATCACTCACCTGGGCGTTCAGCGTGGCTCCACTGAAAGCACGAGCGTACTTGCTAACCCTTCATCACCACTGTCCCTCTAAATATAAATGTACTAAACGTAATATATTTAATATATAACTTGGCCGTGAGCCTTCCTAGCTGCTCACAGGGGATGGGATCATTAACCAGCAACCCAAGGAGTACAAGGCACAAGGTGAAGTCTTTCAAAGGTCAGTAGGGCAGCAAAATACCCACTCAAAAACCCACCCCACCAAAACAGCCAGGCTCTAAAACTTACCACTGACATCGAGGGTGTACGTGGACACGTACACAAGAAGATCAAGCGGGCTGTTCTGCTTTGACCTCTGCGGGTTGCTAGTTTTGGGTGGCTAAGTTGCTAGTTTGTCATTAACTAGCAACTGCAGAATTTCTTTAGGCAGTAAGACTACTTATTCCCGTGTCTTCCCTTTAAGTATTTAAGATAAAAATACACATATCCCTATGCATATTAGCTATAACAAAGGTTAGAAACAATACAGATGGAAATGTTACATCTCCCTACAAGAAGTTATTACGAAACAAAGTTCCGGTGCTTTCTGAAATAGCTTATTAGCAAAATTCACTGCCTTTTGTGGTTCTAACCTAAATTATAGCTTGACCGAAATTATAGGCATGACAACCTCTGCAATTTACAATACAAAATAAATATTAGGGAGCTTTCCTGAGCACAACTCAACGATTTACGCGCAGCTTTCAATTATATATGGTTTTATCTCCGTCTATACTATACATAGCAGAGAAGATGAAAACAAGTTAACTGCTGGAAAGTACACCGCAGCCCTCAAACGTCGCGAGTCTAGACTACACCAAATGAGACCTCCACTGCATCTGGGCTGTGGCAGCAGAAACATCTCAAAATAATCCGAAATCCTTCATGTATTTGCCATGTGTTAGAGGAGCAAATCGATTTAGCACTGAGCTTTTTAATACAGGACACAGTTTAGAAGATTACCTGTGAAAGAGTTGATGCACCGGGTGTTATCTAGGGATATGGGGACATTCACCTCCCCGTTTCTAAACCCAAGCCATGCTAACACACTCGATGCCCCTTATCACAGAATCATCAGGATGGCAAGAAAGCCACTTCTGTGGATGTAAAGGCACCTTAACCAGCTCTGCAGATGCCCAGCCACCTACCACTTTTCCACACACCTGCTGAGCCAGCTCCGAGTCCACCCAGGAGCACAGTTAGTTATATATTGTAACAGCACAGACACCGAGCCTCAGCTAATAAACCCTACCAGGGGTTTATTACCTTACACCCAGCAGGAGCTGGTTGTCTCTGCACAGCCCTGCTGGAGCTGGAAGAAATGGGAAGTACAGCAGAGGCACAAACTAATTTTGCAAGGAGTTTCGCAGGGCTCAAAGCTGACCCTACAAGAGACCTGTGTGAAGCCACGCTGCTGCCTGCATCACGTCCTTCCCTCTTCCTAAATCAGGGCTTGTCCCACCTGGCCAGTACAACAGCACGGCACTGACACTGTATAGAGAAAGGAAAATCTGGTTTATGAAGATAGTTCCCATGCTAACAGGGAATGGGCTCGGCCTCGCAGATCCCACTCAATGAGAAGTAGCGACGAGTTGATTTCTTTCCTGCGTGTCACAGGAATGAGAGGCAGCTTGTCCCACGGCCAGTGTCAGTGCCTCGACGTACCACCTACTGGAAACACCAAAAGCAGAAGCCAGAGGCAGCACTGCTGGTGCTGAGGTACCTAAATGCAACCTGATGGGCTCTTAATTTAATAACTCAGCCATCTGACTCGAGCATGCCAGGCTGAGGTCATCTGTTACATCAGAGCAAAGCGAAGGGATTAGTGAAAGTTTGCAGGGATTAGCAACTGTAATGATTTTCACGTGGTACTGAATCAAATGCTTTACTGAACTTCAAACGGGCTGGCTTAGTTCACACCTCCAAAATCCGCACAGGTCGCTGCTGCCACGCACGCAGGTCAGCCAGCAGGAGAGGGTCCCTGGAAACAAATCCCAGCAGCACCAGAGCACGGGCCAGCAAGTCAGACAGCACCGGAAACAAATGATCCAGGCTCAGACTGAGACAGCTGAAGAGAACAATGGAAAAGCAGGTGGCAGCCTGGCTTTGTTTCTGTTTGGGAAGCTCTGAGCACGCCGCGAGCTGTTCACGTGCTCAGCACCCACCACCTGCTGTAAATTCTGATCCACAGCAATTTTCCGTGAAGACTCTGCTTCTGGGAAGGTCGTTGGGGGTGCAGAACAGAAAACCAGGCCTGCCACTTTAATCCACTCCTACAGCTGTAATGTCCGCTGTATTGTGAAAACACAAAACATGCAGCAATTAATGCAAAAAGTAGACCATTGCTGTATAGAAAAGGCAGTGTGGAAGGTTTCTAAAGAGATCTATAAGGTCTTCACGGAAAAAAGGTGACTGCATTCCTAAGGACTTGTGGGAAACAGCTCTCATCTTTCACAGACACATCTACTTCGTGATATTTCTGTTGTTATTTCTAAGATAATGTCTAAATGTCTAAAACAGTGATAACTTGAACAGTTATATATCTGCAGAGCAAAAACCTGTATCTTAATTTCTCTTATTTGTTGATTTTTATTTACTTTGGGATACAGGCCAACCTTAGAGGCAAGAAAAACTTACTTCTAAATAATATTTAAAAAAAAAATCTGAATTCTAAAGCATAGACGAAGCAGCTGGTAAGGAAGGAAGCTTTACCCACAACAGCCACTACTTTATGAAAACTTCCTCCTTCCTTCAAATGTAGGGTAGCCAAAAATATGAAAGGACTGTCAATAAAACTACGGAACTGATGTTTCTATGGGATCCTCCTTCTGCACACGCAGCCTCACACAAAGTCTCTCCTCCCTTCCTCCAAAATCTCCACCCAAATCCCAGACATCTCAAAACACTGACCTCTCTGACAAGAAGACCAGTGCCCGCTACAGCACAGAAGCGACTTAGCACTACTTAATAGGCAACCTGTTGAGAGCTTGTGCCCTTCATTCACAGAAGTCACTCAAAACAGTCACAGGTGCTCCCCAGCACCCAGCACACTGCAGAAACCTTCGCCCATGAGAAGCTGGGGGCTGCCACGAGCACCATCAACCTGTTCATTACTGTTCTGTAGACTCAGAGGCAGTCAAGGACTCACATTTGCTTGCTCTGTCCCTCACAGATGCTCCTGATAAGCAGGCAGTCTTCCTTTTGTCCCCCTGCCCTGGCACCTGGCTCCCAGACTGCTGCAGGCAGTGCCCTGAGCGGTCTCCCTGCGGCTGAGGTGGCACTGGGGAAGGTGGGACAGGCACCAGGCTGTGTAAAAGGACGCTGACGAACTCACTGAGGGCACGTGGATGGACCAGAACTGCTCTTGTTAAACTGGTAAAGGAGCAGGAGGCGTTAGACACACGGCACGGGTGGCAATCCCTGCAGGAGGCCTTCCCTCGCCCTCCAGAGCCACCCGGCTTGTGGCTGGTGTCAGCGCTGGGTCAGATGCGCAGACCCCTCCTGCTCTCCCCAGCTCTGAACGCCCACGTGAGGCAGCTCCTCCTCAGCACCAGGAGGTGCTTATAGTCCTCAAGGCCACCTTTTCTTCTACCCATTCACCTCAGGATTTGTGGGCCACATTCACCTTCAGAGCTCGGTTTGTAGCTCCATGCATCCCCCCCTCAGCTTACACAGCGCTTACCCTCCCCTGAATACCTCGTAGTGGGAACACCAAACCCACCTTCCAATTCAACCCTGCACACAGTAAGGCACAGGCACTGCACAGCCTCACGACCCATGGACAGTGGATAATCAGCATCTCACAGCTGCAGGAAGGTGCCTAAAACCCACTGCGGCCCCTTCAGAAAGAGGCAATCCTGATTAGGGAGGCTGGCATCAATCTGTCCTTTCCTAGGTGTCCTCCTGGAGTAAGTAGGCTGCAGCCCCAGGACTAAGCCCACCCATCTCCACCTGCAGTGCTTGGTGTAGCCAGTGCCCACGCTTGGCATGTGAGCATGGAAAAGGAGTTGGAGAAGCACAAGGAGACCCATAGACCTCCAGGGCTGGCACCAACTCCTGACAGGGCACTGCAGAAAGGACAGAAGTCTTCAGGAGACCAACAAAATAATTTATTGTATCCACAAAATCAGCGCATGGGGTGTATGAATGTGCTGCTCAAGCTCCTAGTACCGTGAGAGCTAACGATGACTTCAGTTACCTTGAAACATCTGAGAGCAACTGCAGTAGAGTGCAAAACCAAAAGGCCCTGAATTTGCATGTTGTAGAGCGACACAGATTTGTCTAACGCACATTTTTGACCTCTTAGCTTTTCCACAAGCAACACTGATACTCAAAACAGAGTTATTCATCTCCAACTATTCTGTATTTCTGGAGACTTACCCAGCACAGAAGTCATGGTGCTTTGTGTTTCCTTTGATCAATACAAAGCGGCTCTAAGAAAATAGTTCAGCATTTGCAAACTTTGATCTAACATGTATGGATCTAGTTATTTTAGCACAAATCTTTTACAACCACCTTGTTCCAATGAGCTAGAAAAGTTAACTTAGCCTGTACTAAACAATGATACACAGTATGTTATACTTCAT
The DNA here is from genome assembly GCF_009819795.1 of Aythya fuligula. Classification (NCBI taxonomy): domain Eukaryota; kingdom Metazoa; phylum Chordata; class Aves; order Anseriformes; family Anatidae; genus Aythya; species Aythya fuligula. Next base: position 138,684,500 of record NC_045560.1, on the reverse strand, counting down.
ACTTTTTTTTTTTAAAAACGCCTTCCATGTCAGTTACCACCAGTGATAAGGGTGGTGAAACAGCACAAATGTTTCCAGCAAAATGTGAATTACAAAGCCCCTTGTGCTTGTTCATACCTCTGCACCCTTTCTCCTGCTTAGGCTCTGAGGCAGCATCATGGAGAAAAAGCAATTCCAAGGAGATACAGCTGATCGACTGCTTTCCTAGCTGAAGCTGAGCTACCTTAAGAGATTTAAGCTTCCAGTTTCAAAGTACCAGTGGCTGGTGTACTGTAGCAAGCACTGCTTGTCTGAGGTAAGGGAGAGAGGCAGGATGCCTGTCTGTACAGGTCTCAGTGCATTCACACCTGTGCCATTTTGCAGAATGTCCCACTAACAGCATTCTGCACCAAATAGCACTTAAATTCCTCAACACTCCCAACTTACAGAAGGTGGAAAGCTTCATCCTATTCCTCCTCCTGCATGTATAATATATTTAATATCAATATATATATATTGATTTAAGTTTGCCAGGTAACTGGTTTCCAGTTTTTGCAAGTATCTTCATATTTGGTTGCTAATTTATACTTAGAGGCAAATCAAATGATCACATTAAAAAAAATTATTGAATTTACAGAGGTAGAAAACCACAGAACTTTGGCATCAAGCTTCTGAAGGTACATCTTAATCCACTTCAAATTGCTTTGGTATATTCTCCTAACTTCTGCCACTGCAATCAGCTCCACTGAACTCACCACAAACATGTATTTTGACACAACCGATTAAGAAATATGAACAAAGGAAGTTATTACAGAGTAATATTCTCTGCTTTGCTTGAATAATGCAATAATACTCCAGATAGTTGAAGTACTCAAAGCACTCGAGTTAGTTGAAGAACTCGAGTTAGAAGTGACTTGTTTTTGAGGATTGCCACGAGAGGGAGTTACACCTCTGGAAGTATGGCTGAAGGGCGGCTTCATCACAGCTCCATTCATCCATTTTCCTCACTAGACATATTCCAGGTCTTCAGCCTCCAAATTTGAGCTAGTAAGAACACGAGCAGTGGTACTGCTCAATTGCTTTGAGACAGATGCTGCAAGTAGCGGCAAATAATTAGCTTCCACTGTCATGCAGGTGTTCAAAGAACATACGCGAAAAAGCTTCAAGTCATTAAGTCATGTGGTTGTACCTTCCAAAAATCTCCATTTGTTGCATAAACAAAGCTAATCCAAACAAACAAAACTTGAATAGTTTGAATTCAATCCGCAGAGTCAAGAATTCAATTAAAAAAAATAAGGCAGGTGGGGAGGGAGCGAATTATGAGCTTTCTGTTGCAAAAAATAAGAGCCAAGGAGGACTACCACTATTAGCAGGACCTCCATAAGATTGAGCAAGTCCTTCTCCCTGCTCTAATCAGTTCAATGTTCTGGTTTATAGCATATCACCATGAAGAGCTGATAAGTCACACAGAAATAATACCACGAATCAGCTCGGTGACCCAGTTGATTTCCAGGAGGAAAACCACCACATGAGACTGTGGCTCCCTGTCATTCTCACCTGGAGGATTACTATGACAACAAAGAGATGCCAATTTAACACCTTTCCAGAAAGGAGACAAAGTCTACAGATGCCTTCATGCTCCATCAGATGGAGCTCATGGCTCTTCTGGCCATACAAGACTCCCCACGGGGAACACACACCCGATGAGCCTCAACAGTGGGCTAGAGCAGAGACTTAGCCAAGTTCTGGAGAGGTAACTTCACACCCAGATGAGCCTCATCCTCCTGCCTGACTATTCTTTGTTCTTTCTGGGAGTAAACATAATGAATAAATAATGAAAATAAGTTTCCAGAGCGTACAGGAGCAGAAAACAGGATTAATAGGCACTTCCTGCACAAAATACTTGAGATTTCTTGAAGAAGTCTCCACCATATGCCCTTGGATTGCACGATCAAGCAGCTTGCTCAAAGTCAGTTAAGATAAAGTAAGGAAAATATTACAAGCGTCAGTCTCATAACCCAGTGTTTACATTTTAAGTCCATGCCCAGCCTTGAGAACAAGCTGTGGGGAGGGTAAAGAGAGATGGAATTAAAAAACAAAGCCTTTGAGCATTCCTACTGAGGATCAAAAGAAAAAAAGTTTTAACCAACATACCATTAAAATTCTTTCTTTGGTACAAACGGAGTTTGGACTACCAATTACAGAAAAATTCAAGCTCTTAAAACAGAAGTCACCTTCATCTCCCACCCTCCTGCTCCTTCACGGCGGTAAAATGAAGTTAAACCGCAGTCCCGAAGCCCCACAGCTCCTCCTCTGCTGCAAGTCCCCTGAAAAGCAGAACCTTTGACACTCCTGGGAAGGTTCACTGCTGCAATCAACCATGACAAGCCACGCTGACGCCGTTACTGAACACCACGTAGAATCACTTCAGAGGGCATAGGCAGGATGTATACCAGTAGTATGCACCAGCCTCTGGAGAGAGGCCCACCACAGAACTGTGCTGCGCTTACTGCACAGCTCCAGCTAAAGTCATAGTGCCAGACACAGTAAAAGTTACACATCTGGGGGAGAAACTGCCTTATGCTTTCATTCAGTGAGGCAGGTGTCTGAAAAAGTTGGTTTGGCCAACCAGTACTGTCCAACTGCAAATAGAGGAAGGCAGATCAGGTAGCTCAGAGACATCCGTACAGCACTGGGGTAGCGAGGTACACCAAATCAGAGGCCAGACCGTAGCAGTGACAGGACACTAAAAAGTACTAGGACACTAAGCCAAACCCTAGTGCTGTTCCAAACAGCCCCCTGTCAGCTGGCTGATTAGTGATCAGCCAGCATAGGAGCCAGAAGTGATTACAAAAAGACAGGATGGAGAAAAGGGAACAACAACACTTCTTGCTACCATGCCATTCCTGTAGAGAGCACTAAATAAAAACACACAAGTCATGAACCCTGTCCCTGAGGAACTAGGCGTAACTCACTGACGATACAGGAAAGTCCCAGCAAACAGAAGTGACAGCGATCTCTGCTCTCACAGCAGCGTTCCTGGAAGGCATGAGCACTGACAGAAGCTACCTGCCAAGCAGGATCCACCTGCATGCCTGACAAGATAAAATGGCAGGCGCTGCAGAAAGAGAGCACTCCAGACAAAGGATGGCTGGAGAGAGAGTTTTCCAGTTTAAAAGCACACAAGGTATCTGAGATCTGTGGGTGAACTGAATTGCTCACATACAGAGCTCTTAACATCTGATACTGGAATTTCCCATGTGTCTACGTGGGGCTGGCAAATACAATGCAAGCCTCTGCCCTCCCAGACTGGCAGCTAGAGGCCAAAATGGTAATCCTGAGTATCCCAAACAGCACTAAACAAATGCTTTGGCAACTGAACCAAGCTCCTTCTCCAAGCTCAGTAATGAATATGCAAATAAGATTTTAGTTGTAGTAGTAGCAGCAGCCTTCCCCGATACTACCTTCAATTTTTTTTTTAAACCAGAAGCTTCTGAATTTTAATCTCACTTCTGTTTCACTCTCTGCATAGCACAAGACTTTGAGCTTTTCAAGACCTGTGTTAAGGTGTTCCCCCTCCTCTTGCTACTGAAAAGCCATTATTAAAACAGGTTTAAAACTTGTTTTACAAGCCTCTCACCCAGAGAGGCTCTCGCCCTCTGTAGCTCCTGTACCCGGCACAGCTCTTCCACAAGGTGGCATGCTCTCAAGGGAGCCATGTTGCAGTCAGTTCAGGTAGCAAAGCATTTAAAAAAAAAAAAAAAAAAAAAAAAGCAAAGCACAGAAGAAAGTTTCTCTGGGTTAGGAGTTTCTGCATTCAGTCAAGTGGAAGCAGAACGCAAAAAGCAGAGCAGAGAACAAGACTATGAATAAGTTTAGGTACCTGTCCTTGATAGATGGAATAACAGATGGAAGTTAAGAAAGAAGAGACCTAACAGTGACTTCTAAACATTATTTTTGCACCGCCTGAGTTCAGGTGGGCCCGGATTATCACCAGGATATCACAGGCTATGCCCCTAGGGAATCTCAAGAACTGCTTTATGCATTAGTAAGGTACACGGGCTGCTGTGTGATGTGGTGAAGAGCTCTAGCAGCCGCACTGGTGTGCTACACCAACTCCTCCTCCAGTCTGATACAGAATCCATGGGGTATGTGCCTATAGCTCCCTTACGCTCTGCTTACACAGCTATACTGCAGTCCAGAAAGTTTCAAAGAAGCGTTATCTACTCACCTTATCTCCCTTATCATTTAGTATGGCAGATACCAGCACTCAGCGCGATGTCTCAAGGACAGAAAGGATGCCCTGCACACTGTTTACCTCCACGCGCTACCTTCGGGGCGGCACAACTCACCTCCATCTGGAGAGCAGCAGTGTCCTGGTCGTAGTGCCCCATGATGTTGGGGAAGAAAGTCATGTTGTACGGCATCCGCGAGCACCTGGCGATGGTGATGGGCTCGCAGGTGAACAGGCTGTGCCCCCGCACCAGCGCCAGCAGCCAGGCGCAGGTGACGGCGCCCAGGATCGCCCTCATTTTGCCGAGCTCCCCGCTACGGGCGCAGGGCTGCGGGCGGCGTGTCCGGCACTCGCATCGTCCCCTCCTCCTCGCCGAGGCTGCGGCTACTGCCCCATCTCCCAGCGCCTCTCCCCGGCTCCCTCCTCGCTCCGAGCTGCGAACACAAGGAAGAGCCGCGCCAGGCAGGGCGGTCAGCGCCCGCCGCGCTCGGCCTCCTGCCCGCCGCGGGGCTGCCGGCAGAGGAGGGCAGGGAAGGGGAAAGGAGGGGAAAAGACGGGAGACGAGGCCGCCCCGGCCCGCACCTACCCCGCCGGGCCTCGCCCCGCTGCTCCCAGCGCCCCGGCTCGGCGCTCGGTTCCCAGCCCCGCCCTAGGAAGCGGCGCCCGCAGGGGCGGGCGGGGAGCGGGGCCGGGAGGGCGGCCCCGGAGCCGGGGCTCCCTCGGCGCCGCAGCCCCGACACGCCCGGGCCGAGTCCCCGGCGCCCCCTCCTTCCTCCTCCGCCTCCTCCTCTTCCTCCCCGGGGCCCCGCCTGGCCATGGCGGCCGCGCTGCTGCCGTCCCCCTTCGCCTCAGCTCGCCCCCTCCACGCCGCCATGACGCGCTTGGCATGGCGGCGCCGCAGCGGGGCTGCCTGCCCCTGGGGAGGCGAGGGGGAGAGGGGACATGGGGAGCCCGAGGGGGGTGACAGAAAGAGAAGGTGCTGTGGGGTGTGTGGGACATGGTGGTGAGGGCAATAAAGTGGATAATAAATGGATAACGTGTGGATAAAAGTGGAGCACCTAGCTGGGGGTGTTTGTGCCCTCATGTCCTTGCTACCTTCATGCCCTCCCATCTCCATACAGAATCATAGAATATCCCACTTTCCAAAATGCCCAATATCCCAAATCCAAAATTCCAACATAGTTGGAATAGCACAGGTCTACCCAAAATATCCTTGCTGCCTTCATGCCCTCATGTTTGCCTGTCCTCTCTGCCTCCATGCCCTCACATCTCCATGTCTTTGCAGCCTCCATGCCCTCATGTTTCCATGTCCCCATGGGGCCTCGTCTCCTGGCAAGCTCAGGAATTGTGAACCACCCTCCCACCACCTCCTCTGCCACACTGAGACCCCATTAAACAATATAACCCCGTTTGGAAGCAGCCAGGCCTGGCCCAGGTGCAGGCACGTTGCGCGCCCCTCGGCTCTGCGCGGAGCCACCTGAGGTCTCCTCAGGCTGGTGCGGAGCCACCCGCCTGGCTCCGAGCTGCAGGACTGGAACGGGGAGCGCCAGATGCCGAGACATGCAAACCAGCTCCAGGAACGGGCTGAGGGTGTTGAGGCAGCGCTGCACCTCTGCTCCTCTGCCCCAAGGGAGTCTGTGCAGCCAGGCCTCCTTACCCCGAATCCAGGTAGTCCGTCCAGGGGTGGCGGCGAGCGTCAGGCTGCACCTTGCCTATTCAGAGGACCGCAAAGGCTCTCCATGCAGATCTTTTGTGTGCGAGCTCCTGTAGAAATATACATGACCACAAAACCCCTCCTGAGTCTTTTACATGAAACTATCTTAGCACCTGTATGAATCACGAGAAGGGTTGTACCTACCTGCCGCAGATCCAAATAGCTCAGCCATTTGAGCAAATGGAGTAACTTGATAGCAGTAATGGAATTCAATTTGCTATACAAACAAGCAGCCAAATGGCAAGGTGACTAACATTTTCCCAGCAGGTTTCACAGATGGTATTAATGAAACCTTGTTATGTGCAGGTTGTGGAAGTTAATGTGCTACAGTGTACAAAGACCTGTGTTATCCTCTGTCGTCATTCCAGTTCTCATCCTCCAACTGGCTTCAGGTCTCTCTCAGAAGCTCATTCCTGTTCTAGAAATACCACATTTTTCTTTTCATGAGTGCTGAGAGGCTGCACGCGCTGTGGGTCTGGCATTGAGAGCACTAGGAGCATGCAGGTATCTCCCCAGTTGGCTTCTGCCGACATCCCAGGACAGCTCTTGCTCAGCTCTCGATGAAATTGCTGAGTTGCTCTCTGCTCTGGGAACGCCATCAGTTCCTTGAATGTACCCAAACTTTGCAGAGACAGGTTGTGTTCAATGCAGATTCAAACTCCACCAGCTTTCTACTGACTTTCTAGTTTCATTGACTAAACGTGGAGGCATTTTCATGGAAACAGGAACAGAATTACCCTGGACAATCTGTACAGAGTGAACACTCTTTGCTTCCTTGTATGTAGGGTTGACAAATTCTCAGAGGAGCTTCTGTTGCAATTTTAATACAGGAAAAACAGCATATCTTACATGATTTTCATGAAAGCTTAAAATGCTGAAACAGAAAAAAAATCTAAGGTTTGGGAATTTCAGTCAAACCATGGAAGTTTGTGAAAGTAACAAGCATCTGAAAATAAAGTATTGGGAAGGGCTCAGCAACCTTAGCTCTGCTGGTGTCACACTGTGTAAATATAGCATTATATGAAGTGATGCCTTAGTTCCTTCTGTCAGAATGCATTTGCATACATAAATTAAATCTCTAAAACACACATATGTCTAAATAACATTGTTTTCCTTCCTTAAAGACTCTCCTGTTTTTCTAAGATGGCTGGAAAAGGCAGAGAAAAGGAAGGATGAGCCCTGTCTTCAATGACACTATTAATATATTTTGCTTCCTCTCAACCTAGTTGCTAAGCAAGTTATTCCTGAGGCTGGTTCTCAGAGCCGTGATCTAAATATATTTGTTTCTGGCTATATAAAGGTCTCGACTAACCAGAGTGAGGAATGTGAGCACTCTCACTGGTATCCAGCAAGGCACTTTTAAGTATGATTAAGTGTTTTAAGCGTGTACTCAAATGTATTGCTGATTAGGGATGCAACTACTCAGATGTGTAAGTACTTCGCTCACCTGGCACTGGAGATATTGTTAACATTTCAGTTAATGTAATATTAATTTTCTGACCTTTGTCTGGCACCACTTCAAACAATTATAGCATACCAATTTTCACTACAAAAAGTCGAAGTGATTTAGAGCCTTGTTCAAATCTCAGGTCATCTTCAGATGTCTTTCAACACATCCAGCACAGGGTGTTCAGCAGCGCTGGTTCACGTACCATCACCTCAGTGCCCACGCTCCATCCATCTGGCTGGAACCCATCCTCATCAGAAATGTTAACAGCCTGCCTGGGCTATGAGCTGAAGAACCCTTTTCTCCTTCAACTTTTTGTGTGGACGTCCTTCCTGGAAAGGTGAAAAACAGCGTGACCACATTTGCTTGCTGTGTGAACACGTTAGTGCACCCTGTGCTCATGCACTAGGGAAGAAGGCTCCAAGATGTACAGTGGCTTGAGTTTTCTCCTGTTGGCACATCTAAGAGCTTCATAACTGAATTATATTGTTGGAACATTATACCAAAGTTTGACTTAATATAATTTAAATGTTACAGATTTGCCAGTTACACAGTTTGATGCTGGCTGGTTCAGTTATAAGGTTCATGATGTTCTTATTATTCTGTATTTAAAACACATTATTCATAATTTGGTGAAATTTAGAAGGAGTAAATAGCCAGTAGATGGCACCAATAAATCCCGTTGTGAGACTTAAAATTGAAATCTTTTTCTCAAATGTGCCTGGAAATGAAAAAAAAAATAACACAAGACAATATTATTAAGACAATTTATTCTAATGAATTTACAGTAATAGGTTAAATGTTTCAGTTTATAAACAGAATGTGTTTTTAAGTCAAAATTTTACTTTTTAATTCAACACAAACTGATGAGAAGGTCTTAGAAAGAGCACATAGGTGTTTTGCAGTAATTTTGCAGTTCTTCAGTAAATCCAGTCTTTGATCAGTTAATGCCTTCTGAGCACTTCTCCAATCTCATGCAGCTCTGTCAGCTTAAACCTTTATAATACATTTTTTTTTCCATAAAGCCTTTGAACTGTAACCCCTTGCAACAGCAGTGAAATCTGGAAAAGGAAGTATATTTAGAAAGCCCAAAGGTTTTACATTGCCATGTACTAATTGCCCTGGTGGGTTCTCGCAGTCCACGTCATCTTCTTCCCTAAACAAAGTATGACCTATTTAGACTTTAGTCCTTGAAAACATTATGGCTGTGTGGTTTGTGGCACCCACACAGGCCACACATCAGATCTTGATTTCCTTTACGATAGAAGGATCTCATCTTTCATTTGTCTGTAAATGACAACACTGTGCCTTCACGGGGTTGCTTTAATAAAACAGTGATTATGCTAATGTTATTCCTTTCCCAACAGGTTACCTCGCCTAGGCTCGGATGCTGAGCACCATGTAAAGTTAACAGGAAATATGTCTCTGAAGAGTAAATTTTTCTAAGAATGATCAAGGAAATTTCATTCCTTGTGGACTTTTAGCAGACTTCACTCAATAAATCTGCAACCAATCTTCTTGGGTGACAATAACAAAGAGCACCGACAGTGGGTGTTTTCCCAATGGGGCTCCTCTTATCTTGTTCTTTCTGTGGCTCTGTACTTGCTTTGGACAATGTCACAAAGGCTGAGGGAAAGGAAATCTGTGTTACAGGGCATGAGTCATTTCCAATGGAAAGGGCTGATAGGAACCAAGCGCTCACAGTGGACAGGCAAGGCAGCAATGATGCTGACTGCAAAATAGCAAATACTGACTTAATAGAGTATGCTGTAGTGTTGTTCTTTATTTCCTCAAAAAAAATGATGCATTAAGGAGAGGAACTGTCAGGGAGCGTAGTGATAACAGGACAAGGAGTGATGGCTTTAAACTAAAAGAAGGTAAATTTAGATTAGGTATTTGGAATAAATTCTTCACTGTGAGGGTGGTGAGGCCCTGGCACAGGCTGCCCAGAGAAGCTGTGGATGCCCCATCCCTGGAGGTGCTCAAGGCCAGGTTGGATGGGGCTTTTGGCAACCTGGGCTGGGGGAAGGTGTCCCTGCCCATGGCAGGGGGCTGGAATTAGATGATCTTTAAGGTCCTTTCCAACCCAAACCATTCTGTGATTCTATTATTAACTTGAGCTGAGCTGTTCCTATTTATATGATGTGCAAACATCAAAGGAGAATTGACTTCACGCAGATTTCAAATGCTGCTTTTTAAGTTGGTAGTTAAAGATATTTTTTGAAATAAGAAAAAGCCAGAGATACAACAAAATGAGTTTTTGGAGTTCAGGCACTAACTGCTACAAGGTGATTCCGAAGGTACTGATCAGCATGTTAAAAGCAAAGTAGGAACCATCCACAGCATAATGCCAGGGTATTGGTAATTAAACCTATCCCATACCCAGCTAATGCATATTGTCTTCCCATCATAGCCACACAATTCTTCAGTGACTTCCTATGTTCTAAGGAACTACGTAGCAGACTAACCTATAAAAATAATATTAAAAACCTGTCTGTAAATACAGGTTTTCTGACATCTCCCAGTTAGGTTTCTGGAGTGGTGCATTGACTATCTGGTTAACTATGAAGGAAGAAATTCAGATAGGAAGTATATTTTTTGTTTGTTTTCATTGGTTCACAATCTAATATTTATTTTTAATAGTGTTTCTTTGAAATTCTGTAGAGTAAAGCTATAAATAATGTATAAGAATTAGGTAGAAAGTACAGTGGTCACTGTATCCATCATCTTTATGTATAGAACAGCAAGTGGTTTTCTGTCAAAATCTGTTGTTTTCTGTCACTGTTCAGATCTATTTATAACAATTAAATTATTTGAATCTTTAATACTCAGAAATAACAAATGGATGTGCTTTTCCACAGGTGCTTCTGAGCTATTACAAAATTGAAACAACATGCAGAATGCTAAGTATATTTTCAGCTGAGACATACAGTTCTGCCTGAGATCAATGCAGAACACAAAAATGAGTCACACTTTAGATCTTAGGGAAAATGTAACCACATAACAACTAATTCGTTGGGTTAATAAAATCTGGTGCACTCCAGGACTTGTGTCAGCGTTACTGCTCTAAAGTAGGATTTGCAAAATATACTTATGGAACCAGTTGTACTGTGTTGTGGGAGATAGTGCTGGCCACTGTTAACACTTACAAATTATATAAACCTCATTTTCTCAGTCTCCTTCTGCGTCTTTTCATCGTTGCTGTTTGGGATCAACCACTATATCATTAGTCAATGTCTAGAAATGAAGCCTTTCCATCCAACAGTTTGTAGTCAAAAAGGTTGTAGAGCCAACTCTGGGAGTGTGAAATCATTTCAAATGCAAATTATGACAGAAAAAGGAAATGTGAAATATCCTCAGACAAAAAAAAAAAATAGACAAAGCCAATAATGAATGAGAAAATAAAGGCCCTAGGATGTGATAGTAATAACCTTAGTAAATCTTGAACAGGAAAAACAAATATTGATTCATTAGTTGATTCTAAACACAAAAGTACAGCTGCTTGAACATACTTAGTTAACATTAACATTTGTCTTCCCACCTGGCATATGAGGTAATTCAGCCATTCTCTGATATTGACAGCTATGACTGACAGCTGATTTGAGAAAAGGTGAGTCTGAGAAGAGGCTAACCACTACTTAGTTATGTATTTTTACATTATTTTTGTAACAAAGTGTACTTGGTTCCATGTTTGTACCTTCATTTTCTTCCTGGGACTTTGCTGCTGTGTAACTGGATATGCTCAACTTCAAGAGGTAGGAGGAGGCCAAAAGCCAAAAAGTAAAGCATCAAATAAAGAGGGAAGATCAGAAGGAAAGGGTGAAGGGACAGGGCTCGGGCTTCTCTGAAGCAGAGGGATCAGAAGCAGAAGAGAAAGGCCAGGAGGCCTTCTTCTCTGAGCAGGGCAGACACCGGAGTCTGGGCAAGAGTTTGCTTGCTGGTTGGGGATGGAACATACAAAGCTCAGCTCTGGGCTAAGCGAAGGATCTTGTGATGCATCCAGAATGGCAAAACAAAGCAAAAATGTAGCATATAGACCATCAGGAAACAAACAAACAAACAACAATCCTGAGATGCAAAGTAGGATTTATGCATGCCCATGACACAGGTATCCTAATCTCCTCTTCTCTGAGCACTAGTTCATGAAGGCCTGTGATCTTGGAAAAAAAAAAAAAAAAAAAAAAAAAAAAAGTGGAAAAATGGCTCAGAATTATCTATAAAGCTTTCCCTCTCGCAAGGGAAAAAATGGAGATCACTCATACCATCATCTCCTGGATCCTAAATAGCATCTGTGAAAGAAGAAACTTCAAAAAAAAAAAAGAAGAAACAAAGAGAAATTTAGGAATTACAGGAGACTTCTCTTGCCTTTCTTGCTGACAGCAGCCTTATCATCATGGCTGTCTTTGTCCACAGAGGACCCAAACTGCCCTTGAATGATAGGGATGCCCATGTTTCCTTCTGTGAAGGCACTCATGGACATCGGTGTGATGTCCCTGTCTGTCAACAGAACATACAGTTCAGATCCTCCCAAGAGCAGAGGACAACACCTTATTAATAGCTAAGTGTTCATTATTGGTATTAACTGTCTTGCAACTCTGCCTCAGAGCCTTTATTTAGGTCTTGCACTGCTGTCAGTTCCCGCTATAGCTATGCTGGCCTATTTGAGCACAAATGACATGGTGAGTCACCATGTGCCACCGCCAATGGTCACCCCGTGCTATGATCCTTTACTCAAAATTTCAAGCAGTTCAAGGATCATCTGAGAGGTTCAAGTGGTATCATGATATGGAAGAAGTGCATGATACACTGGAAGTGCAGATTCTCCTAGAACATTATTTTTGTGATTGCATTAGGGCTAAGTCTGTGATGAGGTTCTGTGTCTGACCCAACTCTGGTAACTTTCAGAGCGAAAAGTGGAAAAAAGCAAAACAACCTATATGGAGAGGCTGATCAGGCTGTTTGCTGATATAGCCCTAAAGATGCTGACAGCACTCAAGGGATTAGGCCAACCCAGCAGTCCAAGTCTTTAAAAAGGGGAGCAGGGATATCCAAGGAGCAGCACTGTTCACAGAGGCCAGAAAGATAATGGAAATTCCACACCAAAAGTGCCGTAAGGCAGCTCCTGGGTCCTTTTCAAAATGCCTATAAAACAAAATGGATAGACGAGACCACGTTCAGTTTAACTCGCCCAACTCAATTTCTGCTGGAAATGCAATTGGAGTAATGTATCTATGATTTTTCGGTCTGGTCCTTTGGTGCATAAATCCAGCTTTACTCTCTCTTCAAATGTCATAACAGCCAGCATTGATTAAGAACTGAAAAGAAATATTTAGGAGCTTCACCGCTCAAGAGCAGTAATTTGCTCCTGAACAAAAGGACAGAAAATAAATTCAGATCACTAATAACAGAAGAAGATAATGTTTTGTTTCTACTTTCCTATTTGCACTTGCATTATCCTAACATGTGCCTCATTATACTTTGCACCAAAGTAATTCACCTTCTTTTGCAAAACTCAGGTGAAGCAACAGTCATGTAAAAAACTCACATAAGCAAATGCCACAGAGTAATTTATATTAAAAATAGAACAATTATAGACATATATTAAAAATCTATTAAAAATAGAACAATTATAGACAAAGAACAATTTCTGTTATCATATCAAAAGTTATAATGTATTCATTGATTTACACTGATATAACCAGCATTAGAATTTAATCCAGTGGGCTGACATTTCCATAATTCCATAATTCATATGTTTCCCTCTTTCGATTTTCCTCTCTGTACGTGTTTTGGCAAGATACCTGTTTCTGCATCTCTGCCAGTTCCATTGCGTTATGCCTTCAACCACTAACAAATGCAAGATTTCTACATTCCTGGGAGTAAAGAAAACAGTTCAGCTAAGCTTTTGTTGTAGCTCCACGGGAATTGTGTGAGTGAAACTGTCAAAAGCCAGGAAAGAATTCTGTGATTTCTACTGATTGGGAAGAACTTAAAGCTACTGTCTGCTCTGGAACAAGGGAAGGGAAGGGAAGGGAAGGGAAGGGAAGGGAAGGGAAGGGAAGGGAAGGGAAGGGAAGGGAAGGGAAGGGAAGGGAAGGGAAGGGAAGGGAAGGGAAGGGAAGGGAAGGGAAGGGAAGGGAAGGGAAGGGAAGGGAAGGGAAGGGAAGGGAAGGGAAGGGAAGCGAAATCTGCTTACTGGAGCTTTCTACCTTCATACTAATTCACAGTAAACCAGCATGGTTTCTTCAGGATTATAGGCTATTGTGGTAGAACAGCAGCAGCAAAATACAAATTGAGTGAATGAAGAAAGGGAGAGCTTTTACTTGTAAACAAGCACAAAAATAATTTATTTTTATACTGTATAAAATTATATAAACAAAAGCTATGGAATAAATACAAAACTACTGATTTTCGCCCACAGTCAAGTCACCTTTTACAACACTGGCTATATAAAGTGTATAAAGTATAAACTTCATGTGTATGAAGTATATACTCATTTTAAAGCCTTTATGGTACCAAAGTAGGCAGTATGGTGTGCAATGGTCTCAGTGTAAGTGAAAATTAGTGTCACTTGAATAAAAACTTACCTCTGATAGGTGCAACCAAAGCAGTCAGTCAGTGAAGGGAGAAAGATGCCGTGTAGGCCTGTCCCCACTGAGTTTTCAACTGATTTTTTTGATATATGGGAGAAAATGGTAGGGTAGAAACAATTTATGCTAAATTGCACTGGTATGGCTAAGCAAAGCTTGAGCCTGTCTGCCATGTGAAGAAGGAGATCATTATTTCAACCTCAGAGACATTCCAAATACCCAGCTGGAGTAGAAAATGTGATTACTTTTCTGGGAGTCTGACAGGCAGCCCGAGAGCAGTGTCAAGATACATGTATTTATTGCCAAAAAGCTGGTCACTTGGGCTTGCTCAAGCATATCTCCAACAAGTTTTTGAGAGAACAGAAATTTATTTAAGAATTCAGCGCTGCCTGTTAAAGTATGTGGGGTAAATGCCATCTGAATTCAAAGAGAAGCAGTTCACAGAACTGAGCAGACAGGTCAGGATGTCCTGGGCTAATAAGAAAAGATCATTAATTTACCACTGGGGAGTCCCAAAAGGTGGTGGTAAATGAAGTGCTTAGGAACCAGCAGTATCTCCTCTTAGAGAGCAGCTTTCCACCTGCTTCAGAAGCATCCAAAATAAAAGCCCTCACTTATTTATCCAGATGACAGTGAACACAATGTGCTAGAGATGGTGAAGAAGACTTCTCAGTTAGTCTAACAAGTGGTAACCACAAGTGGCTCTGAGGAGATCTGAGAAGTTACCACACTTCAGCCCTCAATGAGTGACTTCTCATCTCAGACAGGGTAACTGACCATTCCCAGGGTAATTTCTCATTGCTTAAACCATCAGTGGAGGGTTGTCTAATGTATGAAAAAGGAGGATTTCAAATCGCAGCAGGATCTTCTAAGGAGGATGTAGGGACTTTACTGTGAGCCTGGATGATGCTTCTGTCATGAGACATGCTTAACTTGAAGGATGTTGAGTCAGAGAGGCAGTGCTAACATGACTGGGAGAAAGAACTGAGAGAAAACTTTTCAGCAAACGTTGGTCACAGAAGAGCCTGGAGATGTTACAGGAATTAACTTATTGCTTGCATCCTGCTGTGGCCAGGGCAACAGGACCTCATGTCATCTCTATAAATAAACAGAGCCACATCAGAGATATCTGGCTCTGTGATCAAGTTCTCCTTCTAAATCCAAGAACATGACCTATGCTAGTCACTTTGATCAAAAAGGTGTAACACATGGTCATTTCTGGAAGGATTATTTTCTTGATTTTTCATAGAATCACGGAATGGTTTGGGTTGGAAGGGATCTTAAAACTCATCTAATTCAAACCCTTAGGCAGGGACGCCTTCCTCTAGACCAGATTACTCAAAGCCCCATCCAACCTGACCCTTTCCAGATATACAATTAAAAATAACCCAGACTACAAATTTATAAGACCAGAGATAAATGAAGAACATTGCCTTTCATGTGAGGAATATCATATCTAGTTCCAAATTCAGCTATGGAGAGCTGACATCTCTGTTTCTGAAGGCATCAGCCCTGTTGTAGTTTATCTTCAAAATGTCAAGGTTGGTCCCTCCTAGAGCAGGTCCCTCCTAGAGCAGGCCCACTGCATCCTCACTGCACAGCCTTGGAGGTTGATTTGGTCCACATTTAGCAGGCTTTCCACCATCTCATCCCTTGGCCTTTTCTGGAAGTCTGACACTTTCCTGTCTCATGTAAGGCACACGACTGCTCCAGCAGATTCCACAAAAGTTGTCTGCATGCTCCCCATGCTGATAGCCACTTACTGCAAGAACATGCTGCCCACCATTGCTGCTGTTGTGCCATTGGGACTGCTTTTTAGTGACTGCCACTGCCACATCTCACTCCTACTCTTGAATGAAGTCTCCCCCAAAGACCTGAAAATATGAGAGTGAGTAGACATTTGGCAAGTAGAACAGCCATCCATCCTAGAGAAGTCAGCATATGGGCAGGCTTTTGCCAAAAATGTGAATCATCAGTTCAGGTTCAGGAAGTTTAGCTGATTAGATTCAGGAATCTGATGATCCTTAAGGTCCCTTCCATCCCAAACTGTTCTATGTTTCTATGATAACTTTCACTGGGGACTCACGAGGTATCCCTGCCAGTTTCTCTGTAGTTCAGAAAAAAATTTGTGACTGGGATAGCAGTGTCCCTGGCGGGACCAGGATGACCAGGACTGGACACCAGATTCCTATATATGGGGCCATATCCAACAGCTGATGAAGGCAGCTAGCAGAAGCCCATCGCACAGGGATGTGTTCTGAAACTTTATCACATATAAGACCACCAATTTATGTCCACATAAGTATGATCACTGTGGAAGTTTCTGAAGCCATAGTCTAGATTGCTTATCCTTAAGTGTACTGGGTTTGTTTACAAATTGACAATTTACTGGTGACGTTGCCATAACTAGTAACCAGAAACAAAATATTGTGTTTGTGCATGTGCTTGAATGCGTGCTTTCTGAAGGGTTATTCTTTTTGTAAAGTGACAGAATTGACTCTAAAACAAGGATGTACGTGTGACTAGAGTGTGCTAATAAGCATTCGTTAGGTTATCAGGAAGCTACAGCTCTATGGTGATTGAGGGAAAACAGGGGGTTGTAACAGGAGACCCTGAAAGTACAAGCACAGGATGACAGTAGAGGCCTTCCAAGTGCAAGTGCAGACTGATGGTAGAGGCACAACGACTGTAAGCACAAATCACACATTTGTTGGTCAGCTATTTGTCACTAAAGGAAAACAAGCCTGTGAATTAGGTTAAACCTGTTTTAGGAGTAACAAAGAGAGCAAAAAAAGGAGCCTCCAGCATAAATAAATAATACTATATATAGCAAATTCAGATATAGTGTGGAGTTTTAAACCAACGGGGACAGTGCAAGTAAGCAGAGTGCATTAGAAACCACATAAAAATGACTCCAAACAGACCCAGAGCGATGAAGAAGCCCCTCAGCATTGAGCTCATATTCCTGGAGGAGATGAGGTGAAAAACTATGGACACGAAGCTCATATTCCCCAGGGGCTGTAACTCCCTGCTTCTACCTTGGAGCAGGCTGCTGCCCTGATGCAGAGGGGCAGGGCAGGATGAGCACAGCACCAGACAGCCGGGTGGGTGCTGAACAGCATGTAGAAGGTTTAGCTGAAGCCTTACAGCTGTAGCAACTGAACAATTTGGACTATCTTTATTAGTATTTCATTTTATAACCAGACTGATAGTAATTCTTTTATTGGACAGTTAACTTTTTTATTAGCCTAGCAATAAATTCTTGTCTGTGCATATATCAAATGTGTTTCTTTAGGTCCTATAAATTGCACTGATTGTTTAGTCTAGTACCCAGTCTTTGAGGACTGAAAGGTAAAATTCAGTACAGACACCGATGGAGAACACAGAGAGCCCTTCTGAGAGCCCTGTGGCATTTCTGCAAACAGCCCTTTGTAGGCACAAGCCTGCAGTAATCACACAGGACCACGGTGCACTCAGCATGGTCCCATGGTCTCGTTTAAAGAATAACAGTTGATTTTACCTAGAGATGCAGAAAGATAGCACTCGTAACTTGGCAAAGAGCACACAGAAGCCGAGTCTACGGCATCCATGGGCTGGGTGTATAGGTGGACAGAAGCATGTGAAAGTGGGAAGAGTGGTGTATTGCAATGAGATACGTGCATGAAACAAATGCTGAGCTATGAGAAATGAAGAATTGTGTGTGGAGTTGCTCTGCCTGTAGAAGGAGGCTAGAGACTTAAAAACCAAGGGCTTGGGCTGCTGTTGGACTACCAAAATGGCATTTGCCAAGAAGCTACAAGGGCAAAGCTGATAGGAACAGGTTTTCATAATGTGTGAAAAAAGCAAAAAACAAATGTGGGAAAACAAATAATGGTCAAGCCAACAGCTGTGAGATGCTGCGCACAGGACCAGTGTTGGAGGAATGGGTATCATAGGTGAGTGAAACTGTTTCCTCTGAGTGGTAGCTGTTAACACCTAGCTGTTAAATTAGATTTGCTTTGAAAGCCCAGAAACCACTAGTGTTAACCTTAGATTAGCCAGAAATGAAAAGTTACCAACCTGGTTGACTGTTGTACTGGAATTTTCAATCAACAAGTTGCAAACATCAATGATATTTCTGAGGTTGCACTGAAGCCTTTTCCTAGGTCATCAGTATGAGGGGGCCTGAGCAAGCTTCCTAAGACTTTCAGTCCCTCTTCTGCTTGGTCTCTGCATGCTCCTGGGACAACCAGAGAGTGTCCTCCTGATGTGTGTGGGCTTCCACATCAGAGCTTTGTAGTAGGCCGAAGTCTGCTTATACCAGAGCAACGCGCACACTGGTAAATTGGGCATGCCTTTTCTCAGGCTGGCTCTTTCCCAGAGTAATTAAGGGATTGCTCTGCAGCTTACAGGAGCTGTTTGTAACACGCTGCTGATGGTCCATGAGACATGCCCTGGGGCACAACGCAAGAGCATCCATGGGCGTGCCAGGCTGGGAGGACTGTGGGGTGGAAGAGGTCTCTGAGGGCAGATGGAGACAGACGCAGCATAACCCCTATCACCTGCAAGGGCAGCTCCAAGGACAGCCCTTCTCCAGGCCAAAGCCCTGATTTATTGCAGGGGGAGCTATCTGTTTTGTTCCAGTGTTCACCGGGAGTCAGCACGCGTGTGTGCATATGTGAGGTGCAGATGGTCTGGGACTGGGATCGAGGAGCAAGTACTGGAGCTAAGTGATTTAGCAGCATAGATTCACCCTGTGATAAAAATGCATTTGTAATATGAGATGTTTATGAGAGGGAATTGAAAAATACCTGCCGAGCACAGGCTTAAGAAGCTGCTTTCTTACCGTGGATACAAGTAATTAATGTGTGGTAAGGAAACACAGCGCCCAGACAGATAAGAAGCGATGACAGCATGCCTGCTGGAAAATGCAGCCCAGGATATATTCTAGAAGATAATCCACTGCATTTATTAATTGTTATTTTACAGTGTCAAAAGATGGCCGCAATATCAACCAAAGTCAAGGGGCAGAAAATCCCAATGTGCTAGGTGTGGAATCCCAGAGCAGTAAGGCACTGCATTCCAGAGGTGGGTGTAAAGTACTTGTCTCAGCCAATTAATTTAAACATGTATTTCACCTGAAAGGTGGTTTTGAATTAGAAACACGGATGATGAATGTCATTTGCGTAGAACACTGTATCTATCCACTAATGGTTAACTCCCTGCATCCCAGCAGTTCCCAGAGGTTATGATACTACTTGTGCAGGCTTGCAGCCGGACAGTGAATCAATGAGAAATAACTTTGCTCCTGTGCTTGGCAGCTTTGATCGTGTGCTTTGCTTCTCCAAGTCCACATCTGAACTGTGCACAACTATGCTCTCTACATGCTAATAATGCATAGACTCACGTGCTGCAAAAGTTAAGGCACATTAATACTAAAACTGGTTTGGTGGGGAGCTAATCTGAGGACAAGTAGATACCACAGCACTGCAGCAGGGCTGGTCTGGGGCCATTGATGAGATTCTTCCCTTGTTGTTTTAGAATCGAATCAGCCCTTCATCCCTTGAGTGAGCAAACTGAATATTAAGGAGATAGACCTGGAAAAGTCTACCTGCCTTGCATGAGCAAATCCCAAAGTTTTACTTTCTGGTAAGAGCAGATACAACTGTAAATATTTTTGTGAGTTTTGCATGTGACAGCTTATGATAGCTGATCAATAACAGGCTGCTGATTACCTGAGGGCCCTTTTCCCAAACTGATTTTGACTGTGAACAAATTGTAATTTCTACACATGCAGTAATGCCCCAGACATTTTTGCCCTTATCCAAGTATGTGGTTGTTTTGCAAAGGTTAATGGAAATTAAATTAAAGCTAAATAATACTGATTATAATGCAAGAGTGTGCAAGCAAAGCTAATTAATACAACTGGCAGCACAGCTTAGTCCTGACCCGTGACACCACTCTCATTGTTTCTCCTTCAGCCCTATTTTTCCCTAAGCAGCCACCCTCAGCAACCTAAAATGGCTTCTCTCAAACATTATAGCAAGCTTGATATGGACAGATTTGTAGGGACATCACACTTTCCTCTCTCAGGGCTTAAATGATGTTCAGTCCTCCAGAAAGAAAATAAAAGATGTTATGTTCTCCCTTCTCCCTTCTTGCATATAAACATCCTAATTCTGTCATTAAGGATAGGGTTTTTCCTACTTTATAGTGTTTGCAGAGTTCTTCCGTGCAAGGAGGTGTTGCAAATAAACATGAATTTTATCCTACTAAAGTGGTATATGTCAACAAATGTCTCTTCTGGTGAATCAGCTCACTTTTTATCCTACATTAATGAGCCAGCTTTGGAATTTGTTTATTCGTGAGCAGGAGAATGGCTTTTAACTCTTAATAACACTCTGAGGATGTCTGAAGAAAATATGGAAAACCAAACTATAGGATTTGAAAAACTTGGGATGATGATGGGACAGAGCAAGAGGTCTTGCATCTCTGCATCTTCTTCCACCAAACCTCATTCGTTTCTGGTACCTATCCCACATCCTTCTCTGAGAAAATCTGGAAAGGAGACACTGCAGAAGGCATGATTGCAATGTGGGATGCTCAGCCTGGGGACACTGGAAGTTTGATTTTGAAACATTGCAGAGTATCGAGTTCCTCAAAGTACGAGGGTAAATTTGCATCACTGTGGAGTACAAGCGTGCTGTGTTGAAATTGTTTACACAGGGGTGTACATCACGTAACACCTCATAAACTTCAGTTTTAGAAATGCTCTGACAGGCCAGACTACAGCTAGCCCTCAGCAGTTTTGGTGGGTGGTGTCGAGCCTCTTACACCCCTGTGGGGCGATAGCTCCCTGAAGCACAGGGGCAGCAGTGCCCGTCTCGCCCACAAGTGCCCGCTGCTCACTGCCTTCTACCCCCAAACTCTCTTGCTTTTTGGCTCATCTGAAAGCTGTTCCTTTGTGCCATTCTTCCTTTTCAATAGGAAACAAACTAGTTGCTGTGTCAGCATCTTGGCCAGGAATCAAGGAAGAACAAGCTGCTTGTCAAAGAACTCCCTAGGCATAGATGATTAGGTAGGGGTGATACTTCAGCAAGAGTAACCCCTTCTGACTTTAGGAGAAAATTATTTATTTTAAGTGGAAAGACTTGGGGAAAAAGAAGTTTTACATTTAAAAGGCATGAGTTAATTTCTATTGCACAGGTTAAACAATGCAGCAGCTATTTTCTCTAATCTCTGTTTTCCAAATCAGCCAGGAGCAAGTGTATTTTATTACCTATGTATTGTATTTCCCTCATACATTTACAGCACCTGCATCGAATCATCAAGAGCAGCGGACCACATCCCTTCTGCTCTCCCCCACCCTCTGATGTTCCTCTTGGCGCGAGCCAGCCCGCTGGCTGCTAATCCTTTGCTGGCAGAGTCTTGGGAGCACAGCTCTGCTTGATGAGCAGCTGAAGGCTGTGCTGCTAGCCTGGGCCATGCAACTGCACTACGCTGCTTCTTCTGCCTTGCACTTGGCTGCTGTTCTGCCCACACTACTGGGGGTTTTTTAATCCTTGGACAGGTGCTGCCTAAAATTCATCATGATTTCTTTATTATTATTAATTTCAATATATCAGAAAACTCAGAAATCTCTTATTGTGGACCCAAATGCACAGTCCTCACTCATGTCACAATATATGTTGGTACGTCACTGGCATACGTACAAAAAAGAACATTTTGTACCTGTATATAGTGGCATGGTCTCTGAGCAGAATCCAATTCTTGCTGTCTCTCATGTGCTTTTTTAATCTTCACCTCACATTTGGCTGACTGGTAGGATTTGCTCATTGCACACTTATTTTCGCACGTCCTAGGAGGGTCAAACACATCAAAAGGTTCTTAATCTTTTCTGCAAGAAGAGGAGGATAGAGCCATATCAAACACATCAGAAATGCTTGGCTTCTTCTGCAGGAAGAAGGCAACGTAGCTTCATCCTGAAGCCTGAACTGGGACTTGACTCATAGGTTATCCCACTTTGTTTTTGACTAGCATTTCTGAAAATGCTTTTCTGATGAATATAGCAGGTCCTGTTGCAATTCCTTTGGGTGTTAGCTGAGCACTGGACTGTTTCCCATGAGTCACAAGTAAAGCTGCCCTTTCTGCATGTTTCTATATACACCTTCTCCATCTGTTGCCACGCCATAGGCTTTCTCCAAGATTTTGAAACATTCCTCATCAGTAGAACACTTCTAATTGGCTAACTAACAGAATCATCCTAATCCTTATCCATTTTTTATTTTATTTATTTATTTTTTACTGTTGATCGTACTCCCATCCCATGTCTTGTCTCAGCAAACATTGTGTCCAGTGGGACAGGGACTCTCATTCTTTCTTCTTAGACAGCAATCTTGGTAATGAATCTTTGGAGCGTAACTGGTAAAAATGACAAGAGAGGGAGAGGGACAAATAGCTATCATTACAACCCAAGGAGAAGTGGGGCTTTAATTACATGAGCACGTCGTGCCCAACATGAGCGTGTCATCCCTGTTTCTCACAGTCATCGTAATTGGATCAGCTCCGACCAGTGCAAAATTAATGTTGTGTGACAAATGCCTCTTTTATTCATAAGTTGTCTCAGGGAAGACCTACCTGGAGAACAAAAAAAAAAGATAACTTCAGGGTTCTGGAATATTTAGTAGAGCTGGGGTTTCCATGGGTTGTGATAGAGCAATCATGTGAAATGGAGAATCAGTTGTCCCTGCACCACAAGACAGGTAATACCTACTGTTTTCTTAGCAAACTTGCCTAGATGTGCTGTCATACACTTATTTATCCTTAAAGTTTGTTATTTTCTAACGTCAATTTTTTCCAACTTCCCCGTAAATCCATTTCTCCTTCCCAATCAACATAAAGAAGAGAGACACGGATGCTTCCATCAGTGCGCTCATTTCTGCACTAAGCCAGCACACTTCCTTTGGTCTTTCCCAGTAGACGTTGCCTTCTAGACCCACAATTGCTCTTGCTCTTTGCAACTTTCTGACAGTGAGGTGCTTGGAACAGGGCTGAGTACCTTAGCAGAGGCCTGCTTGAGGCTGTGTGGAAGGATCACCTCAGTGTGCACCGCGTTTCTTATTCATGGAGCCAGCTCAGAGCTCTAATATGGTGTCTTACTAAAGGAGATGTCTCAGATTCCCAATGTCTCCCACTTTTGCCATTACAGTAACCACCAGCTCTCTCCCATTTATAATTACAGAATTGCAATTCCTCTCATTTGTGACCTTGAAAGTCCTCTTTGGCAAATATAGCAATTTCTTATGGGGAATACACGTAGTTTAGTTTCTTTGATGTGGCCACAGTCCATGAGCCACAGCCTGAGAAGATCAGATACAGAAATACTCTGATTCCATATAGACAGGCAGTGGGAACCATTCATTACACCCTCTCAGTCTTAAAGATAAATCAACAGCAAACATAGGAATGGAAAATATATACAGTAGCAAACAGATGCTTAATTTTTTTTCTTTATTTCTGTTTTCAATTTCAAGGTCAATCTTCAATAATTTGCAGATAAAATGAGAGTACAAAAATGCTCCTTTTAGTCTAGTTTGAATCCCTATTTAACTGGGTTATTCATTATTTCCAAAGAAAACTAAGTCTGCTTTTTCAAACACTGTTTCTGTGCTCAGATTAAATAGCTCTTTCTTTTCAGAAGGCATGTAAAACAGATTTCAATGCAAACATTAAAACCTTTTACACTTGGGTGTCAGAATCGAAAACACAACTCAAAGGCTCACAAAAAACATGCATGAATTGCAGAACAGAAGTACACATGAAAGACACAACAATGTAAACACACAGACATACACAAATGGATTTATATGTATATCAACATATGAGAAAGATTAAAAAAAAAAGTCTTCCGGTTTGTATGTGATCTTCTTCATTTAGATATCAAAAATGTACGTTTAACTTAGCACTTACATATTGCTTAGACAATATTTGTACTTTTTACTAAAAGGTCCCAGGTTTTGCTGTTGCACAGCAGAGTTGTGCGTCTTCCAGTCAATGTCATGCAGTAATGGTGAAATTATGAAATACAGTGAGGAAGCTTGAGGAACACGACGAAGGAACAGTGAAAGATAAAATTACACTGAGTCACTGAGAAGGGGAATTGCCTAATGCTCTCTGCTGGTAACTGTAAATTCTCGCTCTTTGTTTATCCAACATCCACTTTCTTTTGAGTGATTGCATTTCTCACATATTAGAAGAAAATATATTTTACATATATATACATATCAGAAGAAATTCCTATCCATATGTCGTGTTGGCATTGTGGAAACATGACAAAACAAGTTTTTAAAACTTGAACTAAGGTAGACCATAAAAACTCATCCAGGGTTGGCAAATAATTTCAACAGGAAGTGTGTGGTTTCAATGCAGCTTTAGATATCCTTCTGTGCAGCCAAGGACCGTGGAACAAATTAGGTGACATAATATCTTTTGAAAGAAAATTACTTTTCAAAAATCCTGTCATATAGGAAGACAGAGATGTCAGCAAGTTCTTCTCTAAAAGTGCGTGTCCTCTAACAAGGTTATTTTACTTCTGTATTTGAGCCATTTATATTTGCAAGACACTACGTGAAGAACAGACCCTGTAAGCAAGACTCTTCACTCCAAGGAAGGCCACTGGGAATGAAGATGTCCAGATGACTCTTTGAGCTTACTTCTTCCACTAAAACCAACACAGGCATCTATTTTCAGTTCTTTAAATTGTCTTGTGCAGTATAGTCTTGTGCTAGATTTTGCCACCCTTAATTATACAGAGTGGTGTAATATTTCATAAGCAAATTGGTCATCTCTGCTAGTAGTTGTCTCTAGCAGAGGTAAAGTAAAGAAAACATTAATACAACCCGATCTATGTAGAGAGGCAGGATTCATGTCTCCACAACTTGCTGTTAGTTCTATTAAGGTCCTTGGGAGCTTACGCATCAAGAGCTAACAAACTATCATCTTGGACATAAGGTAATTTCTCTTCACTTACCACTTAATGAATAAGAACAGTAACGTGTTACAGGACAGGAGTTTAGGAGGTTGCTTGTAACTAGACATGGTTCATACTGCAAAGGCTGGATCCAGTCTTTGAATGCCCTGAAGTTATGACCTTGAAGTAGCTCAGGAGAGTTATCAAGAGCAGATAGAGAGGTCATGCAGGGCACTCAGCCTTTGTGGCTCCACAGCTGCCACCCTGCCGGGGGACGCGGTCAACAAAAGCAACATAAGCACAGATAATTAGGTAGCAATGCCGTCTCCTGCTAACCACCCTGTCATATCTCATACTCTGAGTAGGAGACTCAGAAGACTCATATTCAGATAGGACTATCTCTCATACCGATGCGCTGCCACCTTTCTTTTGTTGCGTGGCCTCAGACATCAGATGCATCTGGTCAGCACATCAGTATGAAGCGATTTCTTAGCTAGTAAATAACCTCACTGCCAGCACTCCTTTGTCTTTGTATCTGCTCACCCTAATGTTGTATCTGTCCAAGGCACCTCTCTGTGGAACAGTTTGTTATGTAGTGAAACTTCCCTTTTGCCTTCTTTCAAAATCTGCTGTACCCTTACACATACCAGCATCGTCAATTCCTTTCTGTAGCTTTCCTGTGTCACACGGGTTTATACAGTACTCTCTCTGCATGTAAATCCTTTGAAACAGGAGTGGGTTACGAGTTTGGCACAGACCTGAAATGGCTCACGGTCTGCTCTGCACAAATAATGCAGAATCCTGGACGTGTGCTTTCAATCAGATTAGCACATGGCCACAAACAATGGCTATCCATTTCCAGATGAATATTGCTGGGCTGCTACAGCCGGTTTATTGTTAGAGTGAGTCAAGTCCCTTCCTGTCCTCTAATGTTGCAAGCAAGTTGGCAGGGAGCCACAGGCTGGAGGGATGTATACAGACTGTGTTTGTCTTATGTGTACAACACTATTTTCCATATTTTTTAGTTGTCTTATGTAAATATGCAGCACAAGATCAGTTTTCAGATAACGTGTTGAACTGCAGAAAGTGTAGCACACATTTTTTGTCCCCTTTTAGGACATAAAAAAGAAATATTTCTTACAAATGCATATTCTATTGTATGCAAAAATCTCTTACTGACTCCAGATTTCACTTTGCCTTTGTGTTGGAATAATTAATAAACAATTCCCTATTGCATAGACGTGTTGTACTCCACGGAAGGTGTTAAGTACTCATATACCTAGCAGCAAGTCATTAAAATGATCATAATATGGAATAAATTAGGATTCAGTCCCACAGTTCTATTTATAATGATTTGCCCAATTGTAAAAAAGATTTCTTGCATTTCATACATGGATTTTCTTTCCAGTGCCATCTGTTTGTTATGAACAACTTTTGAGTAGTTATTTTAAATGACCTTCTAGGGATATCCATATATGTTTGGTGGGGAAGGCAAATAAATTTGCCTTTTCTGTCTTCATAAAAATACAAATTCGCAGAGAATATACATTATTACTTCTATATTGAGAAGCAGTATGTTGAATTAATTCCTGGTCTTCACTATACTGGAAATTTATATTCCTTTTAGCTGTGTATTTCTGATAAACATGGAATATCATGACACAGGAGGCATACAATGTAACTAAATACATTCTGCACACCAAATCAACTACAACTGATTGAATAGAGTTAATTTTTTGAGCTGCCATTGGCAAAATATTCTTTTAAGAGTTACAGTTATTTTCATGTAAGGTTAGTGTTTACTATTTGCCCAGAGTCTAGTGAATTCAGTCTGGGTCTCAACATAATTAAAGGGCCATGTCTAAAAATCCAGAATAGCCAGAGCTCTACTTGCCGGCTCAAACTAGGAACTTCAAGTAAGTCTGATTAGGATGGAAGTTATTGTTTCTAAGTCCTAAATTCTGTCAATATAGAAAATAAATTAAAACTAAGTAATTGAAAGTTTAATATATAAAAAGATTTCTATGTGACTTAACTTTATATAACTGATATGTATAGTTTAAGAGATTTAATGGAAGCCACCTCTGTGTCTCTTTCTGAGATATCTGGGTTTGAATTTTACGAAAGTGAGCTCTTTAAATGAACTCTGTAGATTTGAATGTACACACTTGAACCCCTTGTGTCTAAAAATGCAGCTTAATTTTCTTCATTTGCTGTTTTAAATTGAGATGAACAATGCCTCTCATCATGCAGTCTCATCCCAATAGCAATGCAGAACAAGACATACACAAGTAGATAACATAGCACTTAGTAAAAAACAAACGGCACAGATTTTGGTCTTTGTCTGTGTGGTGCCACTGCTTTAGACAAACGACATCCTACAGTGTCTGCAGATGTTTTCTACAAAACATGTTTCTGAAGGCACTCAGCAGCAGCTGCCTACTGCATCCGACATAGATCATCTTGAGATCTTCAAATCTTCAGTGACTGATCACATTTAAAGTGCAGCGAAGTATTCTCAGGTCCATTCTCACTTTCATTTTACTTTGTTAATTGACACAATTCTTTGTTATCCTTCTGTCGCTTTGTCTGATGCTTTTCGTAACATTAATGGTGACTTCTTTTGTAGGCATTTTCTGTGTGTCCCGTTTACCCTGTGAAAGTTTTAAACAGCACAGTGAATTCCACACTGACAGGACAGAGCCATTGGCAACTGCCTCATAATTAATGGAAACACTTCTATTTACTAAACAGAAAGACCTCATCAATCTTCACGGTACTGTGGTGTGGAACAAGTTTCACATTCAGCATGGGTGTAAGCTTTTATAGCTGCTTATAGGCTGTGGACATCAGTAGGCTTTGGATCAACCCTCTTGACTATTATTAGCATTTCTGTACGTGTGTATTCAGAAAGTGGGGCAGATAAATCTGGTTACAGTCCAGAAGTGGAAAGTAGAGGCTCCTTTGGATGTCACTGGGAATCGGGTGTGACTAGCCTGAGCTGGACTTTTCTCTAGTTTCTTTTAGGCTTCTTAAAAGAAAATACAGTTTCAAAATAACTCTTAGTTCTACTTGCATATAAGACCTACATGTACATACAATATATACCTTCCAGATCTTTGTCAAGTTATTTCCAAATATTCAAAAAGTCAGTCTCTCTGAAGCATGCAAATACATCCCTAATTTAAATTTATCCTCCTTCATCTCCTAGGTTGTCTGCTTGTTTCCGTAAACAGTGTGCTGTAATGCTCAGGAAACTGCATAGGGCTAGCAAAGGACACTCATGAGTGGGCAGATATAAACACAGAGCTGAGATAGGTGGTTTTGATCATTGCATTTCCAGTGTTTCATAAGGCAATTTGCAAATGTAAATAAAGCCAGGTAAATTAAGTGTAATTTACTTGGTAATAATGCCAGCTGTAATGTCTGGTAAAATTCCACTGATATGAATGGAAAGTACATGTTTATCTGTGGGCAGCACTGGGAGTCACATCTTCCAGCGCCTATTATTTCTCATTTCTGCACTGAATACACCTGCTGCTTTGCTATCTACCCCCCCAATGCTCATACTCACACAGTGATTCTCCAAAGACCACATGTAACATGAAAATCAAGGTAGGTTATTGTCAATCAGTGACATAACCTACTTCACCTTTGCTTTTGGGGTTGATTGGCCATTATATTGCCTTCACTCATCTTAGGACTCTTTTCATCAGCAGCATCTTTTACATCCAAGTCCTTTTCATCTTGCAAACTTCCCCAGAGTGGCTGAGGCTGGCAGGGCCCTCTGGAGGCCAGCTGGTGCCACCCCTGCTCAGGGTGCCCAGCACCACGTCCAGATGTTACCCTCATGGGAGAGTGCTAAGCTTCATCAGACACAGCCCATGCCATGCCCCTTCCCTCTCAACACCACAGATTGAACCCTGTCATATGACCAATGGATTGGGTGAGGAAGGAGGATGCTGTAAAGCTGGATGCCTAAGAAAATGAAACACAGAGAGGTCAAGCAAATTACCTCCCATTGCCTTACAAACTAATGGCATAGCCCAGGTCTCCTGAGAGCCCCACGTGCTACATCACATTGCTTTCTATGGCATTTAGAGATAAACTGTAGTCAATGTGAATATTCAGATGAATAAAATGGACATATTTTGATTTGGTGCGTATGTGTGTGTGTGGCAGAAATAGTCACACTGCCTCCCCTAGGCATCTAAACTTTAGGTGTCCAAATTGGAAACCTACTCACCTTATGGTTACCTAAATAGCTGTGAAAACAAGATTCAGAATTGCAACTCAGAGCTGGAGCCTAACTCAGGTACTACACCTTCTCCACTGTAGGAAGCTACATTTCCTTTTTGGGTATAAGAAACTTAGACAAATTTTATTCCTTTCTTAGATACCTCCATTTAGATGTATAGAATAATGTGAACGACCTACTAAAAGTGCTACAAACATTATGTGATGCTATAAGTACCAGAAATTTCCTTTCCTCACTGGGTTGCAATAGTACAAATACATTACTGAATGTATCTTAGCTAGAAAAAGGTAGGAGGATACATTCAACGCTATAGTGCCCCAGGTCAGGAACCCACACTTCGCCAAGAAGCCAACACTCACGGTATTAATATGTTGTGGGAATTTACCCATATTACCCCTATTATACATATTTAGACTAGTAAGCCTAAACGCAGAAGTAATTTTTCAATTGCTTGCAAAATGAGAGAAACAATCTCCAACAATATGTCACGTATACACTATAATTCTGAAGTGTGGCCAAGTCTCTTTCAAATGGGATTAATAATTATGTTAGTTGTGTTCAGCCACATTCAGCCTGACCAGTTCTTTTTTCTCTGTGGGCTAATGCTTATAAAAGGCATTTATGTTTTTTTTTTTCTTTACAGCAAACCTGTGGCTTTAGATGTCATGCTGATGTACGACGTGTACCTATACTTTTGGAGCTGTGGGATATGGCAGGATTTGTGTCACTGGGAAATGTTTCTGTACTTCAGAACTGTGACAGGTAATATTGTGAAGGTTTAAAATACGCGTGAAAGTGCCAACGCGGTTGTTTGTTAGAAAATAAAACTTAAAGTTTACCACAGATTGCTTTTTCCATTTGCTGAGGCCCCAAAGACTGGCTTTTTCATCCATGGTTGTTATGGATGATCCTTCTACAAAGCTTACACTAGGTGAGGGGTAGAAGGAGGTAGGACCTGATCCAAAGCCTAGCGAAGTTGTTGAAAAAACTCCTACTGCCTTCTTCAAGCTTTGCATCTAGCCTTGAATGAACCATGCAGTGCACATAATTTCAGCAAAGCAGTAATGAAGGAAAAACATATTCCCTTTCAGATTTTTAATCTAAATAATTTGCACAACACATGGCACAGCGGGACTGAGATGAAGAATAATATGACTTTTTTTTTTTTTCCATAACAAGTGTATGGATTGCTCCAGCTGCCAAATAAAACATCAATTTTGTGGCCATTCAGGCATGAGACATTGTCAGAGGTGCTGGGCTTAATCACACTGTGGTGCGGTGCAACCATTTTGTCTTATCCCAAGGCATCAAATACAGCTTGACTGCAACAAGGAGGATTGTCACAAAAATCACGTTGACCCAGCTGAGGTAAGCACTGAGTGCTGGGGCATGTAATTAATTACACCCTCACCTCTGCTGCTCGGAAGCCGCTCTGTCGCTGCGGCACAGCTCCAGCGGGGTGAGCCGTGGGGTTTGCGCACTGGGGACCGCTGATGGTCCTCTTCTCGGCGTTCAGAATCCCTGCCGTGGCTGACGTTGTGCTTACACCCGTCTGAGCTGATTTTCCGTCCTCCAGAATACCTGGTGGGGATGTGTGAAATTGTGCAATTAGTACTGAGCAGCCGGTTATAACTGTGGCGGTGGTTTCCTCCTGTTTCACCCCTTTTTGTAGCAATGCAAGTCATGGATACCACATTGAGAGCATCCTACCTCGTTTTGTAGCTACCATCCTTACATTTATTTTATTTTTTTCCCTTTCTTCTATATTTCACTGTGAAACATTGACTCAGAAAAGATGGAAGATGGTAGCAGTTCATCCACTTGCAGATCTCCATCAGCTTCGGACTGTGGGAGTTCCCACAAGGAGCTGATTGCAAGAGCAAGGATTTAACTAAGAACCCAGAAGCAGGCACAAAAATGGGTTCCCCTTAAATCTGTTTTAGTTATGGTAAATGTAGGGAGCATGACAGATAAGAGACTAGAGTGCTGCTCTATTTATGGCCTCAAACTTATTTTTGTTGAGTAAAAAAACTCATAAAAATATATTTCATACTCTTTTGACCATCAGTAATAAAATAAATTATTAATTTGTTTTCTGCTCTAGCTGGGTGGACAAGGCAGACATTGTACAGTATAATACTGACCAGCCTAAAAGAATTTTCTCATCTTATTACATTAACAAAAATCTGTTGTCATTTACAGTAAGTGCAGAGCACTACGCGTCTGGTTGCAATGCTGAGTCTGAAATCCAAATACAAAGAGCAAATGGGATGCATGACTGTAGGTCTCAATTTTATTTTGGCAAAGCTTGTTTATAAAGAGCTTTATGTTCTAATAGGAAAAAAAATTACTAACTGGCAATGAAGGTATCAAACCTGAAGAAGATGCAAATAGTCACAGATTCTAGGGGAAAATAAATATGAGGAAAAACAATGAAAATTCGTTGGTACTTGAAATGTGCATTGCATCATCAAAACCTCCTGTCATGAACCAGGTGGGAATCCAAACACAGTATATGGGTATTAAAAATGAAGCAGAGTAAATTCTGAATTCTTTCGGAGAGATCTGTCAGAAAACCTGCTTTATCAATGGAAAACAACAACAGTAGCAGTTTACAAATGCAATGATAGCATTGGTGGATAGGGGAAGACACTGTCTCTCATGACATCCTTGTCTCTAAATTGGAGAGACATGGATTTGATGGATGGACCACTTGATGAGTAAGGAATCAGCTGGATGGTCGCACTCCAAGAGTTGCTGTCAATGCCTCAATGTCCAGGTGGAGATCAGTGACAAGCTGTGTTCCTCTGGGGTCGGTACTGGGACCAGCACTGCTTAACATCTTTGTCAGTGACATGGACAGTGTGACTGAGTGCACCTCCTGCAAGTTTTGTGATGACACCAAGCTGAGTGGTGTGGTTGACAAGCTGGAGGGAAGGGATGACATCCAGAGGGATGTGGGCAGGCCTGAGAGGTGGGCCTGTGTGAGCCTCATGAGGTTCAACAAGGCCGAGTGTGAGGTCCTGCACCTGGGCTGCGGCAATCCCAAGCACAAAAACAGGCTGGGTGGAGAATGGGTTGAGAGCAACCCTGAGGAGAAGGACCTGGGGGTGGTGTCCAGCACAAGGGCATGGAGCTGTTGGAGCGAGTCCAGAGGAGGGCCATGAGGATGCTCAGGGGGCTGGAGCCCCTGTCCTGTGCAGACAGGCTGAGGGAGCTGGGGGTGTTTGGCCTGGAGAAGAGAAGGCCCCGGGCAGAGCTTACAGCGGCCTGCGAGTGCCTAAAGGGGGCTGCAGGACAGCTGGGGAGTGTAACGCTAGGGCAAAGGGGGAATAAGCTTTAAACTAAAAGAGGGTAGATTTAGAATAAATGTTAGGAAGAAATTCTTCACGCAGAGGGTGGTGAGGCCCTGGCACAGGCTGCCCAGAGAAGCTGTGGATGCCCCATCCCTGGAGGTGCTCAAGGCCAGGCTGGATGGGGCTTTGGGCAGCCTGGGCTGGTGGGAGGTGTCCCTGCCCATGGCAGGGGGCTGGAACTAAATGGACTTTAAGGTCCCTTCCAACACAAACCATTCTGTGATTCTACAATTGTAGGATTTCAGAAGTCAATAAAAACTAGTCACTGCACTTCCCTAAACAGTCAGAAGATGGTGTTAGAGTTTTCCTAGGACAGTTTAACTTGTAATGGTAGCTACTAAGCATAATGCTAGATCGTCTATCTTTTGATTTAAAAATAAACAAATATTGAATTGAAACTTGAAAATATTATATTATCGTTTATTTAGGAAACCAAAAAAATACTTCAATCTTTGGAACTACCTTTTTCTGCTAGATATAAAAACAAATGCTGTTCTCACACATAAATCTACTTGCCATCAGACACCAGTAAATCACCTCTCCTACATCTCCAGAAAGCCCACAGCCAGTTGTATTTTAAGTCTTCTGTCTTCCTACCACTCCACAGTGTACAATGAGAGGCAGAAAAGCAACGGTGCAGAACATGAAACAGTATAGACCACACAGACAACCAGTTTTCAGGAAGGGAGACGGAGAGGCCTCTATCTATGTATGAGTAAGAGCTCTAAGCCAGTAGTCATGGCATGGGTTGCTTATTCACCTTGCAGAGGAGCTGCGTGAACAAGTTTGAGCACAGCCTTGAACAGGCAAAATGCTCTAGGCATCCCCTACTAATCCCATTAATTGAATCTTGGATGTTTCAAGTATATATGACTTATAAGTTTTTCCTTCTGTGGAGTCATCCTCCCAAATTACTTTCCACCGTGTGTCCCTTTGGCCATATGGCCTCTAACTGAGTTGTCTTGTGAAACAGTTGTCTGCTGAAAAGTAACTTTATTATTAAGCACAGTTGTTCATTTATCAGAAGATTGTGTTCCCTCCCTTGATCTCGCATAGAACAAATTCTGTTACATCAATACTTTCCTGGAGGCTGATGGAAAATCTCAATCAGTGGTATATTTGGTTCAGTTTTTGTTTTATTCTCTGTTAGCTTTCAGCCTGAGCATCATCCATTGCAGGGATGAGACATTTCTCCCAATACCTGTCAGAAGTGAACCGGGTATCAGCATCTGAGCCTTCCACCTTCAGTCACACTATATAGATACATGTATATACAGATGAGCCTGTGACCACCAATACTAGATGCTCCTAGCAGAGTGAAAAGCTTTTTTATAGAATCCTAGAATATCCTGAGTTGGAAGGGACCCATAAGGATCATCAAGTCCAACTCCTGGCACCACACAGGTCTACCCAAAAATTCAGACCATGAATTATTTTATTCTGAAAGATGTTTGCTACTCTGAAGTTAAGAAACTCTTGACTGCAAACCAGAGATGATATTAAAGAAAAGACCAGGAACAGATTGTTGCTTTTTAAATAGCAACTATTTTGCATTGCTATTTGGAGCTTGCCAGGGTGCACAGAAATGGAAGAGCTAACTTTCCGCTCCTGCACAATCTGGAATTCGCAAGCTAACAGGCTGGCAATGCTAGGAGTCTTGCCTCAGTGTCATTTAAAGCGAGCTAACTGTCTAGATATTTATACCGTCCTCACAGCATAGGTTCAGTAAATACCCTCCACAGACTTTCACTGTAGAGCTTCAGTGGAAATTCAAACAAATGGGTTCAGCAGTGTTGTTTTCTTTCTCACTTTCCTGTCTTCCTGGACAACCCCTGCCAGAAGTCTGTGGGTCTTCTGGGGCCAGGGAAAACAGTGGATCCCATCACAACTCTCTGACAACTTCTTATCTTTTATTTTTAAATGAACTGTCAAGCTTAAATTATTTTTATGGCTTTATTCCCCCAATCAGGGTTTCTGGGTGGTTATCAAACCTCCACCAAGGTAACAGTGACCTTCTCAGGGATGGTTAGGCAATGTTTGGGGACAGCCAGACTGTTCTCACCATGGGGAGAAATGGGCGATAAAAGACAGGCGTTTCATTGCTCATAATCCTGTTTGTTGAAGGTACAGGAGCTCTCCCTCAGTGACCGCAGGGAGGGCACACACCAAGCAGTAGCCCCAGAAATCCAAGCCTATCTTCTCATGGAGAACTGCACTTAAAATAAGTTATTCTCCCAAGGTGATGCTTACTGTCTTCTTCCTTCCTGCTGGCTTTCTAAGCTGCACAGGCAAGTTGACTTTTGTATTTCTTACCAGCCTGATAGAAATCCTTTAGGCGGTAGTCTGACAAACACTTCTTTCAGCAGCATCAGGGGAAAAAAAAAAAAAAAGTGTTATTTTTAACTGAAATCAATCCTTGGGCTTCATTCAGCATCCAGTGACGCAAGCAGTAGCCCCGGCACAACTTAGAAGGTAGCACAGGAGCTGAAACAAGCCGCAGAGACCAGCTCATGTTGGTGACCATCACACAAACCGAGACTGCTCATCCAGCTACACTCATGCTTCTCATCGAGTTGCCTTGCTGGGCTGCCTAAATCCTTCAGAGGTATGTTCACGCTGCTCTGAATGAATCCCAGATCAGGGGACATGTATTTGTTTCTTCCATTCAGCATAGATTCACCAAAGACTCCTGTTGTTTTACAGGAAGAATAGTATCCCAAGGACTTCTGAACAAGTTGCTGGTCCAAAGTACGGTGCGATATGGCTGACTGCTTACAAATAAACCTATACAAATAAACATTTTTCCTAAAATCTCTTTCACTGAGAAGTCGGACGGTTTAAATCAAATGATAATCTTCAAATAATTCTTCAAGTATTTTCAAATTCAGAATTTGAATAAATTTTGAAAAACCAAATTTGCCCTTCCCTTTTCTTTTCAACTAAAATAGTGGCTTTAAAATAGTGTCTCTTGTTCAAACTGCATCAAATATGTAAGTTTTGAAAAATATGGATATGGACAAATATCAACTTTAGTTACTCAGTTTGACACAGAATAACTAGAATCTGCCCCTAGGACCTGAGCATGTTTGAAATGTTCCACAGTTTAAAAGAAGGGTATTTTTTATGAGCACTTTAATAACTGTATTAATACGTAGTGAACAGAGAGCCACCTAAAATGAGAGATGTCTCGATACAACCAGGAAGACCAGCAAGATAGGAAAATCTGCCTGAAATATGTATCCTGTGTGAAGATCAACAGACATATCAGAGGTAATATGAACTCCTAGAACAGGACAAGGTGGATATAACACAATTCTCACCATTAACACAAAAATTAGATAGCATTTTTAGGTAGCTCATATAAACAATATCTCTATATATGTAGAGAGAGAGATTTTATATAATATATAAAATTAACTCTCTAAGAACATCTGCTGCTCACAATTAGTAGTTTATAATAACATTGAATATTCAGACTCCCAGTAGGACACCGAGTTTTTCCAGTCTCTCTGGGATAACTGCCTACTCTCTTTGCTGTAAACTTAATGAAAAATTTAATGTGTTCAAGTAAACATCAGAATTAGTTTTTAGAAGGAAGAGTCTGCGCACTTTGATGATGCTGTTTAGTTCTATCCCTGCTCTAAAACTCTCTATTAAATAACTGTAGCTATTATCTTCAAGTTCCGTAGTGCTTCAGACTTTTCAGTTCTTTAACATATGATAGTGTCCTACTCATGGCTAACCCATGACTTAAGTTTTCTTCATAAAAAATTCTAGGCGGTAAATACTGTTCGCAGGCATATTTTAATTCTTAAATGACACTTGAAAGTTGTGCTCTGAAAAGTTGTTCATAGCCTTGCAGGCTACTCACAAAATAAATAAAGCATGTTTAGATCATATTTTGTTACCCTTTAAACCATTTCCCTCCAAAATGGGAAGGGAACCATCTAAGAAAGATTTTTAAAGGATCATTTTAGTAAAGAGGATGTTCATCACAGAGAATTCAAAGAAAATGTAAAATATGGAATAAAAATCTTAGATGTGTATTTCTGATTCTTTTTCTGTTATGATGACAATGTTAGTGATAAAACCAGGAGCAACATATAGATGATGCTGTAGTTCTTCATACAGCCTGGTTATTCCTAAGAATTAATGCACAAACCATCCTTTATGAGAATATTTCACAAAGATAAGAGGAATTTTTTACTTTTAAGATTTAACTCTTTCTAACCAGATTATAGTATGGAAATAAAGATGATGTGAAGATGGCAAAAATGGTATAATTAATTCAGAGTGCAAAAGAAAAACTGGAGTAAAAAGCAAAAATGCAAAAAGCATGGATCAACTGCTGACAGATACAGAAAAAAAAAAAAAAAAGAGAGAGAACTATGGGGTCAATTTTGTGCACGACAAAAGATAGAGATATGACTTCCTCATAGCCTCATAGCTTTTTCTATAACTTGTCTCTGTATTAGATAGCTAATACATGTTTGCTAGTGATCAGGAAAGGAACAGAAGCAATGAGAGAGCAACACTTACAGGCAGCCCATAATTATCAGGATTCCAGGAAACTTCTGAAAACCTAGATGGCATGAAGGTATGGCTGCCTGGCTGTATAGTCTGGGTCCAAAGAGCAGTATCTTAGTAAGATCCAAAATGAACTGAAATTGTATATTACACTATTTTACAATTCCAAAAAGCAATGTTACAATAGCTAACGCTGAAAAGGAATTGGGAAGGGGTAGGAAGCCTGGTAGTACAGAGAATACATGAATCTTAGCCACAAGGATCAGACCTTGGTGGAGGAAATGATTCCCCATGTGCTTGCAGCAATGTTCTCCTGCCTGACCTCAAAGCAGGAGACACAAATTCTGACCCAAATAAGCTGCAGATCTGACCCAGTACTGTGCACCCTGTGCTGTCATGTGGCGTGGTACTGAATAACAAGCCTGCATCTGTTCAAAGTGAGTAAATGTTGATGAGCACGCCAAATTTATATGTACGGAACTGGCAATGACAAACCAGTAAGGTTCAATTTTCTGGTTCAGCAACACCCTTCTTTTATTTATCACGGCTGTTATCTCATGAATAATGCATAACTGCTTTATAAAATGCCTGCATAATAAGATGTACACTGCACTGTAAAGATGTACTCAGAGAAAATTTGCAGTAAAGAATAATGAATGCTATAACTACAACATGTAGACACTTACGGAGAGAATATGTATTTGGTACTGTCACTGAATTCTTGCTTTTAGTGTCACAGATGGGTAACAGACATACAGATCACTGAAATACCTGTCTTCTAGGCCTGCTCTCCTGATTTGAAACTACTGATGCTTGAGAAAACTACACATCTGCAGGGCTGAGTGCTGGTAGGTACTTGTACAGCAAAAATACAACACAGAATGGGTCCTATTAAAAATGAATGGATTGGAGGCTGTGAAGAAAGTAGAGCTTAAGTCATTGCCTCTGAAGCAGAAGCCTAAGGGATGATGCCAGATGGTCAGTGCAACTGCAACAGACTTTTTTTTTTTCCTTTCTTTTTTTTTTTTTTTTTTTTTCCCAAAAAGGAAGGATTTGGAAACTTTTGGACATAGCAAAGAGTGATTTTTTTTTTTTTTTTGCTCTAGATGAAAGAGCCAGAAGATCTGCAGAGGGAGAACATTCTGCAGCAGGGAAATGTCATCAGAAACAACATCTTGTATTTATTGAATCAGCAGTTATCATAATGCAATACATTTACCTCCCAGACATTCAGAGAATCCAGACCGATTTATCTGAACTCTAACATGATATAAACTGTCGACAGTGAAGCAAAACAAAACAAAAGAAAACAAAAGTATTTGTGTCTTTGCCACTGGGGACTTAGTGCTGCCCTCAGCTCACAGCATGCCCTGCAGCCGGAGGGCTGCATCCCATGTCCCATCATCTGCTTGTTTGAACTCTGCTTGTCCTAAGGAGCAAGGCAGTCTCATTTTCTGTTTAGAAAGTACCTACTTTGCTTTCAGTGCTAAGGAACTAGGTAATAAATAAGAGGAATATGAAGAGATCTGTGTTCATGCAAGACAAGAGGTCTCAGATAACACTTAATAGATAGCAGAGGGCAAATGGGACTCTCTGATCCTCATTTGGCCATGGTTTTGTCATGTTCAGAGTCTTACAGAATTATGTTCTTCTGTAACACAATGGCATAAAATGTCAAACTCGGTACTCAAAGCACAAGCTCATGATTAATATATTTAATAATGTAAATGATATATGCACAACGGGGTCCTGGCAAAACCAAGAAATTAAGCACCATGTCTTGTTTTCCTTTTTTCCAACTTCATTTCTGAGCATAAGACGAATGAGATTTTTAGAGATCTGTGTATTTCAAAACTTCTCCTATCATGGCTTTTTTGAAACATGGCAAGATGCTCCTCTGGTGTAAATACAAGGAATTTTTTAGAGATTCTGAAACTGCAATTTAACATGTGCATGCATAAATAAACATATGATAAATAGCTCTGAAAGTCTGGTTGGATTTATTACTGCAATATTAAGATTTCTGCTGTAGACTACCCAAGGATTCTAGCAAGCAAATAGAACACAGGGAAGTCAGCATTAAAGCCACAAACCTTGATGTGCTCTAGATGGTCTTATTTCCCAGTTACAGACAGATGCAAAGTGTCTCTGTATTGGCATGTTTTGATTTCAATTTATGATAAAGAAAAATGGTACAACTTCTGAGCTGTTGTAAACAAACTTAAAATTTTGCAACCACATCTATGAAATGAAAGGTGAATATAAAATCTATGTTTATTCCAAATAGTAAAACCACTCTGCAATGATCTTTAATGGTGTGCAAAATATCTGCAAAATATTAGCCTGGATTTAGATTTGTTGACTCGTCATGCTGCATGGAAATCTGAATGTTCTGAAGATGCTGTGATCATTTCAAAGATCAAGATACTGCAGGGAAAATAGACTCCAGAAGTAGATTAGGAGGGAATTGGTCTGATCCTGAAGGGAAGATAAGAAATGTAAGCTTGAAAGGATTATAATCAGGGTGCTAGGGAAGGACTTCATGACAGAAAGGCATCAGAGTCCGATGGATGAAGATACAGATTTTAATAGCTGGAACATGAATGAAGAACTGAATTTTCACTGCATTGTGGAAAAAGCATTGGCAACATTTTGGAAGAGCCTCCATACACACGAAGAAGTCTCAGACATTGACGGCTGAACATTTTTTAAGCTTGGGAAAATCTTGAGATGGAACAGATTAAGGAACTTACCAATGCCACATGATGTGCCAGAAACAGACTGCTCTTTCCTCCAAAGCGAAAAATCAACATACGAATAGCAAACCTCCAAAACACTTTAAATGTTAGAAATATAGACAGCATGTGGATCGTATTCTCC
The DNA here is from genome assembly GCF_009819795.1 of Aythya fuligula. Taxonomy (NCBI): domain Eukaryota; kingdom Metazoa; phylum Chordata; class Aves; order Anseriformes; family Anatidae; genus Aythya; species Aythya fuligula. Next base: position 138,644,567 of record NC_045560.1, on the reverse strand, counting down.
ACATGCTGTATGGAGATCTATGCTGTGTTTCAGTACTGCCTGTGAAAAATTCACCCTAAAAATGATACACTCCATGCACAGTGCTGTACTTCATGGCTTTCCAAGCTAAGTCAAGTCACCTCTGTTTTCCAGAGGTGTTTGCTTTTGGATCAGCTGGTGTTTGATACTTTACTTTTAAAATGGAAAGAAAAAAAATAGGGAAGCACTGTGCTGGATGGAAAACAAGATGCAAGCTGCTGACCCTCTCCCAACCACCCTTACCACAACTGCTGTACCCACCCTCTCTTAAGGAAGGTCCTGAACAGTGGCTTCGATTTGCAGGTGTTCTCATGGTCTTTCTTTCTTCTTAGGGAGGGGGCAATGAAACATCACTCATTTTGTTTTAGAATAATTTCTGGTACAGAAATAGAAGGTATTATTAGCATTCTCATTACCTAGTTAATCATGTGTGGAAGCTTAAGACGAGTAGGTTGTATCATTTCAATTAATCACTGAGAGGAGCAGCAAAATATTTAGGCAGATTAAACAGAAATCTTCATGAAAAGCATCTACAAGCACATGAAATTTGATCCAAAATGTCTCTTCAGCTTTGTTCACCAACATTCAGCAGCTGGAAATGAAAGCAGAAGCTTCCAGGTGAGACATGAGACGCGTACTTTAACAAAGAGTGATTAGCTACTGGGATAATTTAAAAGGACTTTGGCAAAAGGTCAATGACTGGCAAGTTGTAAATTAAGTCTGAATGTCCCGAAGATACTCACACTCCGTGTGGGAATTAATTTAGAAAAAAAAAAAAAAAAGGCTGTATGGCCAGTTGAAATTTCCAGCCTTACAGTCTATGAATATTTGGATGGATATTGATGATTTCACTGGCTCACGTATGACTGAGATTGTAAAATGCTTTGGCTTAAGATATCTGTATGTGTGTGACAAAGGTGCTGCTCACATTTTGTGCTCATCCTAAAACAATTGCAGTGGTTGTGTTAAAACCTCATGCCATCAGCTGTTAGCAATCTGCTAAGTAACTCCATGACAATTTCTTCATCTTTTCTCCTGCCAGCGCTGAACACACTCAGAAATCACTCAGATAGGAGGAGATATTCATACTTCCAGCACAGCGAGTGTCAGCATAAAACCCTTCTGATGGCCCTCGTGGGAAATGCAAGCAGTTTACAAGAATGACAACTGCAATGTGAGAGGAAGCAGGGAGAGGACTACATGTATATCCAGCTGAAACATATGAACATATGCATTGCTAGGAAACTGGTAAAAAATATCAATCAATAGAGGGGTTGGCTGATTAGCTGGCATACACCTGAGCAGGCTAATGTGAACCCATGATCTTCCAGCAGGAATGGGAGGCTGAAAATTACTTAATTTTCATCAGATGCTTAAAATTTAAGGCTGAGTCAAGCCAACGACAATACAGAATCAGTCCGGAGGCTCACAGTGCATTTAAGAAAACCTTAATATGGAAAATCCTACCTTGCAGCCTAAAGCTGCCAATGCTACCAGTAAAATGTTTCTCTCCCATTTACCTGTTCGTTTTACTCTTAACCTGCATTTTTCCTAAACAGATCAGAAAAGGCAGTGTGACAGCCTAGGGAAATAATTATGCATGTGCTCATCAGGTAATAAGATCGGGGTAGGAATGCATTATCTATCACTGTGCAATAAAGGTACAAGCCACTTTCTTTCATGCAAGTGCACTGCAGAGCCATGTACGTAATCACATAATGCATCTTCTGAAATATTATCCGCACAATCTTGAAAAGAGTGCTGCTTTATGGGAGTCAAATCAAAAGCCTTATACTAAACTCACAGCTTCGGTCATAGAGTTTTTTGGTCCCTCCTATTACTGTGTCTGAATTTAAGATAAAAGCCAACTTTAAAGCCCAGAACTTTTAACTGCAATCTATTGATATCATTTGTAAACTGCAAAAGTACCTGAGAAAAAAAGTGGGATGAGCAACATCACTTCTGTTTCTACTAAGAAATGTATTTTTATACCTGACAACGGGTATCCAGATTTTTTTTTTTCCACTTTAAGGTTTTTGTGTTGTTGTTTTGTTTTTGTTTTTGTTTTTGTTTTTCACTTAAGTGTTTGCACACATCGCATTTTAGTGGCTTTGTTTTAGCCATGGGTAAATGACTATACTGGGGTAAACTATCAGTCCTAGCGGGTCTACTTTAGACTGTAAGAGGGATTTAGAAAGTCTCGGCCTTTGTCTGGAGGGGAATTATTCAGAGATAAAGAGACCTGGTGGAAAAGTCTTCATAATATGTTTAAAAATCATAACTGATTGGGGCTCAGGTTGTACAATCCTTCCTCAGCCATTTCCTTCAGCAAAGCAGAAGGATGCCAGCACCTGCTTTCGTGGGGCAGGATGGGCAGCTGGAGGTGGCAGCACCTCTTAGGGGGCTCAGTGCCACCCTTGGTGCCACAAACACACGGCCATCAAACTCTGCTGGGGCTGTCACCTACAGAGCCCAGGGCAGCTCACAAAACAGCAAGCTGAAGGCTCTTAGTAGGAGATTTCTCTCATCTGTTGATTATCTCTGATACTTTTAATTAAGTTTATCATGCTGTGGACTCTCCTTTTTATATGGCAGTGGATATTTGTTAAGGAAGAATTCATTAACAAATACTTAGAGGTGGTGGAGGGAGTTTATTTGCCCCATTAGAACACACTAAATATCACTGACACCTTTTGCTGAACTGACAGAACACAAGAAATAAAAATACTCACAAAGCAGATGATTTCCCAGAATGGCCACAGTGCGAAACAAGAGCAACTGTCCCACCCAAATTATTTACTTTCCCTACACATTCTCCCAAACAACATTTACTTCTTTAACAACCCTTCTCTCATAATCTAGCAAAAAGCTTAATCGTGTGGTATCAATATCAACAGGACTTTTACCGTGCTCAGAAATGAGATGTTTAATTTCAGGAGTGTGGTGGGTATGGTCTGAAGACTCAGACATACAAGGAAAATATGGTTATTACAAAAAGCCTTATTTATCAGCTGAATCAAATTCTTCTAATAATTTTAACGCTGTCTTGCAGTGGTGTAAATATTGGTTTGGGCCATCACTGGGTTTGATGCTGAGCAAAACCCAAGGGTATGTGCTGAACGAAGAACAGCAGTGCTGTCAGTGCAGTGGGCTGCCCACCATCATTTATTACAGAGGCTTTCCATTTAGTTCTAGTGTTTTCCTCCACTGCTGTCTAAGGCTTTTTATAATTCCCTGATCCATAGACACATGCAAAATTGTCTATTTTTACTGGCAAAGGCTACTGCTATTTTCCCATTTCCAAGGCAGGAGTACAGCTGGGCAGTGCACCAGTGCCGTTCCCCTATGTCCTGCTACTTCACATCCCTCTCTGGCAGATGTGCTGAAAAGTTTAGCTAAAGTCACTGAAGTATTTGTGGGTGATCAGTTCTTTCAAAACAGCCGCCTTTCTGAGCTTTTGGTATGGAGTTTGTGCTTTCTAATCTGCTTCTTGTGCAGCTGTTAAAGGACCTGCAATGACACGCTCTACAGAGGAGCCTTACATGTATAGGAAGGCTGTTACCCACCCATGTGAATGTTAACACACTAGAAGCTGGTGTGCAAAGCTGAGCAGACACGTAAGAACTCTGCTTTCTGAAAGCCACATGATAAAAATTAGAAGCAAAAGCTTTCTCTCTCTATGAAACATCACACATGCTCTATTGTTCTTTCTTCTCTTGCCTTTTTTTTGTTTGTCTTAGAAGGGTTTCTTCAGTACAGTCCTCCATACAGACTCCAGTGACAGCTGAACTTGAAAGAGACTGTACACTTAAAGTCCAGAAACAATATTAAAATGGGTTCCTCTAACTCATACCATATTATTATACCCAAGATCTGGATTAAGGCAGAGTATGGAATTACTGTAATATGTCTACAGCCCAGGAAGATGCTCTGTTTATTCACTTTTACTGTAATTCTGACCAGCAATAAGGTTATCTCCTTAAAATATCACATTCCAGAATCACTGCTGTAGTTGTTCCTTAAGCATACCAGATTTTGAAGCAAGCAGTTAAACAAGCAGTTTTAACAGGCAGAAGGGATACTGATATACCTGAATTACTCACTAGCAAAAGTGAGCAGTCTTTGGCTCCCGAGCTAAAACAGATTTTTTTATTAAATGCTCCTCTGCAGTCTGATTTACAAGAAACACTCTGCTGCACAAAAGAAGTTCTTCATTTACAACCTGATGCTTGTTCATTTATATTAAGCCTTTAACTGTATGTTTACCTGGCAAATGAAGCAAGAGATGATTGCAGCTGTGGTCAAAACCAATCCCCGGTCTGTGTTGTTATGGCAACTAGTATTCAAACAGCCCGAGGATTTTTCTCAAACTGCATTCAGTCTCTCCTACTATAGAGAATGGAAAAGCAATTTTCAAAAACTTCTGTACGGAAGGTTGACATTGAAGCATTGCTTTCTGCATACTGAGGCTTGGCCAGAGGCTAACTGCAAGGATGAGCACAGGCTATAAAACTTCCCGTAGTCACAAAACAGCAGCTCACAAAACAGCAGCGTAACTGTGTCCTTTAACCCCAGAGGAAAGAACACGAATTATTCATAAGTGCACAACTACACTAAAGGCAACCTTGCAAGGTAAAATGCTAGCCAAGCAGGCTGCTGGATACTAATGACATTTTTCTCCTATTCTTGTGATGGAGTTTTTACAGTATTTTTTTTTTGAATAAAAGGCTACAATCTGCTCCCATTTCATAGCTGCTTTGTGAATGTCTTCACAAAGGGATGAGCTGATCCCAGTGTAGGTTTCATTTCTGGCAGATCACCAACTGCAGTTCTGTTTTCTGATGCCAGTTGTTTCTCCCAGGTGCATCAGGTCAGACCTGTGGATAATATTTTTCTTCAATGTGCTTCAGGAGGAAAGACTTTACTATGGGAATAGTACAAAGCACAAAGACAATAAAAACCAATTGTCTTTGGTTTCAAAGCCTTAGCCAATATTGTGAGAGAGGGAATGATAAAAAATAAATGAACGTTTTATTAGTCGAGGCACTGAACAAATGAGTTCAGAGACAATCAATACACAGCTTCTCAGCTCTGATAGAAGGGAGATATTTTTCACTTGGTTGCTACATCATTTAAAAATTAATTACTTTTATTTGCATTTAAGTAACAATCTCCAGCCAAGACTGGGGTCGTACTGTGCTAGTCACTGTTGGAAGCAGGAAGGACAGATCCTGTCCTAAGGAGTTTGCAGCAAATGAGCTAAATCTTGACTGTTAGGTCTTCTTAACCATGAGGCAACATGCTGCTTTATCCAATCTGAGGCACTTTCAAGTGTAATAAAGAAAAAATAATTGAATACAGCAGCTTAGTCACTAATGAATGAATAAATAAATAAATAAATAAAAGAAACAGAAATAAGATGGTCTACTTGAGAAAGGATAAATTGTTATAGTTGCTACTTACTTGGTTTTGAACACACTTTTCCAGCACTGGTAGGAAATTTTGCATCTTAACTTCCCAGCCTACACACATGCACATATCAGAGATTCCCAATGTAACACAGCAGAATATGCAAATGTGTTTCAAAATACTTCAGGTTTTGTGCATTTTTTTTCACATTAAATCTTTTCCTTGTGGTTTGCCTGTAACGCATTGTGTCTGCCCTTGGGGACCAGCCTGATCCTGTGGATTCTTCCTCCCTCACAAAGTCATTTCTCGTGCTAACACTTCCACTTAGCTGAATCAGACTGTCTGAAAGGGAAGGCAATTTGTGCAGAGGGTTGCAAGGATCAAGGAACGGTTACCAAGCAGAAATGTAGTCTATTATTTCCCCCAGCTATAGCCTACGCAGTAGCTGAACCTTGTGAAAAGCTCTTCGCTTGCACACCAATGGTGCTCGTATGAGAAGCTGCTCCTTTGTACTCTTTCATTGTGAGTCCTCCTTTTTTCTCCCTCCTGGAAGCCACTCGCCCCATGAACAGTACATAACCTCGTGGTTTAGAAGATGTCTTTCAATTTCACCACCTGCGGTGCTTCATGAAGTCGTTTATTACTTTTTTACTGCACTCATCCTTACCAACGCACCCTGCTCATCACTGCCACAGGCTCAGCGCTGTCATGCAGCCAGCTGCGATCACACGTATTTGTGCCTGTTAGCGACTGGTCCTGAACCTGGGAAAAGTTGTCTGTGTGATTTTAGCTGTAACAATTGCTCTTGTCCCATAGGTCTTCCCCCTCCAAAATGGAGAAAAATGTTAAAACGTAAAAAATCATGTAGGGAAGCGAACAAATATTCTAAGAAAGGATAAGTTGAAATAGAAAATTAAAGAAAAAAATAAAAAAACCTATTGCACGACTTCCTTTTTAATTTAATGAGAATTTAGCTCTCAAAATGCTTTAGTAAATATACAAACTTTTGGCTGCACAAATACATCCAGTTCCAATGAGAGTAGACAGAACGCTAAATATGCTGTCTTACAAGAAGAGAAGGATATAATGAAATTTTGGGATGAGATGAGATTACTAAAATTAATATATAGCAGTTACTAGCCCTTTCTTCATTGGTATGCTCACTGATCCTGTATACCACATGTTCTATCCACCTAGAGCAATTTGTCCCTGTTTCTGTTTTGATATCCAATGTTTGGGGTTGTTATTTTGCACTCCTTTGACACAAGCCAACAATCCCAGCCACCTTGTTGTTGTTGGCTCATTCCCCCAATCGTTCCTTCATCCTGTCTTCACTTCTCTCTCTTCACTGCATTTTCCCAATTTATTCCAAGGGAAAAATGACAAAGGACAACTGCATCCTCTTCTCCCAGCTGCCTTTGGCTTGCCCCCTTCCCCCTGGCTCCCAGCTGCAGAAGTTTCCTACCTCCCGTTACCCCAGTTTTTATGGGATCATATCCCATCTCCTCAGCTGCCCCTTCATCCTCTTCTCCCCTCCCTTATTCTCCTCTTTTGTCCCCCGCTCTTCTGTAGTTCTCAGCTCTCACAATAAAGCCATGTTTTCCTGTGTAAGCCTTAAACCCACACTTGACCTCATTTGCCCCTCCAATTGCTGTTTCCTCTCCCTTTCATCTGTAAATTCACAGAATGCCTCGTTTCTGGTCACTGGAGTACCTCTCCTTAGTCCCTTCCTTTCCTACTCAGCCATTACCCTACCACAGCTCTCACTGAGGTACTTTATGACTTTCTAGGACCACTGAGCATTCCCCAGGTTCCTTAAGCTGCTGGCTGTGGCCAGCCTGGCTGCATTGAAGTGTGAATCTTGCCCTTCTGAAGCCTTGTTCCTCCTTGTTCCTATTAGCCTCTCCTCATTCTTCTCTATTCATTTCTGCAATGTATTTTTGCAGAGTGTTTCTCTTGCCCTAATCATTTACTAGTGTACTTGAGAGCCATCTCTTGCCTCTTATCTCTGGTATTCTCATCTGTGAATTCAATTATCGCGTGTTTCCGTGTAGAACACTTACTGATCCATCCCTTTATCATCTCCTATTCAGTATCACATCTCAGACTTCTCTGTATGATGTTCAGCCATCAACATAAAGTAAATATGGCTAAAACAGTGATGAATGTGAGTCCTGAGGCCATTCTTGCTGTGTCTATCCTGCTGGAGATAGCACCGTTGCCTGTCATTCAAGCTTCCCAGTCAAAATCATCTCAAAGCTCTTTGAATTCCTTCTCTAATCTTTTCCCCCAGGAGTACAACACCCCCCTTCTCTTCTGCATCCCTGTCACACGGTGTCGTCGTCTCCCCGCTCCGGCTGGCCGGTGGTGCCCACCTTTGCCAATTTTCAGCCATGCACTTTTTGTGATACCTCCCTGGTGCTTTGTAGCTTGGTATAAAAAGCTGCAAAGCTTCTTCCCTCACCACACACGCGCTGAGGCTGCCCGTATGCACTGACTGCTTTACACGCAGGCTAGGATCTATCTGGGCAGCACTCATTTCCCCGTGGTGCTGGTACATCAGCAGCACGATGAATTTCTGGAGCTAGCCTGAGATTTCTAGACACCTCTGCATACCGACTAGTTCTGACAAGACGTTCAAAGCCCACATCAGATCAGAGCTCCTCGTTCCCTATCCCACCTTCGTCCCTAGCGCAGTGCCCGGCTCCCCCCAGCCCCATCCCAGCCCGGGGACCCCCCCTCGCCCCCCGCCCGGCCCCGCTCACCGCTGCGCCCCGCGCCCTGCTCCCTGCCTCCGGCCTCGGCGCCGCCGGGCTCCTGCGGGGGGCTGTCGGAGTCGGTGTAGGTGAGCCAGGTGGACTCGGTCTCCCTCGTCCAGCTCTCGTAGTACCGGGGCTCGATGGCGTCTGCCCGGCTGCCCCCGCAGCCCATCGCGGCGCCCGCTCTCAGCGCCGCATGGGGCACGGCAGCATGGTGCTGCTCTCACTGGCACGGCTGGGCTCGGTTTGGCTCGTTTGGGCTCGGCACGGCTCGGAACGACCTCCCCTGTCTCCCCCCGCCTTCTCGCCCCCTCTCCCGCTCACCCCCTCCGCCCCATCCCCGTCCCCGCTCCTCCCCGCCTTTATCATCGCCCTCAGCCTCCCCTCCCTCCTCGCTGTCCCCTCCCCTCCTCTCTCTTCCCAGCCCTTTCCCTCTCCCCGGCCCCCTTCTCTCCCCACGATCCCCACCGGGTGCTGCACCCCCCCCACGAGGGAGGGCACCCACCATGGCTGGCATCCTCCTGGCCTGCTCCCACAGCCCCTTCTGCATCCCGCGGTGGGGTCTGGCAGCCCGTTCCCTAAACCCACCTGCCCCCTGCTCGATTTCACCCCTGGAGCCTTGCTCCTGGCGTTGGGACCAGTGTAGTTGCTGCCGGGGAACTGGGAACCCAAGGCGCAATGATCAGTGTCTCGCCCCAGAGAAACTTACACTCTTCCTCCTTCAATGCAGGTTTTGGGAAGCAGTCGAGAATAAACAGGGCTACTGACGAGATTCCTACAAGACGGAGTATTATTTACACCAGGGTCAGTAATTTCAGTAGGACACAGGGGCTTGACACTGACTCACGCTGATGCTGGCTGCCACTTGTGTTGCTGCTTCTCAAGGCCCCAGCAGGGAAGGAGCAAACCCCATTAACATCAGGCTCTGTAGGATCATAACTTGAGAGGGTAACTTTACTCCAAATAAGTGTTTTTCTCATGTAATCACTTTGCAGAGGAGCAGTGGCATGACCATTTCACCCAAAAAAAAGCTCCAGAGTGGCACAGAAGTTGAGTGGTGGGCTTCCCATGGGCACACAGCGCAGGTGTTAGATCAAAAAGAAGTGCTGGAGAGACTCGGGATGCCCAACGGCTGGAAGCAGAAGCATGAGCTCTTTGAAGCTAAAAGCTCTTGTTCCCTGTAAGACCATCAGAGGGCTACGGCAGACCCGACCCTTGCATCCCATCCAGCAGGTACCCCCTTCTGCTTGGGAAGGGATTTGGGGCAGAGCTGTCTCTCCGTGTTGCTGAATCACCACCCATCGCACTTCTGGAAGCAGACGCCTGTTTAGATGTTTCTAAGCAGCTTCTCAGCCAAATACTGACTCACGACGATCGTACTTCCCTGCTGAGGTCTGCTGAGATCCCTCACAGCGTGCTGCTGACATTTGTAGCCCACATACTTGTGTTACCGAGGCCCTAGCACCAGTGGGGCAGCGAGCTGGCGGCCATTTTGTCATCACTGGGATCATGCTTTGGTGGATTAATGAGACCTTTTTTTTTAAAGGGGTCTCCAACAGAGGATTTTTGTTCATCAGACTGCCTCGCCACCGGATAATCTCTGGGGCAATGGAATATTGTGGCATTTGGAAGCAAATGAACGGACCTAACACACAACACACTGGATGGCTTTTGTGTGCCCTAAAGGCCTGTCCTAGGGAAAACTGCAAGGCATGCCTGAGCCTCCAAAGAAAGCTCAAGCAATGCAATCAGTGTCTCACACCATAATTACATGAAGCGACTTCCCAGACAGACAGCACTAAACAACAGACATGCTGCAGCAGAACCTCTGGGGAGGCTTTTTATTTTGTTTTGGCTTAACTTAAAAATTGGAAAAGACTCTTGTAGCACGCTGTCCTATTGCTTGTGTGCCTTCATTTCGGTTAGATTTAAGTTCACAGAGACAGAATTACAGAATGGTTGAGGTTGGAAGGGACCTCTAGAGATCATCTGGTTCAACCCCCTGCTCAAGCAGGGTGCCCCAGCGCATATTGCACAGGATTGTGTCCAGATAGCTTTTAAAGCTATCTCCAAGATATCTCCAAGGAGAAGATATCTCCAGATATCTCCAAGGAGAAGAATCTACAACCTCTCTGGACAACCTGTGCCAGTACTCTGTCACCTGCACAGTAAAATTGTTCCTCATTTCACATGGCACTTGCTGTGCTTCTGTTTATGCCCGTTGCCTCCTGTCCTGGCACTGGGCACCACTGCACACAGCCTGGCTCTGTCCTCCCTGCTCCCTCCCCTCAGGGATGTACAGACAGTGATGAGATCCCCTGGGCCTCCTCTTCTCCAGGCTGAGCAGTCCCAGCTCTCTCAGCCTCTCCTCACAGGAGGGGGGCTCCAGGCCCTCCATCATTTTAGCATCCCTTCACTGAGCTCCAGGTCTCTCTTGTACTGGGGACCCCCAGGTGAGGCCTCATCAGGACTGAGGGGGCAGGATCACCTCCCTCAGCCTGCTGGCCACACTCATCTGAAATCAGCCCAGGGTCCCATTAGTCTTATTGGCCACAAGGACACATCGCTGGCACATGACCAACCTTCTGCCCACCAGGACCCCCGGATCCCTCTCTGCAGAGCTGCACTCCAGCAGGTCACCCCCCCCAGCCTGTGGAGGTGCTTGGGGTTATTCCTCCCCAGGTTATGGGCCCTGCACTTGGTTTTGCTGAACTTCATGAAGTTCCTCTCAGTCCAGCCCTCCAGCCTGTCAAGAGCTTTCTGAAGGGCAGTTCAGCCCTCTGAGATATCAGCCACTCTTCCCAGCTTTGTATCATCAGCAAACTTGCTGAGGAGGCACCTCAACCCTTCATCCAGGCCACTGACAAATAAATTAAACAAAAAACTGGACCTGGCACTGGCTCCTGGGGGACACTGAAGCTACAACTGGACTCCGTGCTGCTGCTGGCAACCCTCTGAGCTCTGCCAGCCAGTTCTCAATCCACCCCACTGTCCACTCGTCCAGCCCCCACTTCCTGAGCTTATATCATGGAAGGCAGTGTCAAAAGCCTTGCTGAAGTCCAGGCAGACAGGTTCTGCCTGTACTCACAGAAACTACGTCTTCTGACATATTTTTCTCTAACACAATCTTCAAAGTCTTGAAAAGCCACCGGCAAGAGAACAATGCAGGGCTTCTCTCTCTCTCTCTCTTTCCTATCACCAATAGAGAAGAATTAGTCTGTAAATGTAAAGCAGGCTCTTAAACCATTGTGCTGAACCACAGGACTGTTCATGGAGCCCTATAAAGGTGCCATTTCACTGGAGCACTCTGCATCGGCCTTCCCATTTCTGCTCTTGGTGGAGCACTGAGCAAATTATTGCAGAAAAGTAATAGCGCAAATACCTCTACGTTCACATTTACATGGCTGGTGTAATTGCTGAGTGGTTTATTAAATTGCTTGGATGATAACAAGACTGGATAATTTTCACTGTCAAATATTAAGATTTGACAAGGCTCAGATTAATTAAAGCATCCTTCAAAACAAAAATGTGTAAATAACTAGCACAAACAGAATACATTTTTTAGCTGCAGTAAGTAAACTGTTTGATTTTATTTTCATCAATTCCCAGTGGAACTGAGAAACGCCATTTAAAATTGTATTTTCTTTCCACAGCTAAAAGAAATGCTCTTCTTTGGTGTGTTTTGAATTAATTAAAGAGACTACGAGAAAAACACGGCTTGGTATTCCTTTGTTAATAGAGTCAAATCCAATCAATTGGAGGCACCTCTGTATAAAATCCATTCTGATTAATTAAGAAAATTACTTCTCACTGGTGAGTGTGCCAGGCACAGTGCAGCATTTCCCTGTAACCACACACTTCTGATCTTCTCCTGAGCTAAGAGCAGACCCCCGGACATGCATCCTTTGTATGAATGAGCCGGTAGCTGTACAGTGCAGCAAGCTATGACAATTAAATACATTTTTGCTTGCATGTTGGCTGACATGAAGAAGATAGTGGTGGTTTTAATACAGCAATATAACAAGAACATTCATTTGAAAATATTAATTTTTCCTTGCACCGAGAATTGTGTTAGGGAAGACAGTGGAAGAGAAATCTGCCCTCAGAAATGAAAACAAAACAAAACAAAACAAAAAACACACACACAAAACAAACAAACAAACAAACAAAAAAACAGTCAAGCTAATCTTAGGCTGAGCCCACCTGTGGAGGGATGGTCACAGGTAAGTGAAGGACCAATATCTGCAGAAATCACAGTGGGAGAAACTTTATGACTTGTCTTCCTCCCTCCCTCCCTCCCTCCCTCCCTCCCTCCCTCCCTCCCTCCCTCCCTCCCTCCCTCCCTCCCTCCCTCCCTCCCTCCCTCCCTTCCTTCCTTCCTTCCTTCCTTCCTTCCTTCCTTCCTTCCTTCCTTCCTTCCTTCCTTCCTTTCCTTCCTTTCTTCCTTCCTTTTTTTAATTTCCACATTTCAGCACCTGAAGTGTTCCAGCCTGGCAGGACTGAGATTGAGAATGCATTTTTTTTTGTCTCATTTAATTTGTCATGCTGCTACCATCATGCTGGGAGCTTATTAAGGAAGTAAAATGTGATCTCTGTCTATTAATCATTAGCACAAGTATGGTCTCACATAAATCCTATTAGGGGAGCTTGTACTGTATTTTAGCAGTTCTGGTTTTGTGCTGCCTGCTGTACAACAAGCAGCAACGCTTTTCCTAATAGCTGCCAGCAATGCCTGCTCTGTATATTCTGTTTTCTATGGCTGTTCCCGAATTCAAAAACCAGAATAGGAAGTAAAGGGGCAGAAAGGGCAGGCAATGAACAAGAGAAGGGTCTCCTTTCTTCAAAATGGTTCCTCAAAGCAGATTTAAAATAATTTGATTTTATATTTATCCTCAAAAAATCTATGCAGACTTGTGGTAGGATGCAAGGACATCTTCAGTTTGTCTCACAGTTCATTGTGCATGGAGCATCCTGAGCACTGCTACATTCCCAGTGGATGGACCAGCCTGTTAATAACAAAAGTAGCCTCATGCACTGTAGAGGAACAAAATAGACATGGAGATTTGTCTCTCTCAAAGGGACAAAATAGCAAGGAGAGGAAGATGAAGGCGGTGTAAAATCACAGGTCCAACCAATGCCAGTGTATGCCAGATATTAGCTTCACTTGTAAAATTAGATGTCACCTCTTATTCTGATGTTATTTGTGCAGCTCTTATGGGTTTCATTACTATATCACTCTTCATCAACTACTGAACAAATGGATGTTCAATCCATTTGAATGTTCATCCATCAATGGATGAACAAACATCCCACAGATGCGGGGAGCACGTAAGAAACTATGGAGGTGCTCAGTGTGCCATCTGCAGGAAGATCAGTTGGATTTTCCTTTTTTTTGTGTGAGTGCAATTCTAGGCCCGTCTTTGAGTGACTGAGATGTCACACAACAGTGCTGTGATTCTGGAACTAAACAACCTGAACTCTGATCATATCTGAATATATGAATGTCTAGGTTTCCTACATTTCTAAAGGAAACCAATTGCCCTGTCAAAGCGTATGAATTAACATGAGCTGCTTTTCCATCCTACAGAAGAGTCCAGTGAGGTGGGTGTCTACCATTAGAAAAAATGAAGGGTTTTTATAGTTTGTTGTTTTTGTTTTATCTGTAGAGAGATGGAGGAAGGAACAGAAAGAATTACATGAAGAAGTAACCATATTTCTTCCCACATTTACTTCTGAAAATATTTAAGTCGTATTTTTGATTTCACTCAAGGCAGTCTATAAGCATACAGATGCAAGAATTCAACTTTGTTCAGAGTTACAAATGTTCTGCACCTACATTAAATATTTTCAAGATATGTGTACTATTTTGTGTAAGTGAAACTGGACACTATATTTTAAAAGTTGTTCTTTTTAGTCAGGTATTTTGTGTATCTGAGGAGAAATAAATGTCATTAGCTGTGTTACATCATTGGACATCATCACTCTAAGTTTGCAATATGCCTGGAAGCAAGATTGCCTCCGAAGTTTTCACACCATACGTATGAGTCAGCTTTCCTCTTGACAGGCAGGTATTTACCTCAAGGAAATGACCAAGCATTCATCTTTACTTTTATGAGTACTTGTAAAATGCAATTTTCTTGGCTCGATTACTCAAATATTTCTCTAAAACAATTTTCAAATGTATGCTATATGATTTCCACATTACTGTGCATTCATTATGTGCATCTTCCAGCAAGGAAAAAATAGCATTCATTTATCTTATGTGGCCATTCAAAGAGGTTTTCAATTTATTATTCACAGCTTACTGAAAATGTGATATTCAATATTAGCTACAACTGAAGGTTCGGAGAGATGTCTCCAAACAGCTCATAACCAGGAAAAGGCTAATTAACCCGCCCTTCCACTTCTTTTCATTTTTAAAGATGACTCTGAAATAGAAACTCAAATCCCAATACCCAGATAGCAAGAGTCTTCGAATTCCCACATCTGAGCCTGCCAATTTAATGTCAAATTGGATTAAAACCCCCCAAAGACTAGTTTTCCAGCTTCCTCATTGTGGATAACTGTGCCCAAGTAGCACTGAAATTTCCCGAGTTGGTGAACTGTCGTGGAAATTTCAGTCACATGAACTTCCCATAAGGGAAACCCACAGAGCTTTGCCCCTGCCCTGCACTTCTCGCTGCTGGGATCTCCTGGCACTGCCTACCACAGCTTGCCTTTCCCACTGGCCACAGCACCCAAGCAGGAGGCCAAGCACAACGTGAGTGTATCGGCTTTCCCAGCAGGACATGTAGAGCTGTTACCCAGCAGGCGTCCAAGCATCCTGCCTGCTGTGTTACTGACTTTTCATGAATGCAAACATTGGGCCAGACTTGCCTACTCATCCACCTTGCTTTTCCAGTGTGCTGCATGCAAGCTTCAACACTGGTATGTGGAAAGATGATATTTTACTTTTGCCTCCATCTGTCTTCTGAAAAGTCGGGAATTTAAATATTTTAAAGTTTCCTTTATTTAGGAAATAAGGTTTTGTACCTTTGTCTGTATTTGGAAGGTGGCACCACCTGGTGCTGCATGAGCTTGGTCCGATAGCATTCAAGCACAGCACGTGGATTGAAAAAACTTAGCACAGCAAGTTGTACAGTTGGATTACAATGGAAACAGGGTTTTCTGAAAGAGGGGTGCTAGATATCAAGGACACAAAGAAATGGCCTGAAGTTGCACCAGCGGAAGCTTAGATTAGATATCAGAATTAATTTCTTCATGGAAAGGGTGGTTAGGCATTGGAATGGGCTGCCGAGGAGTGTGGTTGAGTCACCATCCCTTGAGGTATTTACAAGATGTGTGGATGTGGCACTTAGGGATATGGTTTAGTGATGAACTTGGAAGTGTTAGGTGATGGTTGGACTTGATAACATTACGGGTCTTTTTCAAACTAAACGATTCTATGATTCTATAGAGAGACAGCGCTCCCTATATGCTAGACGTATTTGCCATTGGGGAAGGTATGTTCAACACTTTCCTGCATGTTAGGACATACTACTTTGTAACTCTGAGAGCTGCTGGTTGTTTGCAGAGCCATTCCCTTCAGTGCAGTGTTTGAAGGGCATCAGAACCAACAGTGGATGCAAATCCTGCAAGATAATGCCATGTAGCAGCAGGCAAGCTGAGATCTCCCTTTGAAGATGGTAGATAATCTTCCTCTGGCCTCTTTGGGTGTCCCAGACCTGTCAAAATAAACTGAAGACAATGACATGAAATTATTTTCTGGGGCTGAATTTGTCAGCTGTACACCATGCTTCATGTGAGGTTGTTTAAACATCAATCATCCAAAGAGCCTGAGTACAGTAGATAAAGTCTCCACAGGTGCAGCCAGGATAACGCAGAGGGGGGCTTCAAATTGCTCACACAGGGCATTTGTGGTGGCAGTCACAGAGGAGAGGGACATTGAATTTGTCACTAGCAGGGCATAAACCAGCCACTGGCACCTGCAGATACCTTGGTACCAGCCGTGGTGACACTGGAGACGTCAGACCACAGGCAGCACTGCATGGTGGTGGATTTATTCCCCCTAGCCAAGTCCTTGCACAGCTCCTCCCCATAAAATCTGTTTACTCTGTGCTCTGTTCCAAGGCTACCCTTTGTCCCTAATTAAGAAGTAAATCTTCAAACATGGTTATGAAGTCAGTATTTCATGGAACTGAATAGCATCCTGGCTGGGAATTTATCACTAAAGGCATTCTAGTCAGAGTGAATCTGGAGTTTTATGGCCTTAATACCTAAATCTTAATTAATATAGCTTAAACTTTTTCCTTCACATGCATTCTCCTACCTGAATATGCTATAAGATTAAGCATGTACTGCTATGTTTATATTGCTTATAGGTAATTCATTTGTTTTTTTTATAGGCTAGATGCTATAACAGCCTAAAGCAACAGCACAGTAAAATCTAATCGTAATTAATAAGGAGGTAGGCATACACTCCACTGGCTGTGTGCTACACTAGGAGAGCTATATAAGTGGGGGAATGTATTTGGGTTTATGTGGCAAGATTTTGGTAGCAGGGAGCTGCAGTGGTGGCCTCTGTGAGAAGAATCCAGCAGCTGCCCCTTTTTAGATAAGGGCCAGTTTCAGCTGGCTCCAGAGGGACCTGCTGCTGGCCAGAGCCAAGACAATAAGTGATGTTTATGCTCCTGTGAGAGCAGATTTAAGAAAGGGAGAAAAAATCTGCTGCTCAACAGAAGCTGGGAGAGAGCGGAGTGTGAAGCAGCCCTGCAGCCCCCAGGTGGGTGCAGCAGGAGGGCAGGAGGTGCTCCAGGCAGGCAGCAGCAGTTCCCCTGTGGCCTGTGGAGAGGCCCCGGTGGAGCAGGCTGTCCCCCTGCAGCCCATGGGGTCCCACATGGAGCAGATCTCCACGCTGCAGCCCCCACATGGGTGGAGGAGCCCCCGGTGGAGCAGGTGGATGTGGCCTGGAGGAGGCTGCGGCCCATGGAGAGCCCCCGCAGGAGCAGGCCCCGGGTCGGAGCTGCAGCCCGTGGAGAGGAGCCCACGCAGGAGCCAGGGGCTGGGGAAGCTCCACCAGTTGTGGTGGAGCTCAGCTGCCCAGCTGGGTAAAACCACCACAGGGGAATTGCTAATTCTACACATGTAGGGGCCATTCTATCAGCTGTAAACCCAACCAAATATTTTCCTCTCTATTCTTCTACTTTGTTTCCATTCTCTGCTGTGCCCAGAGGATGGAAAATAAAGAGAGGAAAACCGGCAGGGTTTAACTATGCTCGTGTTATCAGTGTACTAGGTAAGAGTTCAATTAAAAGAAATCATGCTGAATTTTTAAATCCTGTTTCGTAAATTAATAATAAAAATGTTTTAAAACAACAAGAGAGATTATCCCCGTTCAATAAGCACTTTTGACTATTGCTAAGCTTTAGCACAACTTAACTAAATCGTCTCCTGTTGTATGTCTTCCTTTTAGCTCCAGTGCTTCTGCTGAGATATTTTTAAATGGAAATGAAAACCTACCTGAGTACAATTACCCTGCATTTAATCTCATTCTTTTAAAACTCTAATTAGGAAAGGGCCTGTTTAGTTGCTCATTTCCTCTTTCACTCTGCCTAAACTCTCTTTGGCCTACAGCAGCTTCTCCCTGAGACTCCCTGGAAGTTTTCACCCCTAGGTATGATGCAGTCAGTCCCAAGGGGAAAAAGGAAGAACAGTCCAGGCCAGCCGTGCCCACTGCACACCGCTTTTTACACAAAAGTGTGAAATGCAACTGTAAATATTGTGAGGTCTCAGCCATTTCAGGTTGGTACACAGCGTCTGAGTCACTGGTTGCTGCACAGCGCCTGTGTGTGCGGCGTGTGTCAGTGCAATGGGAGAAGGCAGATGATACCGCTATTATGTGGAATCACTTCCACCCACTGCAGTGACTCACCAGAACGTCACCCAACAGGATTTACATCAGCTCCAAAATGCATCTCCGTTATCCATTCCCGTCTCAGCAGATTATTCGTTTCCTCCTCCGGATCCTTCTCTGGATGACAACAATACAGCTACGTGCTTTTCTACCAGAGGTGGCACAGGGCTGGAGGCTCTGCCTCACCATTTTCAATTCGTTTGGCAGAACTGAGTTTCTGTCACTTACAGGGGGTGCAGAAATGCAGACCTGTAAGGGCAGTATTTTCCCTTTTCATTGAATGACTGAGCCCTTTTCCCATGAAGGAGGTTTTCTTCTTCAGCTAAGATCTGTTGCCTCTCCTAGGTCCATCTACAGGTATCTTAAAGCATTGACTCATCTGCTGAACTCACGTAACTGAGCACTGATCTTCCTTTGCCAGTCTGTAAACGGCGATGATTCAGGGGCGGTTTAATCTAGCAGAAGGACCAGACAGACTCACTGGTCTCAGCTTGAATTCGCTACTGCTTATAGCACCCATGGGCAAACAAACTGCTCTGGGAAGTCAGCTGGACTTGGGAGGAAGAATCTGGTTCGGAGTAGTCAGCTACTGGCTAGTGGCAGTGCAGCATCTCGGAGCTGTGTGAGCATAACTGATTTGGGCCTGTTAATAATATTAAATAATTAATTGCATTCTTATTTGTTTGAGGAAGTTGATTAAATTATTAGTTTCCTGGTTCTCTGCTCTGCCATACTTTGTGTATAAATGCAAGCGACATTTAAATACATTTGAGTATTTGGGCTTAAATTAAATTGAACTCAGAGTGGTTTACAAATTGGAACATCTCTGGAAATTTGGATTTCTGGCTCTGTACCTTATTTCTCAAACCCATAAAGAGGAAATATTCTAGAGTTGGATTGCTGCCCAAGTAAATACAGCATATAAAAGTAAAATAAACCAGTAAATAAATAAATGATCTATCAAAAATTCTCAAAACACACAGGAGAATTACTGACAGAGCTTTCCTGTCTCTGCACAGGGACAAGAAGTAATTTCCTGTGTGGAGCAGCAGGTGACCCGTGCTCAGGAGAGGGGGCTGCTGTCACCCACGGGGCAGCATGTCCCCCTTTGCCACCCGGTCCTGAGCTAAGCATGGGCACGTGGAGCTGGGGAACACCACTCCCTGCAGAAGCTGCTGCATCGTGGTCTCTCTGTCTGCCCTGCTCCAGAGGCACCAGAGCTCCCTGGCTGTGCTTAAAATTTGACTTCACCTGTTTTCTCCATTGCTGGTAATTGATATTGAGAATTCTCAGGTCTGGCTCTGTCTAAAGGCCAAAGCACAAAGAAAAGGCTTCCAAGAGAATTTTCACTCACCTGTCCTAAACTGAGGCCATGCACGTTGAAATGTCATATTTCACAGGTGTATCTCACTCTTCCAAGATTTTCCATGTTCTTTATTAGACAATTTCCAGGCATCATTTACCTTTACTAGTACCTAAGTCCATGTTGGTTTTTAGCTGCCAGTGTTTTTTTCGTCATCTTCTTAAGTAACTTTTTGACCTTTGTATCCACATAAAGCAATACATCATTATAAAAATCTCAAAAATTTACCTTTCTCTAGGAACTGTTTGCAGGTGAAAGACAGGCTTTCCTACTCTGACTTCATGCCTTACTTTTATTTTCTTTTTAAACAGCAGTTTGTAATTACAACTTACCAAAGATAAGACTATGCAAGAGCTTCTCATCAGCCAGAAAGTTGTGCCCTGTCCTCAGCTGAATTACTTTCAAGCTATCATTTCCTAGGCAGCACTGACACGTTCAGCGAAGATCTGGTTACAAATAATAATTCCATTTTATTGTCCTTATTTCAAGAGCTTCATCACGGTGTATTGGTCAGGTTTTGAAAATCCATTTCAATATAAGTAACTTTTTATTAATGTTATAATCCTAAGTTTGAAAATAATGATATACAACTTTATTATTATTATTATTATCATCATCATCATCATCATCATTATTTTCCTGAATGGCTGAATGATGAGCTGAAATGTCTGCTTCATTATTATTATTATCATTATTATCATTATTATCATTATTAAAGCAGTTATCAGATTTCAGTGTAAGATATTTTGAATAATATCTGCCTAGAACATTATGACTCTTTCGAAAGCACAAATTGGAGGATCAATATACACATTGTATTGTATACAATATACACATTGTATAAGAATCTGCATTTTATCAGGCTAATCATATCTGTTATCAACATGGGAAAAAGTTGGTTTACTAGAATACAGCTGATTACAAATGGCTAAAAATATTTGCTAACTTAGAGCAGATGAGGCATGCTTTTATTTTTAAACAGAGCGGAAGGCACTGAA
This sequence comes from Aythya fuligula, assembly GCF_009819795.1. Taxonomy (NCBI): domain Eukaryota; kingdom Metazoa; phylum Chordata; class Aves; order Anseriformes; family Anatidae; genus Aythya; species Aythya fuligula. Next base: position 138,624,107 of record NC_045560.1, on the reverse strand, counting down.
GTAATTTCAGTAGAGTTAGAATTTACTGAAGAATTTGGCTGTTTAAAACTACATTTTTTACCAGCAAATGGGCACTAGTTCAGCAAGCCAGTTCATTTCAAGCCAGTTATAGAAACTATTTGTGGAAATTTTGTGGGTTTTGTTAGCACAACGGTTCTGTTGGGCCTTAAAGGCTACTCACTCTCCAGCTTTTACCAAGTGAAACTTCTAGTCATGAATGAATATGGCATAAATATTACATAAAAGATCAACAGCTTTGAAAATCGCCTTCTCCTAAGAATTACCTGAATTTACTGTTGATACTTTCAAAGGGGAAGATGTTTGGGTTGCCGATGTACAAAAAGAGAGGTTCTCTCAACATAAGATGAGCTTTATTTATCTGTCTTCTCCAGCACACTTTGGGTCTCCTGCTGGTCTTCTCCCCTGGTTCATGAGGTGAACTCACCAGACTGGAGTTCTTCACTCTAGAGGGCATCAAGGACTGCAGATTAAAATAAATTAAGTCTCATCTTCTTGGATACCAGCTTAGTGCATGAAGAAAAACACAACACATCTGTGGAGTCTGATCAGACCCAGACCTACAGGCCAGAGAGAAAGGAAATTAAGCTCTGGTGATTTCTGGCAGTGAAGATCCTCATGCAAAAACATCAGGAGTCCTGCTCAAATTAAATCAGTATGGCTTTGAGAGGAGGTTAGTAAAGTCAGTTTTGTCCCTGTTAACAGAAGATTTTTTTTCTATTTTCAGGAAAATAAAATAAAAAAAACCTGAGGTTTGTACAGATGCATGCTGATGTTCATGTGTGCAAGTATTGCCCAGTGGTGAGAAAGGATCCGAAGCCCAGGAAATGGAGGAGAAGCTCATCCATGCATACCTATAGAAAATCTCTCGGATATAATCGTGAGGTTGCCCTGAGTGCACTGATGAGACACTCAGTAGTTATTTCAGCAAAAAATTGTTCTTCGCCCAATGTCACCTAGCTTAGGCAAATGCCACCCATTCACACTGAGAACATTCCCTGAAATTTTGGAATTGCTCAGCTGTTGTTTTTAGAAGATGCTGTGCTGCAGAGGAAAACAGCACCATAGGGCATCGCCTCACTCCTCAGTTAAGCCTGTCTTTGACAATTGCTTCAGCACATGGATGATTTATTAGCAGTTTTACCCTGCACCTGGGAGCCCTTACCATGCACCGCGGGTTTGTTGTACCACATCTGTGTGAAGAGAACAGTATGATTCACCTGGACCCTGAGAGATTACAGTTTGATAGCTGGCATGGGCTTGGTTGTTGTTTACTGTTTGCATTCCTGATGGTTGAGGCAAGGTGATGAGACCAAATCTGCTGTCATTGAGCAGAGATTTATTAGTGATATAACACCCGTGCGTTCGGTGTGTGGCTGGGTTTGCGTGTGGCAGAGTGGTATCATCACCTTTATTTCATTCTCTGTGTGTGATTCATCATAAACACATGGAGAAAACCCACAAATTTAAATAGCTTCAAAAAGAGTTTAGAAGCAACAACAACACTCAAGAAAGCTTCATCTTAAAGCTGCGCAGAGTAACACTGCAAAGCGGGGTTTTGTGGAGAGCTCCGTGTAAGGACCACAGTTGGTTGGACACATGGCAGCATGGAAACATAGTGCTTGGGGTTCAGCTGGAGGTTCAGACACCTAAACCTGCCTGTGCCCCACTATTCAATGGGGATCTAATCGATAGCTTAGAGAGCTAATAGATCACCCATTCAGAAGGGGGTTGAGTCGGGTAGATAGGCAAAACACCAAGTGCTGTGTGATGTGCCTGTCTGGTCTCCCACCACCCATCCAGGAGGATGTGAACCTGCTGTAGGTCCCACGTCTCACCTACCTGTCCCCTTGGGGCATCTCAGCTGCACGTCAGATGGCACTGGACACGGCTACACAACTGCAACAAGCTCTGCACCTCCACGTACTTCGCATTTATCTTCTTGTAAGACTCCAATTTCACAGTTTTGTTCTCTAGGAAAGAGTTCAAGAGGAATAACATCCCTACACAGGTATTTTAAGCACAAATGGATTTTGCACGGTCGTTCAGGTTCCACTGTTGAACTCCTTGGGGTCCTTGAATGAGCACTAATGAGAGGAACAAAGGCCTGAATGAGGTAACTGAATTATCTGCCAGTGAAGCAGTGCAGCAGGGAAATTATAGGTTTGATTCACAATTCTGAGCGTAATCCTTGCCTGACTGAAATAACTGACAAAACTGTCATTAACTGAAACGGGGACAATATTTGACTCATTCATTTTAGCTTTTTCCCTTTTGAAGCTCTAAGGTTTGAAGTGCTTGTATGTTTATATGACAAAAATATTTTTATTATTAAAACTGCTTTTCTCACCTCAACACAAAAGAGTAATTTTCCTATTTTCTTAAATAACACCTTTTTATAAGGTCAGCTAAGGTATTTAATGGATCTAAAGCATTTTAAGGTATTTTAAGTTGTGTTGTGTTTTTTGTTGTTGTTGTTGTTTGTTTGTTTTAAAATTTATTTTTAGACTCTACTTAAGTAATTATCTTAATATATTTTTCCATTTGAAAAAAAAAATAGAGATTTATTAAAAATAGCTATTTTGCACTAATAAGCACACTTTCTAATTATTATTATAAAAATGACAAGATGCATATACCGTAATTAATTCTGGTATCATTTGAACTAGATGTTCCTAAAAAGTTTAATAGCAAACTTTCCACAGGTTTTGGCCCCACTTGAAAACGCTGAGAGTAATAGGCCTGAAACTGTCATTTGCAGTAGTAGTGACTACACAGCAGTCGTACTACTGGATGTGATGGCAGTGACTGTCTTCTCAGCACCTACAAATGCCCCAGCAGGTGAGCTGTGCAGGTGTTTGAAGATGGTTTTAATGTCACAGGCACATCATTCTGAAGGGCTGGCTTTTTCTTGCATTCATATGAAAAAATAACAATTTATAAGAGCTGGTTTGGACAACCTCAAACCTTCTGAGAAGGTACGGCTGATGGATCCATTTTGCCAAAAGAGTCAACCTGTGCTTTATCTATCAGAGCTGAGAAAAGGAGCAGGATGGCCTAAGCCTCAGCACTTCCACAGGCTTTAATTTGTTCAAAGGCTTATTGTTGCTCAGGGACCCACTACGTGGCTCCAGAAACTAACCACTTCGGAGAGTTAGGAGAAGAATTTACCCTGTAGTGTTTGAGAAAAATTTTTATATTCCTGTTTCACTCCACTGAAGACAACCTGTTGCGTTAAATTGTGATCCCAAGGGCACAGCCTTATCAGTTTGTAATGAGCTTCTCTCTGTGTTTGCTGTGTATTTCCTGTTACGTTCATCTAAAGTGTGTAACAGCAGCTCA